>NC_073228.2:58122613-58422727 GCF_029281585.2 Gorilla gorilla gorilla | reverse complement strand
AGTCCTCAGGATACAGGATATCTGGGTTCAAACCCTGACTTTGTCATCAGTTTGCTGTGCAGCCACAGGAATTTGACCTACTTCTCTGGGTCTTGTTTTCTTGCTCTCCCAAATGCGAGGGGGCAGTGCCCTCCAAGCCCCCTCCCAACTCTTTTGTTCTGTGATGGAGAAGCCCCTTCTTACCTCCCTCATCTTTCTCTGTCCGAGCACACGCCTCTCTCCCCAAGCACACGCCACTCTCCCCTGATTCCTGCAGCCGATGCTAACAAGTGGAAGAATCGTATTCTTCCTCCCCATTTCCTCCCCAGGGTCTTCCTTACTTCTTCCTTGCCCGTGCTCAACACAGAATTTTAATAAGAGATTAATGAACCAGTTGTGTGTGTGTGTGTGTGTTTAGGAACATAAATTTCTTTAAAAATTTTCCTTCTCTGTCTTCTTAAATGAAAAGAAAAGTAGGCCTTCTTATCACCAATTCAGCTGGCTCTGCCATACTCCAGCAGTCCCCAAGGATGGGACAGTGTATCACAGAGCACCCACACTCAGCTAGCTACTGCACGGGTCTCTGGGGGACAAATGCACTGCCCAGAGAAAGCGGGGACTGAGACAGGTGAGCCAATGTTGCAACAAGTGGGGACAAGCAAGCCATTAGAGTGGTCTCAGCACCCACAGTCCGAGTCCAGGCACCATTATCTCCTTTCTGCTGTGTCATTTGACCCTTTCAGCTCCCCACCACCACCACCTCCCACCCATTCTCTGCCATACACACTTCCATCCCAGGCCCTGCTGGCTAGCAGACAACCCAGCAAGATGAAGTGGAAAATGGAAGCAGTTACCTAGATAATTCAATGCTTGTTGCACGAATGAATGAGTGCAAGGATGAATAATTCAATGCAAAAAAAGGGAAGTAGAAAAGATAATTGAAGAAAATCTCTTTTTGCCTAAATTATCTAGGACATTACCTGCCCTCAAAAAGTTCTGCTTTTTATCAAACTGTAATCCTTCCTGCTGCATTCTCACCCACACTTTTTTTGGCCTGTGAGAATGAGCAGCTGGTTATTCTCTTCTCTTACATGACTTTTTTTGTTCAGTTCAAACTGACGGCAGTGGGCAGGATGTGTGCTTGCTGGCAGAACTTCTCAGATTTTCTGTTTCCCTGGGCCTATCTTTCACGACCACTGGAGCTGGAGAATGAGGTTACCAGGATGGATAGGATGACTCTTAAAATGGTCCAGGTTCTCAGCAGCATCTCCATCCAAGAATTCCCAGAACTGAACATCAGACCCCACGGGGCCCTGGCCCTGAGAGAAAAGGCAGCTAGGATACCCCACCCTTACTCCTAAACCCCTCCCCAGGAACACAGCCCTGGAGCTGGCCAACCCTTAAACAGAATTAGTCACAGTCACAGAGTGGCAACCTCTCTCTTTTTCTGAAGAAGAAAAGCTGTGGCAGTGGGGGGGAATGGTTCTTGCACTTGGGGAGCACCCAGTATAACAAGGGAGGCAAATTTCCATCTTCAGAGAGGCCCCAATAAGATGAGGGAGGCATAGCTCCAGATCTCAGGGGTAGCCTTTATTCCTTGCATGGTGAGGGTCTGATAGTGACTGATGACCACTTTGCCCAGAGACTGAGGACCCCACAACCTTCTCAGCCCCTCCTGGTCTCTCCTTCCCTACCTCAGCCCCCAGGGTTTTGGGGGAGCCTGGCTCTGGTCCAGAAGCCAGGGTATTTTTAGTAGCTTGGTACAGGTGATGCAGCGGCCTTGTCATGGTGGAAGAATGGTGTTGGTGGGAGGTAGGAGCACAGGTGCACACTCATGTGCACACCCACTCAGTCACGGCCACACACTGCTAAGCTTGAGCATTCTAACTCTTCTCCAGTTCAGATCCATGATGGCTTTGTTTGTCACATTGGCTGCTATGTGAAGGCAGCACTGTGATCCCCTTTTTATGCAAGGCAAAGCTGAGGCTCAACAGAGTCCTGGCCACACTGGCTTTTGAAGTCATGACCCTGCCTTCGGAGGTCTTCTTGCCATACCTCTCTGTCTCCTGCCAACAGAATCAGCACAGATGCAGGCAGCCAGCCATGCGAGCCCATATACCTGAGTGAGTCCTGCCGGGTGCTGTCAGGGCCCACTGACCCTCCAGTTTCCTCTGAGCCTTTCTCTTCCCTTGCCCTCCATGCTTCTTTCAGTCCCTCGAATAAGTCATGCTCTTTTGCATGTCACAGTCTTTGTGCATGCTGTTCCCTCTGACCAGAACACTCACACTCTTCCACTCCATTGCCTACTCAGCTGTCAGGGCAGAGCATATCCACCACTTCTTCCTGGAAGCCCATCCCTATTCTAAGAACAAGGACCCACTACCCACTGCAACTCATTGCAGATTTGCTGTGGTTTTAATTCTGCATTGCCTGGCTTCCTGCTGGCCAAAAGCTCAAATAGACCTGGACCGTGTGTGATCTTTTCTCTGCCTCTGTATTCCCAGAGTCTGTCTGGGATGTGATGTCTGGAATAAACTAGGCAACCGATGACTTGTCAAATGAATCAATGAATGAATCATTGTGCACATACAGGCACACAGAGACGTTGTCACTCAACAAGTATTCAGTTAGTGCTTACTACGTGCCAAGCACTGTTCTAGGCATTTGGTTGTAGTCAGCGCGCACAACAAAAATCCCTGCATTCATGGTGGGTATGTTTGTCAGAGGAGGGATGCACAATATACATTCTTATGTATATTGTGGGTGGGGAAGGCAGACAGTAAAAAATAAATTCATTGAATAAGTGAATTATATATGTTCAAAGGCAATGAGTGGTTTTTGTTGTTTTGTTGTTGTTTTTCTGAGACGGAGTCTCACTCTGTCACCCAGGTGGTCACCCAGGCTGGAGTGCAGTGGTGCCATCTCAGCTCACTGCAACCACTGTCTCCTGGGTTCAAGTGATTCTCCTGCCTCAGCCTCCCGAGTAGCTGAGACTGCAGGTGTGCACCACCACACCTAGCTAATTTTTGTGTTTTTGGTAGAGATGGGGTTTCACCATGTTGGCCAGGCTGGTCTCGAACTCCTGACTTCAGGTGATTCACCCACCTTGGCCTCCCAAAGTGCTGGGATTACAGGCAAGTGCTATTTATTTTAAAGGCAGGGAAGCAGGGTGAGGGGAATTGGGAAATCTGAGGTGGGTGTGTATGTCAGGGGAGGGATGCGTAGCATTAATACCAATGATCAGTTGATAGAATGTCCTTTGGCAAAGACATTAAGGAGGTGAGAGAGAAACTAAGTGAATATCTGAGAGCCTTCGGAGCGGAGGGACCAGTCAGGATAAGAGCCCTAGGGGGAGTGGGCTTGACCATTCAAAGAACAGCAAGGAGGCCAGCGGGGCAGAGCACCTGGACGGACCAGGAGGGAGGGGAAAGGGCCAGGGGCGCCCTTGTAGTCACAGTGACTGGCAGGCTGAGGGAAATAGGGAGCTATCATGATGGAGGCCACATGCCGGCTGTTCTCATCTGCCCAGGGCACATGGGATGCTAAGCAACCTTCAATGTATTTCACAGATTTGGATTTTCTTACTAATTACCTGCCTTTACAAAAAATCAGTTCAGGGGCAGGGATTACAAGCACTTGTTTGGCCTGTCTGATCTTACACCACTCTGATTTGGGGAGTGCAATAGTGGCAGGTGTGGGGGTCCTTGTGTTCAGGGACTGCAAAGTCAACTTCTTCTGAGTCCCTGAGCACCCCGCAAAGGCCCTGGGTTACCTGTTGCTCTGACCTTACTGCCTGTTGCCGTTCTATGTCTGCAAATGCCTTAGTTGGTAGTCCGTCCACCCACCACCGGAGCCCTGCCACCGCATGACAGCTGCAGCCCACACCTCCTAGCCAAGGAGGTGACCTGCCCCAGGATGACCACATTGTCCCCTGCCCTGTCTCTACTGGAGAGAGGCTGGCTTATGGGGTCTTTTTCCAAAAGCAAGGAACTATTGGATTGGAAATAGGAAAAATGGCCATTTTCTCAGCTGCCAACACAGCAGAGAAATGATCTCAATTTTCTATGGCTGTACTCGGCAGGATAAAAACTGCCATCAGCCAGCCCCATGCATGAGAGGTCTGAAATGCTGTGGGAGGTGGTCGGGTGAGAGGCAAGGGTACTGGCATGGTGCAGAGGGGTGGGCTCCGTCCTGGGGCATTGCCAGCCCTCCTGCCTGGGAAGTTCGCCCCCACCTCCAGCCACCACTGACCACACACCTGTGTCTGAGCAGTTATTGAACTAGCTAGTTATTTCAATGGTCACTTATGAAATGAGCACCTGCTATGAGCCACACCCTGTGCTGGACACCAGGAATCTTCCCCCCCCCCCCCCCCCCCCGGAGCTGGCTATGGACTCTATTCTCTTGGCTTGGTCCCGACACTCATAGCTTTCCTCCTCCACTCTCACCCTTTCCCTACACTCAGCTCTAAAACCAACCTGTCTGCTGTCCTCACTTCCACATCTGCACAGATTGTAATAAAATGCGGAGTCATCGACATGTTGCAAAGGATGCAGAGCATTGTGGAGGAAGAGGGAGAAATGTCATAACTGTTAGAGGGATCTGGGGAGGCTTCATGGAAGAAGTGCCACTTTAGGAGCCCTTGACTAAGTTCAAGAATTCTGCTTCTGAAGACTAATCAGCCAGCATCTACTGTTTGTTTGATACCCTGGATAAGATAAAAACACAGGGCAAAAATGGTCACTGGCCAGTGAACTCTCAGAGTCTTGGTGGGAGAGAGCCAAAATGCCTGTGAAGAAATAGCAAGATACAATGCTAAATTCAGGGTATGTAATTGGTAACTCTTTACCTGGGTGATCTTTAAAGACTTTGGCCCAATGTTCCATGAAGTGCTGGGGAGCTGTAGAGAGTTATGGAGTGAGGGAGTGACATCATCAAAGCAGGGTTCTCAATAATTACTTGATCAGGGAACAATTGGCAGATTGGATCAATGCTGAAGCAAGTGTTGGCAGCATCTGATCTGGGAGTGGGGGCCTTGGGATGGGAAATGAGCACTAGAAGTCATCTGAGGCGCCACCCCATGACAAAGAGCTCACCGTTAGAACCAGAGGGATACATCTGAGTGTGAGTGCTGACTCTGCCGCTTACCAGCAGCCTGACTTAGGTTTCCACTCCTTGGTTTCCACCTCTGTAAGACTGGATGGCAAATTGAAGGTGAGGAGGCCGCAGCACGAGGGGTCAGTACGTGGAAGTGTCTTTATTATTTTAGCAGCCAACGCCTGGAGAGCAGAAGGGACATGCCTGTGACTTCATAGCCAGTTCTGACCCCTTGGTGTACAGGAGCATCCTTACGGTCCAGTCAGGAGTTCTGAAGAATATGGCCAAGTAGGAGAACCTAGAGAGAGATGGGATCTCCCTCACTATTTTTTTTTTTTTTTTTTTTTGAAAGACAAGGTCTTGCTCTGTCACCCAGGCTGGAGTGTAGTAGTATGATCACAGCTGGCTGCAGACTCAACTTCCTGGGCTCAAACAATCCTCCCACCTCCACATTCCCAAGTAGCTGGGACTACAGGCACATGCCATCACACCTGGCTAACTTTTAAGCTTTTTCTCTCCCTGGGGTCTTGCAAATACATCGTTGCCCAGTCTGGCCTCGAACTTCTAGCCTCAAGTGATACTCTGGCCTTGGCCTCCCAAAGTGTTGGGATTATAGGCATGAGCCACCACATCCAGGCTCCCTCACTATTTTTAATGGAGAACCAGCCTACCTCCTCATTCCTCATCCAACGGTCAGCCAGCAGCTGAAGGAGCGGATCCACACAGGTGTCACTGTCAGCATTTGGGCCCCAGGAAGGTCTTAGGAACCAGTCATGTCAGAGAATCGTGGTGGGTCTTCAAGTCACACAGATGTAGGTTGAAATGGTGTGGGCTGCCTGCTCTGCTGCAGTGTAGCTGAGTGACCCTGGAGCACTTACTGACATCTCCCTGAGCCTCTCCTCCCCTGTCTGCACTGGGAGTAATATCCTCTCTCAGGCTGGGCTGCCACATGAATGAGATCCCACGGTGTGTTTGGAAGTATCCAGAACAAATGCTACGTGCCTGCTGGAGGGGCTCGGTAAACTGGGGTCTTTCCATCCTTTCTTGCCTAGAGCCAGGCCTTACTGCTGGGAAGCATGTTTAAGACAATGCCAAAGACTTCCCGGAGAGCTGTTTTCTGGTGGTTGGGTTTTTTGTTTTGTTTGGGATTTTTTTTTTTTTTTTTTTAGCCCTTGATGCCTCTTAGCAACATGCTGCTTGTTTTAAAAACAGCAGTGGCCAGCTGCTGGCCCCCACCCTTCCTGCCTCCCCACTTTCCTTCCCAGGAAAGCAGTCACAGGCATTGCCCCATGTTCCCAGTGCTTCTGCAGCCCAACCGGGGTGGAGGAGGCATTCCTGGGTCCAGCAGCCGGCCCCCATCACAATGCCAAAGTTGCACCCAGCTGGCAAGCCCACTGCTTCCTGAAATTTGCATCCTCCCCATGGTGGGTATAAAGTCTGTCTACACACTGCCAGGACAGCACTGCCATTGCCAGATAGCAGGTCTAGGGTTATAGGGAGTTTCTGACAAGGAACACAGGCCTCCCTAATCTGCAGCCTGAAGGTGTATGGGGAGAGATACAGGCTTGAACCCTGAAGATCCTGGAGCAGGAGCCTCCTCATCCACTCCTAGCAGGATGGCCAGGTAACCATAGGCATATTACTCTTTCGTTTCAGTTTCTTTATGTGCAAACAATAAGAAGAAAAACCTACTCATCTTGCAGGGTTGTTGAGGATGGGGCCACTGCAGTTATGCACTCCGCCTGACACTGTCAGTGCTCACTCAGTAAATGGTTGCCATAATCATTATTTCATAATGGTATCATTGGCATCAAGGAACCCTTAGGAGTCACCTCAGACAAACCTGACCCACCCAGAGGGTCCCCCACCTCCCCACATTCCCACCTCTGGTGTTGCTCTTTCCACCACTGTTCTCTCAGCCAACTTCAAGCCCTGTGATAAACCCTTCCTCCCAGTGGAATTTTGTTTTCTTGTCTTTGAAATAGAGGTTGCTGAGCAGCATCGGCACTGTCCAATAGAAATATAACACCAGCCACGTATCTCACTTAATCTTGTCTATTTATCACATGAGAAAAAGTGAAAAGAAACAGGTGGAATTAATTTTAATAGTATGTTTTAACCAATATGCCCAAACGATTGTCATTTCAACATGTAATCAGGGCCAGGCCTGGTGGCTCATGTCTGTAATCCTAGCACTTTGGGAAGCTGAGGCCAGAGAATCCCTTGAGACCAGGAGTTCGAGACCACACTGAGCAACAAAATAAAACTCCATCTCTACATTTAAAAAAAAAATTATATTGAAACAATCAAAAATAAAAACATGTAATCAGTATAAAAGATTATGAATGAGATACTTTGTTCTTTTCTTTTGTATTAAATCTTCAAAATCCCCTGTGCATTCTGCCTTGCCAGCAGCATATCTTCATGCCAACTAGCCACATTTCAGTTGCTCCACAGCCACATGTGGTGAGTGGCCACCCAACAGGACAGTACAGGGCTGGATGCTGCCCACGGGCTTATCCATACCCAGTTCTCCTATTGGAGGTATTTTCAGGGCCCCAGATTCAGTGCTCTGGGACTGATGAGCTGAGCCCACTCACCTCCTGCTGTCCTTCTTGGAAATCCCCTGCCCAGCTCAGTGCCTGCTCAGCCCTTCCTCAGCTCTGGCATGATTTGTGCTGACGATGATGACTCCCATCCATTCAGAGGCAGCAGCTTCTAGGGCCGGGGTAGGCAGCTTCCAGCTGCCTCCTAAGGCCACTTTCCCTTCTGCTCTGCCAGGAGATCCTGCAAACCACAAGTCAAATCATCACCCTTCTTCTCAGAACCACCTCACTGAGAGTGAGAGCCAAAGTCCTCACAGTAGCTCGTACCACCAGCATGATCTGTCCCTTTTCCCGACACTACTTCTTTGACCCAATCTTCCCCTTCACCTGCTCGTCTCTGGTCATGCTGGCTTCTTTTCTGTCCCTGACATGCCAGGCACAGAGAGCCTCAAGGACTTGGCTGGCCCTTGCTGCCCCTCAAATAAACACGATTCCCGCCTCTTACCTCCTACCTCTTTCAGGTCCCTCCCTGGTCCCCCTCTATCTAAAGCAGCCCTGTGCACTTTCACTCTGTCCCCTGACCCTGCTCTGTTTCCCTTCACCTGACATATGACATGGTTATGTGTCCCATTGGAATGGAAGCCCTTGAGAGCAGAGGCCATCTCTGTTTTGTTCACTGCTGTATCCCCAACCCCTGGGGCCTGGCACAGAGGAGATGCTCAATAATGATCTGTGGGATGAATGAATGAACCTGGGAGCCTACTCCTTCGCAACTGCTCACCCTTTCCACCCCAGGAGTCACTAGCAAGACAGATTGGGTGGCATGATTGGCAGTAACCAGAGAGAGAAAATGTATTCCTTCATTCACTCATTAACACATTCGTCTGCCATATCCCAGCTGTGTGGTCTTGGAAATATTGCTTAAATTCTCTGTGGCTCCGTTTCCACATTTATAAAATGGGAAAATAAGAGTGCCTTTCTCATAGAGTTGCTGTAATGAATAAATGAGTTAATGCATGTAAAGTGCTTGGAGCAGCGCCTGGCTTGTAGGAAGTGCTCAAATAGACACTCGCTATTGTTTCATTCAGCACATTTTGTTTGTTTGTTTGTTTGTTTGTTTGTTTTGTATTTTAGAGACAGGGTCTTGCTCTGGCATGATCATAGCTCACTGCAGCCTCGAACTCTTGGGCTCAAGTGATCCTCCTGCCTCAGCCTCCCGAGTAGAAGCTGGGACTACAGGTGCATGCCACCATGCCCAGCTAATTGGTTTCTTGGGGTTTTATTTTTGGAGATGGAATTCTAATGATATTATCCAAGCTGGTCTTGAGCTTCTGGCTTCAAGTGGTCCGCTTGCCTTAGTTTCCCAAAATGCTGGGGTTACAGGTGTGAGCATGTTTTTGAACGCCTACTGCACACCAAGCACTGTGACAAACACCAGGCATGCAGAGATGAAGACACAGTGGCTGGCTAATATGAGACAAGGATGCAAATAATTTCAGTGCAGTGTGATCGATGCCAGGGTGCTGGAGGAGCAGGGACTGGCCTACCCGGACTTTGGAAAGGGCCAGGTATGGCTTCCTGTCATTCTGTAGGAACCACTGCCAAAACCTGTGTGAACTGATGAGTTGAGCTCCAGCAGCATCATGGAGTAACATTTTGTCCAGAGCTTTGCCCATTCAGCCACTGCAGTGTGGTGAACAGAGCACAGCCTAGGAGTTAGGGAACCTCAGCTCTGACAGCAACCTGATAGGAGTCACTTTTGTTCCCTAAACTTCAGTCTTCTTACCTGTAAGGTGGTCTATAATGAACAGTGCCCACCTCTTAGATCATAAGAATTCAATGAGCTGATGGATGTAAAGTATCAGCATGTGCCTGGATGCTCAATAAACAGGACAGATACTCTGATTATCCTCATTATTGGTACCAGCCAATGGGAAGACCTCCTTATAGGGTGCCCTGCATACAGCTGGCACTAGATCAGTGTGTGTGGACCTGCACTGAGAGCCTGTGTGTACTCTGAATTCCTCTCTGGACTGTGGCACAGAGGGCTTCACAATGAGGTGTGATCCTTAAAGTCAAAGAAACATGGGACAAGGGCTGGCAGGGAGATTCAGGCCCCTCTCACCTGGAACCATTTCTGTTTTAAAGGTGGGAAAACCAAAGTCCAGAGAGGGGAGGAGTTATAAAGCCAGGGTTAAGACCCGTGTGCCTGACTCCCAGGCCAGTGGTCTCCTTCTTGTGTCTTCTTTGGTTTCACATGAGGGTATTGACAGGGGCAGCAACGCCAACAATTGCTGAAGGAAGTTGGTTGGTCACAGCTGTGGGTACCCTCACCTCTGGCTTCTTCAGGGACTGTATTTGGGGAGGCGCCTCAGTAGGCCTGGTATTTACATTGAGTAACCAGATTCCATCTCCAATAATCACATCACAAACAGCATGAAATGTGAACTATGGGGAAGGCTTTGCTAAATGTGTGACTGGTTTTCTTATTTTTCCCTCCATTCCCCTCCCTCGGACCCCAACCCCTCTCTCCCTCTCACGTCTCTCTGTCACACACACACACACACATACACACACACACACACATGACTTGCATTCCCCAGGCAACTGGTGCAGGCCTCTGATTCCAGCCCAGTGAAGGCCATCTTTAGAAGAGAGATTTCCCCTGTCTGGGGTGTGGCAAGAGGAATTGGTATTTGAAGATCAGGTTCTTGCTCCTTGCAGTTCACCACTGTTCCCCACCATGACCAAGGAGTGTGGAGCCCTTGGCAGTTTAAAAATGGCTAAACATCTTACACCATGTAAGCCTCATCCATGAAATTGGCAATCATGATTCCCATTATATGGATGAGGAAACTGAGGCTTAGAGTATGGAAGGGACTGCCAGGTCACAGAGACAGAATTAGCAGAGCAGGACTCTAGCTCAGGAGACAGTGTCATCTACTCCCCCTGGGCCCTAATCCTCTAGGCCTCCAGCCCCTAGTGTCATAGAGGATGTGTCACACCCATTCAGCTTGGTCCCAGTGCCATCAAATTTACCTATGCAGGTGCCCCAGTCACAAAAAAGGGAAACTGAGGCATGGAATGGCTGACTCATTCCTGGCAGTTGCTTTTCTCCTCACGTGTCTTAGCCTTTGGTCCATCATTTGCTTCCTTTTCCTTGGTCCCTGGCTATTCCCAAGGTTCTCCCAGCCCTGATGTGTGGGACAGAACCCTGCAGGTCCTCCTCAGAATCCAGATTTTCCTCCACATCTCTGCAAAGCTGATCAGCATAAAACCATCCCTAGGCTTTGCCTTTAAAAGTCTTCATCTTTTCTCTTCTCCCTAAACGGCCCCTAAATGATTTCTGTAAATTGCTCTAAGTAGCTCAAAAAAAAAAAAAAAGGAAGAAAGAAATAATAATAACTCAGTGACTGCCTGCCTGACCGGAATGTCGATGGCTCTCCTCCTGCCTGGCTGCACCTCCCAGCTCCATCCCACCGAGCATCTAGACACGCAGCCCCTCTGCTCCAAAGCTAGGAAGCGGGAGCTATGCCTCAGCCTGAGCCCTGCCTCCTCCCTCAGGCAGGAGGCTGCCCAAGTCAGGGCTGCGGCCACCGTATCAGACAGGGAGCTCCTCAGGACAGCAGTATCCTCCCCTTCCCTTCCCCTACCACCACCAGACTGGGGAGTCTCCCAGGGGAGACCTGCACTTCCCTCATCAGTCTGGGGACTCCTCCAGAGAAGACTGCTTCCTTCTCAGACTAGGGGCTTCCCCAGGAGAGGCTGTGCCTGCCCCCAACAGACGGGATTCCCTCGGGGCAGGGCTCCAGGGGCACTCGGAAGCCCCTCTGAGTCTAGCTTTCCTTGTTCTGCATCCAGCTCCTTTATAGAGCCTCATTTATTTTACCCCAGGTTAGAAATCTAGGTCCCGATTCCTAGGAAAAAGATCTTAGGATCTTTTTCATTGATTCAGTCAACTATTCATTCATTCATTCCATTCTGCAAAGGTTTCCTGAATACCGACTATGTGCCAGACACTGACTGGATATGTGTCCTTCTGCAGATGCGGTCCCTTTGAGGAGGTCCTGTGGCCAGAGACCCCAGGCATGATTCTTCTTGGGGCAGGGCATCCAGCCCAAGGCTGACACCCCATGGAGGTGAACCCAGCCTCAGCTCCTAGCCACCATCATGATCTTCATGACCACAGCCTTTTTTCAGTGTGGGCCAGGAAGCAGAGGCCAGAGGTAGGAGGGCCCCACCAGCTCTGGTGCTTCCCATGAGCCTCTGGCCTGGCCCACCTTTCCATCCATAACCTCCACTCATGCTCTCCTCCACACTTCCTGCCCATGGAGATCTGCCATCTCCTGGTCACTGGGGGCTGAGATCCTGCCCAGAGACCTCAATCCTAGCAGCTCAGCCCCTAAAGTGATGGTGTGGCCTTGAGCAAGTCCCTTCCCTCCCTCCGGGCCTCAGTTTCCCTGTTTGAGATGAGACAGAATCGGACTAAATCAATAATTTCCTAAAACATTTTTAGCCAGTAAATTATATATGTAATAGATAATGCATTACAATATATCATATACATTACATATAATACATGTATTATATGTAATGTATATATGATACTGGTAAAAGCAGAACTACTGGTTGAAGAGAGAGTGGAGGTACCTCCCTAAGGTCTCATCTGTCCCACCTTCCCCTGTCACCCCATGGAAGGCCTTGAGACACCCCCAGAGAGCCCAGCTGGCAAGTTGTTGGTGAACTTGATCCCTTCCTAAGGCCACTTCCACTGTGCCATGGGGAGAGGGGTCTGGGTGGTGCTATTGAGCCCATCAGGTGATGGGACAGTGAGGGAGACATGGCACAGTGGGGGAGACAGTCCCATCAGAGAGTCCCATCACCTGTCTGCCCCCTGATTACCTGGGGCCCCACTCTGCTTTCTGGTGGGGGTGAAGCCCAGGAGAAGGATTGGCTCTTGCTGGGTACCCAGCACCCTCTAGGACTGGAATGAGTCCAGCCCCTGATTAGAAATGCAGGCCCCAGGGAAGCTCAGCAGGCAGAGGCGGGGCCTACCCAGGACAGCCCTGCCCACCCCTGACAGAAGGCCGGATTGTTCCAGATGAGATAAAGCCCCTTTGTCATCCTCCCTGCACTCCCTTTGATGTGCAGAAGGTGGAAGGAGGAGAATAAACACAGACACAGTCCTCTGCTTCCTCTCTGATGTAATTGGAACCCAATTAAGTGAATAATTGTTACAAATGTTGAAATTACCTTCCACCAATTTGGGGATGTGAGCCTGCTCTCAGCAGGAGCCTCTGAGACCCAGGCTGGGACCTGGCCCTGGCCTAGCAGTTTTGGGTTTCCCTGGGGTGGGGAGGTGTTGAACTACAGCACTCTTGATTGTCCTGCCAGAAGAGATGCTGAGCGATCCAGTCCAGCCCCTGGCTGCTGCAGACCCTGGCCCCCAGCCTCAGATATTCATTCAGCTAACCTTTACTTACACTTCCAGAGCTTACAGACACTTGCTCATAGGAGCTGACCTGAGTCCAGGCGGATGAAAATAACTAGCACCGTTGAGGCATAGACAGGGGTCCCAAGGAGAAACAGAGAGGGAGGGCCCCAACTGGAGCACTGCAAACCTTAGGCAAAACCTTGCAAGATGGGTGGGAGTGAGGTTCCTGGTTCTGTCCAGAGTGGGCATCTTCAGTAGAAACTGAGGTGGGGGGTTCCCCACAGCAAGAGGGTATGTGGAGAATCAGAGCATGGAAGATGAATGACTCAGATTAGGATGCATTCTAGAAACCTGCATAAGGAACACCCCACCACGGGGCGCCTGCTAATGCTGCTCAACCCCCACTGTCTAGCCATAAGCGCAGTTGCACCATCATGGGGGGCATCCAGCCCTCACCTTCAGGGCTGGTTTATCTGATGGTGGCCTTTGTATTGGGGCTTTTAGGGTATACCAACCTCATTGATGACACTTGCAAAGTGAATGGCTGATGCCACTGCTTCTGCCAGCAGTGGGTGGAGGGGAGAGTAGGGGGACAGGGCAGGTGTTAATTTCGTAATGAATTTGGTGGATTCAGATGCAGGGAAAGGCAACACTTTTGTGAAAACTAGAACTCAGGCAGTGCTTCTCAATCTTGGCTGCACATTCAAGAGTTTTTTATTTTTTATTTTTATTTTTCATTATTATTATTATTATTTTCATTCCAGTACCTGGGTCCTAGCCCTAGAGATTCTGAATTCACTAATCTGGGCACAGCCAGGGATCCCAGGTGCTTCTAATGGGAAATCAAGCCTGAGCCTCACTGTCAGAGCAAGGCTTCCCAAGTGTGGTGGAGGGAGTGGGGAGGGGGCCAGAATCACCTTCTCAGCACCTAGACCAGACCTTCTGAATTAGGATGGCTGGGAGGGTCCCAGGGACCTGCATTTTATAAGGCCCTCCAGCATTGTGACAGGCCTAGGGCAGATCCCCTGATGCTGGGGGCCCTGGTGGGGAGGGGGGCTTGGAGGCCCTGGGGCCTCCAGGAAGGACCCCAGGAAGGAAGAAGAACATAGAAAAAGTGTGGAAGATAGGCATGTCCTATTTTTAAATGATTTGAAAGGGAACCTTTATTCACTTCCTATCTTCTTTTCTTCCTCTCGTTCACTTAGTCCCTTGTTCTAGGACCCAGAATCCAAGATAATACTCTTAGAACCACTCTTTAGTCTCATTAGACACATAGTAGATGCTCAATAAATATTGACTGAAGGAATTATGGGTAAACTCTGTTTGGTGGGCTAACCTGGAAACGTAACTACTGATAATTGCTACTACTACTGAACTGCTACTGATAATATTGTCCCTGTGTGGGAAAGTATTGAAATGTGTTTCCAAGCTCTAATAGCTAATTTCTAAAGAACTTTTGATAAGCAGCCCGTTTGTTAAGTTTGAGCATATATGAGTGTGTGCGTGTGGCGGGGGAGGGGAGGGGCAGGATGGGGAAAGAGAGTTCTGCTCTCAATGAACCCAGCAGGGGATCCACCCTTGGGAGTCTGCCCTGAGGTTTGCCATGGGGCACCGGATTGATATTCCCAGTGGGGCATTTATGGAGATGGCAAAGTAGAACAAGGTCAGGGTAGGAGGGCCTGAGTGACTGCTAAGGAGAGAAGCAGCCAGGAGAAGCCAAAGAAGGCTGACAGGTCTAGGGCAGGAGGGCCAGGAGTTGGAGTGCAGCCCTGGCAGAACTGGCAGTCCAGGATGGAGCTGTGAAGTACCCAGAGCAGCAGGGCACCTTGCACGTGGCCTTTCCGAGGTGTGCAAGAGCAACCCCAGCAGGTCAAAGGTTCCAAGCGGGAAAGTGATGGATGCACCTGCAGAGGCAGAGCTGTGAGACAGAGGCCATGAGGTCATGGAAGCAGGAGGTCACTGGCAGCCTGGAGCCCCTAGGCCCTCGCCAGCTCACGGCAGACATTCTCTCTCCATGTTTGCTCTGGGAGAGAAGAAGGGCTGGTCTCCACTGGGGAGCAGGCAGAATCCAGGAGGCCATTGGGCTGGACAAATGGCCTTCCTGCCTTCTCACAGTGTGAAATTTGGGCAGCAACAGCCAACAAGAATCCCAGGAGGTGCAGTTTTCAGGAGGATTTCAGGAGATCTCAATTTGATTCTTGCCACATCCCCAACACCCTCCATGCCAGCATTAATGAGGAAATAGACAAAAAGCTGAAAGAGAGAGAAGCAGAGCGGGTCCAGAGGCCTGGGAAGAGCCTGCCCTTCTGTGAGCCTCTGGAAAGCCCAGGAGGCAGACAGCATCTCGTGGGGGTACTACAGTCAGCCTTTCCCAGTGAATCCCTCCCTCTCCCTGCGGCAGCCATTGAACTCAGAGTGAGGGGCTTGGAGGAGATCCCCCAGTCCCTGACTGCCCTGTCCCAGGCTGGGCTGTCTCTACTGAAGCCAGGCTGTCAGCTCTGCAGGGAACTCCGGCCTCTGGCTGGAGGCTGTCTTTGTCCCCAAAGTCCCAGCCCTACTTCTTACTGATGGAGGACTCCAGAGAGGGGGCAATTCACAAGGGAGATGAACCTGATGGCCTTGTGGGAGGGGGCTGTCCCTGACCACACAGGGTGACAGTGATTAAATGCACCAGCAGCTGGGCCATCAGGGCCCTCCCTGCTGCTAATTTGGGTCAATTAAGCCAATTTGTCTTTGTTGACTTGAAGTCTCTTCTCTGTAATGGCTCCAGCCCCTCTGGGGCTTCAGAGGGAAGAGAAGAGGAAGGAGGCAGTCCCCTGGCTACAGGGCTACCTCTCTCTTCCCCACCCCAAAACCCCAGGCCCAAGTACCTTCCTCAACCTTGTGACCCCTCTCATTGTCCTGCCCGAGGGCCTCCACAGCTGTCATCCCTGCCGATGCCTCAGGGTTAATCTCACTGCACAGATGAGCAATTAGGGGTCCTCTAGAGAGGGTGCTACTCCAAGTTAGTGGGAGAGGGGGGACCCCAGCATTTGGACTCACAGTCTAGTGCTCCTCTCCAGTCTCCACAAGGCACTGGGTCCATGGTCTGGCCCCTTGGGAGTCCTGCTACCATGGCCCCCTGAGGGGTTCCAGGGAACACCATTTAAAAACCACTTCTTCAGCCCATTAGGCTCCATCGGGTACCCAAAAAATGGGGGAGGCAGGGACCAAAAAATGTTGTCTCCAGAGAGAGACAGCTGCCTCCGCATGGCCTCCCAGTCTAGGAGAAGACAGAGTCTGAAATGAACAATCGTGCTGCCTTAAAGCTGGCTCTCATGTCCCACTGCCCCCAGGGCTGGCCCAGCCCGCAAGAGATTGAGGCAGCAGCATATTGGGCACAGGTCAGAGACAAGGCTGACACAAGGCTCTGTCCATTCTGAGGCCCCTTCACTTCTCTGGGCCTCAGTTTACCCATCTCTGGGATCCCAGGGGCTGAAGAGGAAGGCTGCAGTAGGCCCCTGCAGCTCTCACATCTGGAGAGTTGGCCTGACAGGAGCCAGGGTGGAGGGGGAGGCTTTTCTCCCTTCTAGCTTAGGGGATGGAGTGCTTCCTCTCTGTCTCCATTCTTGACAGGTGAGAGCAGGTGGGACATGTTGTCACACTGGAGACTGGCAAGGACAGGAAGACCCAGAGCTTCAGCATCCCCTGCAGGAGGCTGCATCTCCAGTTTCATCCCCATGGAGTCAATCCGGCAGAGGGAGGGCTTCGCCCAGGGCAGTGGGGTCAAAAGGGAAGGAGCTGTGGTTTCTGGGGAAGAGAACCCGGGAGCCGTACACAGCAGGATTAGTGTCCACAAAGGACAGAATTAGCTGAGTTTCCCTTTCAAACTCCACGAGATGGCTTCCTTAACCCATCTGTGGCCAGGATCATTGGCGCCAAGGGCAGAAGCTGGGGAAGCAGGTCCACGTGGGATGGATGTAAGTGGCCTGTCATTGCAAAGAGAGATGCCAGTTGCCTCTCCAAGATCTTCCTGGAGGTGCTGGTGTCAAACACTAGAGCCAGCTACGTGGGGCTAGGAGGTGGCATTGCCTCCCAGGGAGGCACAGAGGCTGTGTCCTCCCAGCCTAGGCCTGTCTTACACAGGAAGGGGGTCATCTTCTGGTGTTAAGTCACCTGCATTAAGTCATCTTCGTGGCTGCATCTAGGCTGACAGAAAGTGGGATGGGCAGGGGTCAGGTTGCGAGACAGTGATGCGCAGAGGAGACCCTGACCTCGTAGCCATCCTCCTGGGGGATAAGCCAGTGTCTGTATCAGATGTGTGTAACCTCAGATTCCTCCACTGCAGTGTTAGGGCCTCTAGGGCAGGAGCCTGGAGGGTAACAGACACAGACCCTCGGACCCCTAGAAGGAACCTGAGGGAAGGGCTGGCTCAACCCCCTCTTGTTATTACTGGTGGGGAAACTGAGGCGAGATGGCTCCCCACAGCTAGCACACTGTACAGACGTGTTCCACAGAGGCTAGAGTATGACTCCCAGGCTCAACTGAGCACTGCTTTCCTAGTCATAATTCAGAAACCTCCATGCCATGCCAGGAACTGCAGGAAGAGGGGCTGTGTGCCATGCCTGCTCCTGCACAGGGATCCAGCAGGCAGAAGACACAGAGGTGTCAGGCAGCGATGCTGAGTGGACCTGGGTCTGGAGCCTCAGAGGCCATTCCTTCCCTGTGTGGGCTGTGGCAGGGTCCTCCTCTGGCCAGCTCTTCCCCCTGGGTGTTCCTGTCCTCCCCTCCCTAAGCCTTGCCTTCTCAGCCTCATGGTGGCTCCTCTGCAGTGCCTGCCACCCTCAGTTATTGCCCTTGTGGGCCTCCATCCCTGGCCATCTCAGCCATACTCACTGTCCCAGCTGCAGCTGACCACTCGTCCACCGTCTCCTGTGGCTATTCCATGAGTTCCTCACTGTGGGTACCAGCCCCCTCCGCCACCAGGCCTGGTCCCTTCTTTCATCCCCCTCCCTCACTCAATGGAGCCGCCCTCCCTCTACCTAGAAGCCACAGCAGGACAACTGCACCCCTCCCTCTACTCCCTCCTGCCCTGGAGCCCCCTTGGACTGTGCTGCTTCAGAGTAACAGCAACAGTAAGCCTCTTCCTGAGTGCTGGGCATTGTTCTAAGGGCTTTGTTTAATCCTCACAACAACAGTACTTGTACTGTCTTCACTTCACAGGCTCAGAGAAGGCAGTAACATGTCCAAGATCACACAGCACTGATAACAGTGGGGCTGGGACCAAGTGCAGGCAGAGTCTGAGCTCTTCAGAATGGCTTCTTAGGAAGGGTTCGCTCCTTCTTTGCTGCTACTGCCTGTTGGGGACTCCACATCTCTCCCCTGGACCATGACAGCTGCATTCTGAGCACTCTCCCTAGTCTTAGTCTCCCCAGCACACCATCCGCCAAGAGATCCCTTCCCAAAATGAAAATCTGACCATGTCACCGGCATCCATCCACATTTGATAGCTTCCATCTCCCATTGTCTGTGTGGAGGATGAGATCCTTCCAGCTCCTCATGGCAGCATCCAAGGCCCCTGTGATCTGAACTTGCCTTGCCTATTCTCCTGTGTCATCACCTGCGTCTCATCCTCTCCCTCCAAACATGTGCGCACCCTCTGCCCCCTCCCCCCACTCAGATGACCATCTGCAGGCTTCCAGCTCTGCATCTCCACTAGTTCTTTGTGGGTCTGTCCCCCTCAGAAACCAACTTTGACCTCTCTGTGCCCCTCCTGGCACACAGTAAGTCCTTGAGGGAGCAAAGAAAGGGAAAGAATGCATTTTGAGGGAAGATGAAGTCCAAAGTCTAATGAGAATGATTTATTATTAATAGCAACAGCTAATGTTTATTTCTGAGCATTTCTGTGCCAGGCACTTGCATTTCCTCCTCACGACAGCCCCATGAGCTGGATGTTATTGTTGTCAGCACTTTAAAGGACAGGTGGCTGAGGCTCAGCAAGGTTAAGCAACTTTCTCAAGGTCACACAGCTGGAAAGAGGCTGGATTGGGATTCAAAGCCAGGTTTATCTGAGCCCAAAACTTAAGCTGGAGACCTCTACTTTCTGTAACCCACCTTCCAAAGCTGTCCAGAATAACTGGGTGATCCTGGATGGGGCCTGTGATTTCGTAGCCTGCACTGAGAGGGATGTGCCTGTCCTCCACTTCCTAAAGAGCTGCCTGTATTTTCTTACGTAATCAGCCATGAAGTCCTAAGTGAGTGGATTCAGGTCCCTTGTCACCTACTGTCGCACGGGCTGTTGGGGCCCTCAGAGCATGAATCGTGTAATGAGTGAGGCTCAGCCCAGCTTCGGAACCATGTGGTGCTTCAAAGCTGGGCCCGGAAAGGTATTTCCTTTTGGAATAAAGTGGTCAGGTGTACTCAGCACCTCCCTCAGTGAGTGGGGACAGCCAGGAGGAGTGGCCCCTTCCAGGCTAGCTTCTATGGAAGGCCTTCCCTCACCATCCAGAACAGGCCCCACTGAGCCAGCCTCCCCCAAGTACCCCCAGCATCACAGCATCCTGACCCCAACCTGCTGTCCCGCTTGGGCTGAACACAGACAGGGAAGAGCCCTGTGGCTCTCCTAAGCAATAGCTTTGCTACAGGCGGAGGAAGGGCTGAGGTTATCCTTCAAAGCCCCCCACCATCAGCACCAGGATTCCAAGCATCTAGGAAAGAAGATTTATTCGCTATTGCCACGATAAAGCCACGTAACAAACCACCCCCAAATCCCATGGCTTGAAACAGTGAGTGTTTATTTCTCGTGAGTCGACCAGATGTCTGGGGTTTGGTTGCTTTAGGCTGGGTTCAGCTGGTTGGACTCCCAGCTGCTGATTTGGTCTTGGTCTGTTCATGCTTCTCTCCTCCTCTTTAGAACCGACGCTACTTGAGACGTATTCTTCTCGTGGCGAAAAGGCCCAATTGTGCGAGCATGTTTCCAACCTCTACATGCGTCCCATTCATTAAAATCTCATCCACTAAAACAAGTCCCATGACTGAGCCTCAAATCAGGAGGTGGAGAAGTAGATTCCACCTACAACAAGGCCATGGCAGGAGCATGGCTGTGTCATGCTATTCCAGAGCAATGTGAAGAACTGGGTCTGGGCCGGGAGCAGTGGCTCATGCCTGTAATCCTAGCATTTTGGGAGGCCAAGGCGGGCGGATCACCTCAGGTCAGGAGTTCGAGACCAGCCTGGCCAACCTGGTGAAACCCCATCTCTACTAAAAATACAAAAATATTAGCCAGGCATGGTGGTGAGCACCTGTAATCCCAGCTACTTGAGAGGCTGAGGCAGGAGAATCGCTTGAACCTGGGAGGCAGAGGTTGCAGTGAGCCGAGATCGCACCATTGCACTCCAGCCTGGGCAACAAGAGCGAAACTCCATCTCAAAAAATAAATAAACAAAAATAAAAGATTGACACTGATAGTTCAGTCTACCACACAAGAAGAGAGTAGTCCAGAAGTCAGAACTGGAAAGGGCCTGAGAATTCACAAGCATAGAAACTGAGGCCCAGGGAGGGGAAGAGACTTGTCCAAACCACAAAGCAAGAGCTGGGCAGAACTAGGAGATGCACACATGCTCAGAGTTCTGGATTTGTTCTGCCCCACAGCTCTACCTCCCCTTCGCCCTCACAGACTTCTGGGAAGCCCAGTCCCTGGACGAGGGGTGTTTAGGGAGCTATGAGCCCAGTCTCATTCTCAGACCATGGTTCTTACATAGGTCCCCTGGCAAGTTGGAGGAGCTGGGCCACCCGGGGCTGGGGCAGTGATGTGCCATTCCTGAACCCAGAACCACCACTAATGAGCAGAGAGACATGGCTGTTTCAGTTTTCCCAGCTCCAACCCTGTGTGACCTGCCTGGCTGCACTTCCTCTGCCCGTAGAAACAGTACAGGGGCCCTCCTCTCCCCACTCACTCGCTCTCTCTCTCCTCCTTTACTGGCCTCCTTCCTTTCCTCCTCCGCCTTCCACACAGCAGGCAGCAGCTCCGAAGAATGGCAGCCTCCCAGAATCTCACAGCTGGAAAATCATGCAGACCAACCAGCTGCTTGTGCAGAAGGCTCTGCATGGCATCCCTGATGGGAATCAATCAGCTTCAGGTGGCTGGGATCCTTCCTGGGACAGGGAGCTCAGTACGCTACAAGGCAGCTCCTTTCATTACAGCTCTGACCCTGAGAAATTACTAACCCATTTTTGGTTCCAAGACAGCCTTCCCCAAACTTTTATGCACTGATCTTAGCTCTACCATTATTTAGGGAGAACTTACTACGTAAAAGCTGTGGACCAGGGATACAGAGATAGGGTCACTGTGCACCTCCTCAAGGGGCCCACAGACCACAGGGGAGACAGACATGGCAACATGGTGCGAGGTGACACGTGCTCAGGCAGAGAAGGATGGGGGAACGAGGGTTGACTTGGGGAGGACCCCTGCAGCAACAAACAAATCTCTTCCCAAAGGAAAATCCTGCTCCTCTTTTCACAACATTTCAGACACCAAATGTGCAGGATTTTATTCCTCACACCAAGGCAACTCTCCAGTTCTCTGTGGGCACGAAATGGGTGTCCACAATTCAATTTAGTTCTGATATTAACTGCCTGGAGTTAACACAGACTCCACAGGTTAAAGGCTCAGTCCCACAAGACTGCCACCCATTTCAGATGCCAGTTGCAAGTATTGAGTGCCCAGGTACCACACTTCTGTCTGACTCGGCTACGACGGGGATTCCCAGGACCCCTTCCTCAAGTTCAATAATTTACTACTATGGCTCAAAGAACTCAGGAAAATCTTTTTTTTTTTTTTAACTATTACCAGTTTATTATCAAGGATACAATGAATCATCAGATGGAGAGGTACATAGGGTGAGGTCTGAAAGGGTCCCGAGTGCAGGAGCTTCTGTCCCCCTGAAGTTGGGGTGTACCACTTTCCCAGCACACGGATATATTGTTCACCAACCTGGGAGACCTCCAAACCCCGTAGTTTAGGTAGGTTTTCAATAAAGGTTCCATTATGTAGGCGTGATTGATTCAATCATTGGCCATTGTCGATTGGCTCAGTCTCCAGCCCTTGTCCCCTCCTTGGAGGTCAGGGAGTGGGGCTGAAGGTTTCAACCTTCTAATCACAAGCTGGTTCCCCTGGCAACCAGCTACAACCTCCTGGAGTCACTCCATTAGCATAAACTCAGGTTTAGTTGAAAAGGGCTTATCATGAATAACAAAAGGTGCTGTTCTCACGTCTATCGCTCAGAAATTCCGAGGGTTTTAGGAGCTCTGTGTCAGCAACAGGGATGAAAACCAAATATATATTTCTTATTATGTCACAATGTCACACTTCCCCAGGACGCTCTGCAGATGCATTGGTGCTAGTCAGACCTGAGTTTGAGTTCCAGATCCATCATCTACTAGCGATGATCTTGCACATGGCTAAGCTGCAGTGTCCTTCTGTATACAGTTGGGAAGATGGACGCATATTCTCGTGGGAGAATGGAAGGTAGAATACATAAACCACTCGGCACATGCAAGAACCCAGTGAATGGTGCTGTGGCTGTTATTATTGTTCATTATGCAACCCAGGATGGAATTAGCACTTAGCATATCTGTACTCATGAAATTAAAACCTTGTCCTTCCAAGTGGGACTGTACACTTACCCCACGTTGGAGTCTGCAAAGAACTGTTGGGAATATGACTCTGTTATCTGCCTTCTTGTCTCTTCCTCTCAGAAATCAGGATGGAGGGGCTTGGCAGCAAGACCCAGCCGTGGACCATTCAAACCACATAAGACCTCTTTTTCGCAGAGACAGGGGAGCAGGTGGCCTTAGCATTGAAGAAGATATCAATATCATCTGCTCTTTTGTGG
This sequence comes from Gorilla gorilla gorilla, assembly GCF_029281585.2. Taxonomy (NCBI): domain Eukaryota; kingdom Metazoa; phylum Chordata; class Mammalia; order Primates; family Hominidae; genus Gorilla; species Gorilla gorilla. The sequence continues at coordinate 58,399,799 of NC_073228.2, read as the reverse complement.
CCTCATAGGGAACCTCAAAAATGTCCAGCCGAATACCCTGTCTGATTATTGTAGTCAGAAGGCTAAGGACAGTAAAGCTATGACACGGAGGCCCCTGTTTCCCATCTAGCACTCGCAGCAGGCAGCCTTAATCAGTCAAGGCTCTCTTCTTCCTCTGAGTTTGGACTCAGATCCTGAATCATTCCCATCTCAGATTCCTTGGCATGAGAGAGAAAAACCTTTTAACCAGCCTGGCTCTACAGCAGTCGGGACAGTCTTCCTGGAGAAGGTGGGATTTCAGAATTTTGTAAAATGGGGGTGAATCACATTAAGCAGATGTGAGGAAAGCATGTTTTGAGTATGGAGTCTGGGGCGTGTCTGAAGAAGGTCTGTGCCCAGTTCTGCATGTGGCCTGGAAGAGAAGCCTCCGGCTGCCCTGCCTTTCCTGAACCTTCCTCGCAGAGCTTGGGTAAGGCCTCAGGAAGGGCGAAGAATGTGAGAAAGAGGATGAGATGGATGGAAGTGAAGTGAGATGGGGAGAGGTGGGGAGGAAGAGGAACACAACTGTGAGCGGATGAGGTCATCAGGTGAGGGGAGTGGCGCCTGCCCCTTTACCTCAGGATGCCTGAGCAGAACCAGAGCAGGGGAGCTCTTTCCTCCCCAGGACCTGACAGATTGCTGAGATAACTTAAGACTTAAGCTGGAGAACTTAATTACAGCACTTGCCTCTCGCCCTATGCACCAGCCCCATGGAACGGCAGCTCTGTCTGCCTCCCCTGCCTTGGCCCCACTGTCCAAGTGTGTGTGGTATGTGTGGATGTGGAGGAGACAAAGACAAGCACCACCTTGTGGTCTCATTCCCCTGCTCAAGAACCCTAAAGGCTCCCTATTGCTCATGATGGGCAAACTTTTAAAAGTATAGGATCTATTATTTTTGCAACAGTCTATGTGAAAAATCATGACAACAAAAGCTGACCCTGGGACCTGGGACTCCTCTGCAGAGCCCCAGGGCTCTAAGGAGTACAGTTTCAAAACCCCTGGGATAAAATCCACAGACTCCTTAGCTTAGCATTCAAAGCCCTTTGTTCTCTTGGTGTTAACCTGCCGGTCCAGCCCCATCTCTTTGCTTCCCCTCTTCCATGCCACTCAATCCAAACCTGCCTTTAATCCCTGGACCCCACTTGCCACTCTATTCCCTCCATCCCTGACCCCACCCAGGTCCCACCACACCCAATCAGTCCTCGAGTTTCTACCCATTCTTCAAGATCTTACTACTCAAATGACTCCTGCTCCTGAAAGCCTTTCTTTTGTGGGCATCTGGCTCTCAGAATGCTCAGGGAGCTCTGCACTTCTCCGAAGCCTAGCAGTACTTCCTACCTTTTAGCATGGTTATTTATGTACTTGTCTGGTCTCCCTGTTAGCCGGCAAATTCCTTAAGGGCAGAAACTATCTTCTTTATCTCTGTCTCCCTGGCAGTTCCCAGCAGGGTCTGGTGCAGAGAAGGGGCTGAATAAATATTTATTTGTTGAATATCTTTACTGAGTGTCAGTTACAAATCTAGTATTGTACTAGGCAGTCAGGCTGCATGGTGAAAGGCCCGGTCTCTGCCCGCAACAGGGCCTCCATCTAAGAGAAAGCAAAACATGCAAACCGACAGATGCAATGCAGAGAAAAAATACAGAATGACAGATGTGAGCAGACCAGAATCCTGCTTAACCCAACCTTGTGGAGTGGTCAAGGAAGCCTTCAAAGAGGAGGTGATGCTGGGAGAAAAAGGACATGTGACACTGATACTGGTGGGCTGAGGGAGGTCCCCAAACACCGGTGCAAAGCAGCTGGTGTCGAGGCTCTTGACAGTGTTGTGAGAATGAATTCAAGGATGAGTCAAATAACAGTGAAATCACAGAGATTTATTGCAAAGGGAAAAGTGCACACTCAAGAACAGGGAGCGGGAGCATACTCAAGAGAATCATGCAAGTGGGTCGGGGCTGCTACCTTTATGGATTTCTTTAACTGAGGGGTGGAATATTAATGAAAACTCCTGAAAAAGTGGTGATTTCTTGGAACTGTGGTGCTACTCATTTTTATACCAAATATGGATGTTCTCAGAACTGTCATGGCACTGGTGGATGTGTGACTTAGTGTGTTAATGAGTGGATAATGAGGTCCTAGGTGAAACCTAGATCAAATCCAGTGCCATATTGGGTCCAGTCGGTCTTAGCCAACTTGATTCACACCCTGTTTTTCAGGGTCTTATCAGCCCATAGCCTCTAGTCATGTGAAACTGCTGCCTGGAATTTTTTATTCTTGTCTCAACACCTACCAGGTGGAATGTGTGAGGAACAACACAGCAGACAGAGGGAACAGCATGTGCAAAGGCACAGAGGCAGAAAGAGTATGACTGGAGATGCCCAGACCTGGGGGTGTGGGTTGGGGAGTGGGAGAAGGGAACTCAAGAGCAGGCAGGGGTGGGACAAAGGAAACACTTGTGGAAAAGTTGGATTGGGAAGTAGGAAGGTAAGCAGTCCTAAGAGATGAGAAATGAGCTAAAATGAGACAGAATGGCAGATGGGAGAGGAGGGAGCTGTGAGACCTTGGGTGGGCTTTTTCTCCTCTCTGGACCTTAGTCTTTTCTGGAAAATTAGTGGTTTGAACCACAGTCTTGAAGGCCCCTTTCCGGCACTGAGTTAGAAGTGCTGATGAAGCAGCAGCCAGACAACTGTCAATCAACCAATATCGTGCCAAGAGAAACCAAGTATAATAAGGCGTAGGCTTGGAGGGGTGGTTAGAACAGGAAAGAGCCCATCAGGGAGGGCCCTGTGGGGAAGACCAGGCAGCTGGACAGTGGGGACGTCAGGTGCGAGCCAGGGTCTAGGAGAAGTACTCTGCCTGGATTCCCATATTCACTCCACAACAATTGTGTATGGGTAGGTTTTGTTGGCTCCATTTTGTAGATAGGGAAGCTGAGGTTCAAAGACTAAGTGTCTTGAATTCACGGTGATGATTCCAGGGGCTTCCATCCTCCACCCCCAACAGAAGAAACCGGCCCAGTCCCCAGTCACCTCTGCACACATTGCAGGTCTCTTTTCTGGGCCTTGTCACCACCCTATGGGGCAGAGAAGGGAGGTTAGCCTCATTCTGAGGGTGACTAACTGTCCCAGTTGGCCTGGGACCGAGGGTCTACTATTAAACCTGTAATAGTCTCAGGCAAACCAGGACAAGTTGATCAGCCTACTTATTCCACAGATGGTGAACTGAGGCCCAAGTCACCCCAGGCAGGTGGCAGTGCCCTAGACCCCCAGAGTTTGCCCTACTCTCAACACACACACACCTGCTGCCTAGAGACCAGCTCAGGAAGGGGGCTGTCCTTCCCAGCCACCCAATTCTCTAGGCTTCATGTGACCTGGCCCTGAGTTGGAGGCCACTGAAGACACTAGGAAAGTAGACAGCATGTAACTGAGTCAGGGAAACCAAGCTAAGACTCAAAGCGCAGAAAGGAAGGGGTCAATTCGGGGCTGAGGAAAGCAGGCTCCTCCTCCAGGGGCAGGTGCCCAGAGGGGCTTGGAATGTGCTCTGCTGTTGCTTCACTCTCCTCCCCAACTGGAAATGCCCTGGCTTTTCCAGCAGGGGCCTTGGCTTATGGGACCCAACTGTGGAGCCCCGGCAGAGCCCCCACTCAGAGGTAGGAGGGTGAGTTCCAAAGCCCACTCTCTGCCACTAAACCTCTGGGATCTTGAACAAATATCTTCCCTTTTCTAGGCCTCAGTTAAAACAGGCATCAGAAGATGGTCCAAGTCTCAGGAATGTCGCCTGGCAGAGCAGTGAGGAAGTCCCACCTTCATGACCAAGCCCACCTCCACCTCAGGTCTGGGATCATAGCTCAGGGGATCTCTACGCCTGGTCCCCAACTTCCAGGCTCACTGCTCCCATGAAGTGAGCCCAGGACCAGGGAAATCAGGAGGGCCGGTGGGGCCTAGCCTCAGCTGTGTGTTTTGGGGAAGCCTCTCAGCCTCTCTCAGCTTTGGTTCCGTCACTAGCGGGGGGTGGGGTGGGAAAGATGCAGTTTTCCCAGAGTTATTGTGAGGTTGGGGCGACACTCGGCCAGTACCTAGCACTCCAGAGGCAGCCTCTATATGTTAGGGGGACCCCATGTCCCCCACCCTGCACCTCTAAGGCTGCTGTTTGTTGCAGCTCTTACCTTGCCCAGGGCTGAATGGGCTGGAGGGGTGAGGTGGTTCCCCAGCTTCCCCCCAGAGCCTCCCCTCCCAAAGCCCAGCTCCAAAACCTTCTCCACCCACTGCAGGCCTATGGTGGCACTCACACACTCTCTCTCTCTCTAAACACACACACACACACACACACACACACACACACACACACACACACACGTTCTTACATTCTTTTTCCGTTGTTTGCGGCTAATTGTTTATTAGGAGATGCAGGCGGCTGTGCCAGTGGGAAGGCTCAGCTTGCTCTGCTATAATTAGGATAATGCACATTAGTCATTTAGTGTAACTCTGAGAGCAGCCCCCTCCCCCGCATCCCCTCCCCCGCTGCTCCTGCTTAGCTGGCTGGGTTCCCAGGCCAGGGCTGTGCAGGTTTGTTCAGGTTCCCTCCTGGGCCTTCTCGGTTGGCTCTGGCTCTACCTCACTACTAGTCCGTCCAGCTGTCCCTAAGCCCCCCACTGCCTCCCCTGACTCCAGGATAGGGTTTTCTCTATTTTCTCTCTTCAGGCTTGTCTCCTATTTCCTTCCTCTCTGTCCCCTCTTTCTCCGCCTCCCCCTATCTCTTTCCTTTGAACCCTAGCTTTCTCTCCCTCTCCCCTGTTCTCAGCCCTTCTCTCTAGCTTCTGCACCCTTGCCTTATTTCGGGGGTCTCTCTCCCTCCCCCAGCCCTCCATGGGTAGGTAGCCCAGCAGAGCAGGTCAAGCCTATACTCCAGGCCCTGGGGGGTTGGTGGCAGTTCTCCTCTCTGGCGTGACTGTAGGAGGTAGTCCAGACCCTCTCCCTGGGGCCTGATCCTCAGGAGGTTGTCCTTGCTGCTGCCTTCCCTGACACTCCCTGCCCCCAAACACAATGCACTCTTTTTGGCTGAGGACTAGGCTGGCAAAGGCAGGCCATTGTCTCCAAAAGGCCCTTCCCACAAGCACACCAGTGTGGCCTCATTGCCTTGTTCCCCCCTTCCCTCGTGGTCATCCTGAGATCCAAGAAATTGGGCCCCACAGGAGGCTAGGGTGCTGGGGGGGTGAAGGTGAGGGCTCTCATCATGCTGGCTGGAGCAGGTAGCCCTCTGTTTCATGTGGCCTGGATTGGGCACCAGGCAGCCGGGTGGTAGGGAGTATCTTTTCCACTAGGAAAGAGAGGGTCTTCAACAGTGTCTTTTTGTCTCTAGCTGCACAGCCACTGGCCAACTCCAGACCTGCTGACAAATAAACCTCCTGACCCCTATTCCTACATCCCTGAGACCCCCACACAGCCCTTTCCATCACAAAAGGGACCTCACATCAAAGCCCATTACAGCTAGGCAGACTGAGGTCTAGGGCCAAGGGTTTGCCCTGCAGGTCGCTGCTGGGGTAAGGGTGAGGATGGGGTCCCTCCAGTGTTTCAGAAATAAAAGAGCTGTTCCCAGGGGTAAGCGATGCTTGATTGGAAGTACAAAGCCTTTCTTGTCTTCATAAGCCTGTTGATGTCTCTGGTCCTGATCCTGAAATCACAGATGCAGACAGACTAACAGACACAGGCTCACAACTTGCAGGGCAGGCTCACAGAGTAGGTACCACAGAGGGCCTGGGGTCACTGTGCACTTGGAAGGGCCAGAGCTTCTGTCCCCTATATCTGATATCTCTCCTCTGCCTGGACTCTCCATGCAACAACTGGGCCTCCAAACTCCAAGCCCCTCTTGCCTTGGGACCCCTCCAGCCCAGGGACACCAGCCTGAGTTGTACATATTGTAGTCCCTGCCCCTAGAGGTCCACATCACCCTATCCTGAACTACTCCTTCTCACCCTCCTTCTCTATCATGTGCCCCGAGGCTCTGTCCCTCAGTGCCATGTGCAGCTTACAGGATCCCATGGGAGCAGAGTCTAGAGGGGAAGGGAGGGACCATGGCCCAGCTGATCTCCCAGGACCAGGGAACCTTTCCTTGGCCTCCTCTTGGGATTGCTTCCCCATAGGTGGCAAGGCTCCAGGGGCCAGAGGAAGGTACCCCTGAGACTAGCAGGGAACTGGGAAACAAGAGCCCTGGTTTTCAGTAAGTCTCTCATACCACCTTGCTGTATGCTTTCAGCAAGTCTTCCCTCCCTGGGTTTCCCCAGGAGCAGGACTAGGAGGCCAGTTCAGGGGCTGTCCTGGTGGCAGCTTCTTGGGGTCTCATGGCCACCTGTCCTTCTAGTACCCTCGTCCTCCTTCAGGCTTTCAGGAAGCAGACCTAGCCCCCAAGTTAGCTGAGCTTGATTCATTCTTTCATTCACCAATCTGTAGTTTAGTACCCCCCCTCCCCGATTCCTCTGCCTAGGTCTCTGTGATTTCCTTCCTTCCTTACTCTCAAAGATGAGGAAGTCACACTGAGCAGCAGGCTTGGTCTGGTTTTAGGCAGAGGGAGCAAAAGGAGTGGCCAGTTTAGGATAGATGTCCCAGGATGGGGTACAGCAAGGGTGCCTGCAAGGGGAAGACTGGCACAGATGTGTGTGTGTGTGTGTGTGTGTGTGTGTGTGTTAGCACAACCACCTCCCGGGGCCATCCCAGTCATTCCTTCACTCACTCATTCACTCGACAATCCTCTGTTCTGCACAGACCATGTGTAAGACTCTGTGCAGGTGCCAGGGATTAAAAAAAAAACAGCAGGGTCTCCACCCTTAGCGGCAGGCAAGTTGAGCCCCATTCAGAGCACAAGAGGATTCGCATTGGGTTCACATATAGGAGAGAGGGGAGTCGGTCGCTGGGTCTTGGAGGATCTCTGCCTCCTGACTCAGGAGGCCGTGTGGGGGATCCATTTAATGACGATGATAATAACACTCAGAGAACAGCTAACATTTAAAGAGGGCTGCCTGTGTGCCAGGCACCGCTGAAACATTTCACAGGTAATCTTATAACATAGGCATTTTGTTAGCAAAGCAAGTCAGTGAAAAAGGGGCTATTCTCACTCCATTGTACAGTTTAGGAAACTGAGGTGGGGGATGTGAAGCCACTTGCCCATGATCACACAGCTAAGAAATGACAGAGCCAGCCTGACCCAAACCTTTGTGACCCTTTTTTCTCATCTGTAAGACGTAGGGGAGGGACCCTGATATCCCTTCAGCTAAGAGATGGGGAGTTCCCAGGCAGATGGCAGGAAACCAGAGCTGCTGGGAGTCAGCAGGCAGGAGGTCTCCTGGGAGGGGATTCAGGGCAAAGTGGAGGAGGGGTGCCCCTCCTGCTGGCCCCTCCCCACAGCTGACTTTTATTCCAACATTGGGTTCCAGCCAGGCGTGGGGGTGGGGTGGATAACAGTACTGGGAAGCTGCTTCTCCAGGATTTACAACCTGCCAGGGAGTGGGCAAGAGCCATCTGGGGGCTGCTGGCTGCTGGTGGCTTCAGTGGCTCTTCCTCCCACCCACCCACTGGGGGAGTGGCCACAGCATGGAGTCAGTGATTATGTATTCCCCGGCTACATGTCCTTGCTCTGGGGCTCCTGCTGCTCCTAGAGCAGCCCAGGCTGCCGTCACCCAGAGGCACTCAGTGTTGGGAATACGGCGGAGAGAGGAAAGTGGAGCCTCCAGGTTGATGAAGGAGCCACTAGCCTGTGCCAGAGGAGAACGCAGGCTGGTCCTAGAGATGGGGTCTGCAGCTTCGTGGTGGGGAAGGTTTGAGCTGCTTTGGAGGAGGGAGGAGCTACAGGGCTGGGGATGGGGTGGACATCTCCCTCAGACCCCAGACCTCAGGGAGGCACTCATCCCTCTGTCTCCGGACTGGACCCCTCTTCTCCCCTCTGGCCCAATGTGGTTTACTGCAGCTCCAGCCTGGGGTGGGGACATGCCTGTGGGGACCAGCTTAGATGGTATCTTTGTGCAATTTAGAAAGATACAAAAGCAGCCCCTCACTAGGCACCGGGCTTGGCGAGCAGAGCCGGGGCTGGGTTTTAACCTCTGTTTGCTCCCTGAGCTGTGCATCTTTGTCCAAGACACCAACTGTTCAATAGTATTATACACAGAGGCCCTGCCCTGGTGCTTAGGGAGGGCAGTGTTCAGGGCCCACCGGGCCCAAGTCATCACCTCTCCTTCAGCCAGCTGACTGCTACCTAGGTCCAGAACTCCCTGCAGACATAACCCCTACCTACTTCTAGGTCACTCATGTGGCATGCAGAGCAGGGACTATCCTCTTCTCCCAAAGAAAGAAGCTGAGGCCCGGAGAAAGGAAAGAAACTGCCCAAGGTTACTCAGCAGATCAGTGACACAGCTTTCTGGGCCAAATTCTAGGGCCCCTCAACAGCTGGCACTCCTTCCAGCCTCGGTGCCTCTTTGGAGGCCTTTGGGACACTGCTCCATGTGCCTGTCATCTCTGTACTTGTCTTATTTAACTTAACCAACCTTGGCAGAAGACCTGCACGAGCCAGACAATGCACCAAGTGCAGGAGGAAAACAAGTGAGCACTTCCCTCCTCTCAGAACTAAATAACCAATAAATGTATGAATGAATGAATGAATGAACGAATGAACACTGAGCACCAACTTTGTACCAGAAATTACACCAAGCAAGCAATTTGCTTATTTAATCACAACTCTGTGAAATAGGTTCTAAGCTCTTCATTTCACAGGTGTGGAAATTGAGGCTCTGAGAGGTTAAGTAACTTGCCCAAGGACACACAGCTATGTCAGAGCTGGAATTTGAGTGAGAGTTTATGTGACTCCAAAGCCAAACGGGCTCTTTCTTATTTTTGTAAGGATTTCCTCTTTAAAAAAAATCCTTGGAACAACTTCAAACACTTTCGTTTATTTTTAATGGCATTTATTTTTCCCTTTCTAATTTTACAAGCAATGTGTGTTCATTGCAGACAACTGGAAAATACATAAAAACATAAAGTAAAATATAGCAATCATCCATAATCCCCACCCCCTAGAGATAACCACCATTAGCATTTTGATACATTTCTTCCCAGTGTTTACATCTTTGTACATAAAATTGGTATTATGCCATATAGCCAGTTTAATGCCCTGCTTTGTTAATTTGCACTATTTTGTGAACATTTTCCCATTCAAGTAAATATTATTTTTGAAAACTTGATCTACAATGGCTGCATATATCCATTTTTATGCATTTGCATTTATTTAATCTAACTCTGCTTTTGACATTTAGGTTGTTTCTAATTTTTTACTATAAACATAGCATTACAGTGAACATCTATGTAAATTTTTTTGTTTTTTGTTTGTTTGTTTTAGAGACAGGGTCTCACTCTGTTGCCCAGGCTGGAATGCAGTGATGTGATCATAGCTCACTGCAGCCTTGAACTTCTGGGCTCAAGTGATCCTCCTGCCTCAGCCTCCCAAGTAGTTGGGACCACAGGTCCACGCCTGGCGATTTTTTTTTTTTTTTTGAGAGATGGGATCTCGCTTTGTTGTCCAAGCTGGTCTCAAACTCCTGGTCTCAAGCGATCCTCCCTCCTGAGCCTCCCAAAGTGCTGGAATTATAGGAGTAAGCCACCATGCCTGGCCAACATTTGTAAATCTTTGAGCAGATTTCTGTTTATTAGATTCCCAAAGCAGGATTTCTTGGGTCAAAGAGCACGAACAGTTTTAAGACCTTTAAAGCATATTTTGTAATTGCTTTCTAGAAAGCTTACCTAGTTCACCCTCCACTAGGAGGGCAGAGGAATGCACCAGTTCTTTAGCCCCTTGCTAACACTGGGTATCGCTGATTTTTTAAAAAGTGAAACATCTTTCTCAAGACCCAGGTTTTTCCCACTGCAACACTCTGCTCCACAGGAATGATTTGGTATCATGGGCTACTAATTCCCCATTTGCCTATGGGGAAATAACGGCCCTGGAGAGCAGAAATGACCTGCTAGGTCAGACTTGCCAATCAGCCAAGGAAGAGCAGGCCTGGAACCCAGGCATCCTTCCTCCCAGTTCAGAGCCCTCTTCTTTATACCCTTGGCCTCAGCTTCCTCCACCGCAGGTCTCCTGGGTTGGGGGTGTTTCCCCAGGGCCAGTCCGTCCTACTCCCTTAGGTTATACCGCTCCTGTGGTCCTCCAGGTCTGGGTTGGGGTGGGGTCGCTGGGCAGAGCCTATTTCTGGCCTCTTCATCATGGACCACATAGCACCTGGGATTCTCACCACTGGCACTAATCATGGCTCATGCCCCCTCTCATTCATTCATTCATTCATTCATAGATTTGATAAAAAGATGTGTTTTGCATCTATATGGGCCAGGCACTGTTCTAGGCTCGGGGTACTTGTCATCATTAACTATCAGCAACGCCAACATTATGCTGCACAACTCACAGCCTCTTCAGCATCTTCACCAACTCTTCCTACTTAGCGCTATGTTCCAAGCATCTGCCATAATAACAACGCCTGGAATGCTTCATAAACATATGGATACCAGGCTTGTCCCCTGAAAATTCTGACTGTATAGGCACTAATCATGGCTCATGTCCCCTCTCATTCATTCATTCATTCATTCATTCATTTGTAGATTTCATAAAAAAGGTGTTTCGCATCTACATGGGCCAGGCACTGTTCTAGGCTCTGGGTACTTGTCACCATTAACTATCAGCAATGTCAGCGTTATGCTGTGCAAGTCACAGCCTCTTCAGCATCTTCACCAACCCTTCCTACTTAGTGCTATGTTCCAAGCATCTGCCATGATAACAATGCCTGGGGTGCTTCATAAACATGGATACCAGGCCTGTCCCCTGGAAATTCTGACTGTATAAGCCTGGGCCCTTCCTTAGGCATTGTTTGCTGTTGTTTTGTTTGCTCTGGTTGATTCCTATATTCAGGCAAACCCAGGAGCAAGTGCTAACAGATCCCTAAACACTGACATCTGGTGTGGATGCATGTGCATGTGCACACACAGGTGAGCAGGCCAAGCTCCCTCCCAGCACAGCCCAGCACCCTTGAGCCCTGCTGGCACACCTGCTGTGCCTCTGAACCACAAACTCACCAAAGCTAATGACAATTTTTTTTCCGATTTGCAAGAGATTAGTTTTAATTTGTAGACAATTAGAGGTAGAAGCAGGAGGCATCAGATCTTGATTAGAAGCAGGGACATGGCCAGGGGAGCCCCCACCCCTAGCCTGCCTGGCCCTAGCTTCCACAGAGATTCATTTATGTGCCCAATAAGGTAGGGGCTGGCCTCTGCACCTGGGGAGAAGGTTGTCTGGGAGAGGCAGAGGGCCCCTGCTGTGCTCCCAGACACCTAAGGCAAGCCTGGGCAGGTACCCCCAACCTCAGAAAAGTATGGAATTGACATTTGTTTAAGCACCCACTGTGTGCCACTTGAGTTGGGCATCTTTGTCCAAGACACCAACTGTTCAATAGTATTATATATAGAGGCCCTGTCCTGGTGGTTAGGGAGGGCAGTGTTCAGGGCCCACCGGGCCCAAGTCATCACCTCTCCTTCAGCCAGCTGACCTTGTACTACGCAAAGCTGGTCCAGCCCCAGTGTCCACCAATATCCCAGTTCAGCTGGATAGGCAGAGGTATGAAAAACAACTATGTGCCATCTAATGGTGGAGATGGCTTGAGAGACCTCTGTGCAGGCACAGGGACACAGGAGCCAGTGTCTCATGGCCCCAGGGGAGCAATCACAGAAGTGACTAATGAGAGAGTTCCCAGATCACATGCGTTTCACTCATACCAGGACCAGGCTCCTCCTGATCTGTCAGAGTCAGAGCTGGCCAGAGCAGAGCAGTGGCAGAGAGGAGGAGGGGTTGAATGACTAGGATGGTGGCCGTGAGAGGTATCAGAGAAGGCTTCAAGGAGGAGGCGATGCCTGAGCTGGGCATGGAAGGATGAGGGGGACCCCCACATCCTCCCACATGCAAGTCTTCTCTTAGGTCTTGTTGGGTCAGATACCCTCCTGCAGAGCTGGTGAAGCCACTATTCATGTATTTGTCTTTTTGGGTTGTGAGAAGAACAGAGCTGGTCCAGCTCATACGGAAAGGGTCCCTCACTAAGCACAGTCTGGCAGGGGTCGGGGAGGGTGGGGAGAGCTGGGAACACCTCAGTCATCATCATTATCCCCATGTGCAAAAGCTGGATGATTCCAGCCTGTCTTCCTCCCCCTGTATGTTGTCTCTACATTTTACTGGGGAAACTGAGGCTCGGAGGGGCAGAAATACCAAATCCCCATGTATCAGTTTGCTAGGGCTGCCATGACAAAGTTCCACAGGCTGGGTGGCTTAACAGAAATTTATTTTCTCACAGTTCTGGGGGCTGGAAGTCTGAGGTCAAGGTGTCAGCAGGATTGATTTCTGGCGAGGGTTGTCTTCCTGGCTCGTAGACAGCTACCTTCTCACTGTGTCTTCACAACTTCTCTGTGTGTGTGTCTGCATCCTCATCTCTTCTTCTTATAAGGACACCAGTCATATTGGATTAGGGCCCACCCTCACAGCTTAATTTTAACCCTAGTAGCCTCTTTAAGGATCCTTTCTTCAAATACAGCCATATTCTGAGATACGGAGGGTTAGGATCTCAAGGGCAGGGCACAGTTCAGCCCATAACACCCCATCATAAGTCAGAGAAGACATGGAGAAGCCCCTTTTCTCAGGAGATGGCAGCAAGGGAGAGGGTCCCAGGGCCAGACCCAAATGACTGAAGACCAAGTCAGAGCCCAGGTCATCAGCAGGAAGGCAGCAGGCAAACTGGTCTGCAGGGCAAACTGGGGTCAAAACAGAACTGCAGCCTGGGGGCACAGTGGAGCCAGGGTTCAGAACCAGGCCCACAGAATCGTTATGGGCAGCCTGCTGTGGAAGTGGGGGGCGGGCAGGTGCCAGCCTGTGTGTGTGTGTGTGTGTGTGTGTGTGTGTGTGTGTCCTCCCAGGTCAGTCTGGAGGGCATAGGCACACCTTAGTGTTGTGCGTCCAAGGTGGGTCCAAGCAGTGCCTTTCCCCACAACCTCTCCTCTCTTCCACCTCCAGTCCTGGCCGGACCTCAGTTTCTGTGTTGATCAGCCTCCCTTCTCCCCACCCCACATCTGTCTTCCTTCAAGGAACCTTCCAGTAGCTTTTCCTCCCATGCCATGCTCCATGATGTCTGGCAGTCAGAGCTCTGTGCCGAGATGCAGGCCAGAGTGCAGGTTAGCACACACGTGTGTGTACACTCAAGCACATATTTAGTGTCTCTGAAAACTTGACAGACCAACTGATCTGCTCATTCCACCAATCTTACCTCTTCCCTCTCCAGCCACACCAGAACACTTCCAGGGCCTTCTCCACCTCCCAGGAGAAACTGAGGTCCAGAGAGATAAAGCAGGTTCCTTTAAGCTCCAGAACAAGTGAGTGGGAGAGCAGAGATTAGTGTTAGGTCTCAGGGACCCACCCTGCTCCAATGCTGAGGAGACTGAAGGGCCCCAGCAGGATGGAGTGGTTCATGGTGGTGATGGGAGAGGCTGCTGTGGGCCACAGTGACATAAATAAAAAATTGCAATGCCCTAATGTCAGCTTTCTTGCTCCCTCTTCTGAATGCCAGCTGTTTCCTTGATACAGGTTACTTCCCCTTCCAGAAACTCAGCTTTCTTATCTGCAAGGTTGCTGACAGGGTCCAGAGCCCCTAGGCCTGGTGCCAGGAGCCCTCCCCTCAGTGGCCACCCAGTCTCCTCTTGGATGCCCCATTGACAAGGAACTCATTACCCTCACAGCATCCCAGTCACTGCTGGGCTGCTTATTCAGAGAATTTCATTCTTTCAACAAAAATATATTGAGGGCCTGCCTGCTATGTGCCAGGCCATGTTGTAAGCACTAAAATAGAGCAGGGAGTAAAGCCATGTCTGTGCCCCTATGGAACTTAATTTCTAGTTGGCAGAAACAGACACATGCATATAATATAGAGGTAAGTGGTGGTAAGTGCTATGAAGAAAATGAAACAGGAAAAGGGATAGAGAGAGATCAGTGGTGGGGTTGGGGGAGAGACAGCGCTACTTTAGATAAATGATCAGGAGTATGTCCCGAAACAAAGACTGATGAGAGAGAGAGAGAAAAGAGAGGGGGAGAGAAACATTGAATATCAAGGGGAGAAAATTCAAGGCAGGAGGAACGGCAATGCAAAGGCCCTGGGGTAGAAACATTTTCTCAGTGTAATCCAAGAACAGCAAATGGTTTGGATGATCCAGGATGTTGGTTTTGCCAGACCAGCTCCTCCCCCAGGGGGGTGAGGGGATTCGGGTGGGGCATGCAGTCACAATTGTCCAATCCCTTCCTTCACGCCCCTCTGAGTCCGGTGCCCATCTGGTGGTCTCTGCCCCTGCCGTGCCTCCAAGGAATCCAGATGGTCAGCCGTGAAGTTGGAACAGTAAGAGAGGGCAAAGGGGACTAAGTGCCACTTAGCAGCTCTGGGGTCTCCAGGGGATGGATAACGAAGGCAGGGCTAGTACCCCCCACCCTGTCCCTCTGCAGCCTGGATAGTGAGCACTGAGAGCCCACTGACCACAGCTGCCCTTCTCCCAGCCCAGGGGGAGGAGCATGGGGCCCCACCTTGGCCTCAGCACTCAAAGGCCCTGTACCTCCCCATACATGCAGCAGTGCCCCTGCCCTGGGCTGCTCTGCAGGTCCCAGAGGATGTCCTGTTCTTGGTCTTTCAGCTACTCTCAACATCCCTGTGAGGGAGAGGGACTGATGTCACCACCACAACTTTAGAGGTGGAAATGGAGGCTCAAAATGGAAAGCAACTTGCACAGTGAGTCTGTGGCAGGGAGAGGGCTTGCACTTGAGTCCCAAAGCCGGTTGGTTCGCCTGCTTGCTGCTGCTTCCAAAGCAGGGTCCAAATGTGGACCCTGCATTTCCACAGTTGGCCTCGGGGCCAGCATTCCCCAGGCTGCAGGGACACGTTATGAGACCTAGGCACCAGCCAGAAAAGCTCTCCCCATCTCTGCAAACAACTTCCCGTCCTCACTTGGACTCTGCTGCACACCCCCACCCCACCATCAGCTCCCAGCATTTCTTGCCGGTGATTTCCCCAGTTGGTCCTAAGGGCTGCTCACGTCCTTCCGAGCATGCCGCAGGAGAAGTGGTGAGAGCATGTGCCACGCCTCTTAAAACAACTGACCCCGAGGGCCTTTGTCATGCCCCAAGCCTGTTGCCTTATTTTTTGAACAAGGAAGATTACTGCACATTTTATTTTTTTGAAGGATATTGAGACCAGAACCTCAAGAGCAAGGAATTTGTAGTTCACCGCTTTTGCGAGGAACTGGATGTGAATGTTTGTGAAACTGCCAACGTTTAACTGACAGTGGTAAAATGATAAATATGCATAAACTGCAAGTAATATCTAGTACTGACTAGGAGTCTCCTCTTTGGGACATATGTCTCTGCAGATCACTCAGTGTAGATCAGCCATGACTTGTTGAAGGCTTTCTTGGTGCAAGGCCAGGTAGGTAACTAACTCCCACACAGGCAGGATGGGAGGTCCCTTCAGAGAAGGACAAAGCTCTGAGGAAACCCCCAGGAGTTGAGGGCACATCTTGGAGGGCCTCATGAAGGAGGTGGCATTGAAGCTGGACCCTGGAGGAAGATTCAGATTTGGATGTGCACAGATAGGAAAGGAGAGAATCTAATGCAGAGGGTGCAGCATGAACAAAGGAGGGGAGATAAGGCAGCAGCCGTGAGTGTGAAGGTGAGTGAGTTGTCCAGTTACGCCACCAGCAGGGGATTGGGAGGAGTCCTAGGAGAAAAAGGATCCTGACGCCTTGTGTAGGGGGCCCTGAATGTCACACTCAGGTACGAAGTGAGTTTGGATTTTATTTTGTAAGCAGATAGGAGCGCTTCTTTGATATACACACATTTGCATTGTGTTGCACAATTTATAGAGTGCTTTCTTATTTGATTCTGAGAAACAAAACAAATGACAACACAGCCTCCTGCGAGACCAGCATTACTGTTATCATTGTCCTGTTTTTACAGTTGAGGAATGTGACTCGGGAGGTTCTTGGGGAGATCCAAAATAAGATTTCAAACCTCAAACCTCCGTTTGGGTCCTTCCTGTTCCTTGACAGTGTCCAACGAGTTTTGGGCTGGGAGTGAGAGGGGCAACAATGTCTGATTTGTGTCCAGGAGAAAAAAATACTCTGGCTACTGTGTGGGGGAGGAGAATGCCAGAGAGGAGGGGGAGACCCTATTGGCCAGTGGTATGTCGTCATAGCGACAGCAGTAAGGCCAGAATGGGGGCAGGGAGGGAGGACAAGGGGCAGCCTGAGGTGGAATTGCCAGAAGTTGGCAGCTTCCTTGGTGGGTAGGGAGAGGCAGTTAAGAGGAGGGAGGAGGCCCATGTTTAGGTGTGGGAGACTGAGGATAAAAATTCCTGGTTATATAGTCTATGGCCAAAGGGAGAAGGGAGAGAGCTGGATCCCTGGGGACCCTACACCAGCTGAGACAGCAGGTACAATACTAAGGAGCTTGGGTTCGAGAGTCAGGCGACCCCAGGTTCGAGTCCCACTGCTGGCCCCTTTGCCCATGTAACTTGGTTAAATTATTTAAGTGTCCTGCACCTTAGTTCATTTATCTGTAAGATGTTAGGATTGGCACTCAAAAAGGAAGTTACTGATAGAAAACTGGTCGCGTGGATGGAGATCATAATAAGAGGTACCTCAAAGGATTGATCTGAGGATGAAATACGCTAAGGCCTGTCCCACACGGAGCGCAGTGCAGGATACACAGGGATCACAGGGACTCTTTTCAGCACCAGAGTCCACTCAGCCCTCTATGCGCACGACTTTGAAAGTCCTCACAATGGCACTTTGAGGCAGAAACAATTTTTATACTTGTTTTACAAGTGAGGACGCTGGGGATAGAACCTCCTGAAGGTTCACAAGGTTTTGCGACGGTATCAGCTTTACCCCTATGTCGCAGGTAAATAAATGAAGCGGTGGGTGAGAGGGTAATTCACATACCAGCAAAGGGGGTGCCAGGCTTGGAGCTCTGGGAGCCAGGCCTGAGCCAGGGTCGGGGCCCACCGGAGGATGGACAGCCAGGCTGAACCTGCCCAGCTAGAGGAGTTGGCAGCTCTCTGTGGGGTGGGAGAGACGAGCCTGGGGGCACCCTGGGGTCCCAGCGTGGCCTCTCCTGACCACCCTGGGCCTCTTTCCTCTGTCTGTCCCCAGCCTCTGGCCGCTCCCACCCGGCCAGCCCCAGCCCGCCGGGGCCGCAGGCCAGCCCGGTGCTGCCAGTCAGCTACCGCCTGTCGCACACGCGGCTGGCCTTCTTCCTGCGGGAGGCGCGGCCCCCGTCACCCGCGGTCGCCAACAGCTCTCTGCAGCGCTCCGAGCCCTTCGTGGTGTTTCAGACCAAGGAGCTGCCGGTCCTCAACGTCTCTCTGGGGCCCTTCAGCACCAGCCAGGTGGTGGCGCGGGAGCTCCTGCAGCCGTCCAGCACCCTGGACATCCCCGAGCGCCTGACGGTGAACTGGAAGGTGCGGGCCTTCATCGTCCGCTCGCACGTGCCCGCCTCGCAGCCCGTGGCCCAGGTGCTGTTCTACGTAGCCGGCCGGGACTGGGACGACTTCGGCGTCACCGAGCGGCTGCCCTGTGTCCGCCTGCATGCCTTCCGGGATGCCCGGGAAGTCAAGAGCTCCTGCCGCCTCAGCGGGGGCCTGGCCACTTGTCTGGTGCGGGCCGAGCTGCCCCTGGCCTGGTTCGGGCCCCCAGCCCCCGCTGCGCCACCCACGGCCCGCCGCAAGTCCCCGGACGGGCTGGAGCCCGAGGCGACGGGGGAGAGCCAGCAGGCCGAGCTCTACTACACGCTCCACGCCCCTGATGCGTCTGGGGGCTGCGGGGGCTCCCGCCGGGGGGCCGGGCCCGGGGTGGGGGCCCGAGCGGAGAGCCCTACCCAGCACCCCCTGCTGCGCATCGGGAGCATCAGCCTGTTCCGCCCGCCCCCCAGGAGGACCCTGCAGGAGCACAGGCTGGACAGCAACCTGATGATCCGCCTGCCAGACCGGCCCCTCAAGCCCGGGGAAGTGCTCAGCATCCTCCTCTATCTGGCCCCCAACTCCTCCTCGCCCTCCAGCCCCAGCGTGGAGCACTTCACACTCAGGTAGTAGGGAAGATGGGTGGGGATCTGGTTTCCCTTCCAAGATCAAATGCATACCTGACTCCTTGTGGGTGGGTTGAGGGGTGGGGGGACCTCCTAGCTGTATCCCTGTCCAGCATCCTAATCCCGGATCTGTCACTTAGCACTTGAGCAACCTCAGGAAGATACCTCGCTTATTGGAGCCTCAATGCTGTTATCTGTCTAATGGCAACAAACATTCCTGCCCCTATTTCTGGATCTCATAGAAATGGCATCATGGTAAAGAGGAAATATCAGTTTCACAAGCATAGATTTCCAGAATAATAGAACTGGGACTAGAAGGGCCCTTAGACATTTTACAGACAAGGAGACTGAGGCCAAGGAAGAGAAATGGGGTCCAGAGAGCAGCCTCTTGGCTGGGAGCCAAAAGAATCATGTGTGTGTGTGCGTGCGTGCACGAGTGTGAGTGTGTGTGTGTGTGTGTGTGTGTGTGTGTGTGTGTGTGTGTGTGTGTTTTGGGACATTTGCCCCAGTCCTAGAGTTGGGAGAAAAATTTTCAGAATTCCCAGCTCTTTCTATCCTTCTACACCTTGAAAAGGACACAATTTGCAAACTCAAAAATGCCTTAAATTGTATCACATCCACCCCAAAAATGATAATATTTCACACTAGGAATCTGTGGTTTGAGTTATGTTGTGTGACTCTGAGGACACCCACCAAAATGCTTCGTCAGCCCCAGGCACTATGCGTGGGACCTGAAACATCACTATTAGCCTGCAGCTTCTTTAAGTATTTCCCTGTCTCCTCAGTGTCCTACCTTCAAGTTTAAATGCTGTCGGAAAGGGTCATGCCTCATTCAGTGATTGATACCTGAATGTGAACATAAGTTAAATCAGTCATCAGAGATCTTGGGCTGCATTAATAGGAGTAGAGCTTGCAGAATTAGGGAGGTGGCAATCACCTTGCTTTAGCCAATGTTCATTGGAGTGCAGCTGAAGTGTCGTATTTAGTATGGGATACTTCACATTTAGTGTCCAGAGGAGTGTGACTGGCTGTGAGGTGATTCAGAACTATGGCAAAAAACAATTGGAGGCACTGAAGGAAAGAAGATTCAGAGAACACCTACTCACCTCGACAGCTTTTTGAAGAACTACTACAGTTAGGACGGAGGGGAATTGTTCTCTGTTGGCCAGCAGAGCCTGTGGCTGTTTTAGCTCAGCTACATCCAGGGAAGATCTTTCTAGTTTTCTTGGTCTTTCTGAAAAAGGAATGGGATGTGTGCAGAAGTAGTGAGTCCCCTGTCACTAAGGTATCCCAGTAGAGATTAGGCAAAGACTTGGCAGGGATATGGTAGAAGGGATTGCAGCTTTCACTGAGGGTCAGAGTTTTCAGCTGTGTGATACCAGATTCCCCAACTTCATCTGAAACATTCATCTGAAACATCCAGGACTCAGGGTAACTTAGCTTATCTGTTCCCCTTCCCCCCAGTACAGTCTAGTGATGGTGGCCAGGCAGGCAGCTTTGGGCTGTAGCCTGACCCTCTCCCTCTTCTTCCTCCCACTTTGTCCCAGGGTGAAGGCCAAGAAGGGTGTGACCCTTTTAGGTACCAAGTCACGGAGTGGCCAGTGGCATGTGACCTCGGAGCTGCTGACTGGGGCAAAGCACTCAACAGCCACCGTGGATGTGGCCTGGGCTCAGAGCACACCCCTGTCCCCCAGGTGAGCCCGAGGTGGTGCATCTACCCACCTCTTTGCAAAGCAGCCATCTGAGAGGGGTGAGGAATCTTTGAAGGAGGAGGCTAGGCTTGGGGAGGGCTGGGGCTCGGTCATTGGGGTCTCTGAGGTCCAGGCCCCTTAGTGGGATCCTGGGGCTGGAGCACCTCAGATGGGCTGGAGAAGGCTCAGAGGGCCCCATCAGGCAGCTGCCGGGGAGGGGTGGGGTCCCCACTGAGAGTTTCTGAGCTCCTGGGCTGCTCCCAGCCCTTCATCCTCTGCTCTCCTTCCCTCCCCTACCCTGGCAGGGAGGGCCAGGGCCCCTTGGAGATCCTGCAGCTGGACTTTGAAATGGAGAACTTCACCAGCCAGTCGGTCAAGCGGAGGATCATGTGGCACATTGACTACCGTGGCCACGGCGCCCTGCCTGACCTGGAGCGGGCAGTAACTGAGCTGACGGTCATTCAGCGGGATGTGCAAGCCATCCTGCCCCTAGCCATGGTGAGCAGGCAGGTGACCAGCCCAGAAGATGCCTGGGTCTATGCATGTGTGCACATTTGTGTGACAAGAATGTGAACCACTGAGTATATGTACAAATTGACATGTGTGTATATGTGAGACTTCCTGCCATGCCCAGGTATGCCTGTGTGAGAAGGTGCATGCATGTGTGTTATATTTGTCGGGCCATGAGGACAGCAGATGCTCAGGGGGGCAGAGGTGGGAGATGTCACCATGGAGGGACCACTGATGGGAAGTTTGCAGAAGGAGGTAGCAATGCAGTTGAGTCTTGGAGGTCACCTGGGAGGGAGCCTCCCAGAGATGCAGGGTGTGTCCCAGGCAGGGCATTACTTGGGCAAAGGTACAGTAGTGAGAATATGAGTAGTTTGTTCAAAAGAACTATAGATTTAGAAAGAGTGTCATGGAGTGGTAGGGCTGGAATGATTGTCTGGGGCCAGCCCAGGGCAGCTTGAATAGCCAGGCATGTGTTGGACGTTACTGTGTGAGTCCTGAGGAGCCTGGAAGCTGTTTAAGAGGAGATGGCAGGGGCCTGGGGAAGGGTTGTTTCCTGGCAGCACAGTGAGGTGGATCCTGAGTTTCCTGCAAAAGCCCGAGTGAGCAGACCATCTGTCAAGGAGTGCCAGGAGGGGTGGTTGCCTATCCCTGCACATGGGTGCAAGTGTCCCCACTGGAAGGACGTGCATCTGAGGAGTAGGGGTGGGGCGTCCAGGAGCCGGGGCCTTGGCCAGTGTGTCCCAGGACAGAAGGGGACCACAAGTAGAGCCCCCCCTTCTCCCCCCTGCAGGACACAGAGATCATCAACACGGCCATTCTGACTGGCCGGACA
The DNA here is from genome assembly GCF_029281585.2 of Gorilla gorilla gorilla. Taxonomy (NCBI): domain Eukaryota; kingdom Metazoa; phylum Chordata; class Mammalia; order Primates; family Hominidae; genus Gorilla; species Gorilla gorilla. The sequence goes on along the minus strand of NC_073228.2, from coordinate 58,378,568 downwards.
GTGGCCATCCCTGTCAAGGTCATTGCCATCGAGGTGAATGGCCTCGTCCTGGACGTCTCCGCCCTAGTGGAATGCGAGTCTGACAATGAAGACATCATCAAGGTGGGCATCCTGGAGGTGGGGCCCCTGGGGAAGAAGCCCTAGGCCTTCAGGAGAGTAGAACCTCAAACCAGAGTCCAGGTGGCTGACTCTTACTCATCCTCTAAGACTGAACCCATGCCTCCCTGTGCTGGGACCCCTTCTGTTGCAGCAGCTGCCCTGCCCTTTTCCTCCTACAGCACTGGCCTTACTTCATCCCAAGCTTCACCACACCATTCTGAAAGGGTTGATTCTCAAGTCTACTGACTCCCATGATACTCCCTCTTCCTGCCCCTGGATATTGCTTTGGCCAGTCCTGGAGGGCTTCCTGTAGGAATATGAAATGGACGGTCAGGCCAGAGGGGGAGAAGGCAGTGTCAACAGCTTGAAATCAATCTAGCAAGACATTATTGAACCTTGGTGTGTGGCAGACACTTGGCAAGGCAGCAGGGGGTGGGTGAGGGAGACAACCCCTCAAAGACCTGCCGTGAACCCAGAGTGCGAGTGATCAGATGAAGGCAATGTAGCTCAGGAAGAAGCCTCAAGAAACACATGAGTTAGGCCAGGCATGAAGGTTGTGTACTGAGGGCCCCACTCCCGGCACACATGCTCCAGCTTCTCCAACTCCTAAAGGCTCCTGTCAGCTGTGAGCTCCCACCCCACCCCTGAGCTCCTTCCCAGGGACCTGCTTTGGCCTCAGGTCCCCCACAGCCCAGCCCACATGACACTCATCTGACTCAATGATCCAGTTTGCCACCTCCCCAAGAGGGCTCCAGATTCCCTCCTTCCCCTGGCTTTGAACAGTGGTCAGAAGTGAGTTGGGAAGAGGAGGCAGTAGAATGGGCAGTGGTGTGAGCAGATGTCCAGCCCTGGTAACTGTGGGGTGGGCCAGCCACTCACTATGCCACCCTCCAGTAGGCATCAAAATCAGATGGTTAGACAACTGAATTTGTTCTTGCTCCTGTAAATAATTCAGCTTGAAGGAAAGCAGGACAGTTGGAATGCAGATGTCCTTCTCCTCCTTGTCACTTGGGCTCCCTCCTGCTCTCTCTCTCTCTGTGCTTTGCCTTTGGGTCCCTCCAAGTCTGGGAAGCATGGGGCTCACCTCTTCTATCCATGATCCAGGAAGGATGCCTTCCAAGGGAGCCAGAGTAGATGGTCTGGAACCCCCGCTCCACTGCATCACCCCCTTCAGAGAAGCCTCACCAGAAGCCTGTGGGCTGTCCACTGCTGGAAGACTGGGATGGGAAGAAACAGGCCTGCTCCCAAGGGCCCTCACCCAGCACCTTCTCTGCCACCCAGACTCCCCCATCCCAGCTCCAGAGCAGACCAGAACCAAGGGGCAATCAGAGAAGATTCTAAATGAAATTGGTTACAAATCTCAATGAAATATATTCAGGTCTTTATGGAGTTTGCCACATTCTAAGTGGAATTTACAGGTCTGCAGTTGGAATTCTTTGCCTTCTGAGGTGGGAAATGAGCGTTTCTGGCAGGGCTGCTGTCCCATCCCTCCACCCACCCCTCTGAGATGATGATGGGAGCTGGCAGCGTTTGGGATGCCCCAGGGGCTCATCTCCATGGATAAACCATAGTCCCAGAGACCCTGGGTCCTTCCAGAGCCTTCAGGGCATCATCAGCCCACCAGTTGAATGATAGACCTTCCCCCAAACTCAAGACCATGCACCCATGGACGTGCACCAGCATGAGAACCTAGATGCATGTACACACAGGATCCGTTCTGGGGTGCCAGGTGTGTGCGTGGGCATATTTAACACACAGAGCCATCTGCATTTGCCCTAAAGTACTGGCAGTGACACCTCTGTGAGTGGGCACAGGTATCAATGAAGATGTACTCAGCAGGCATGTGGTTTCCATCCAGGGAACCTCTAGGAATGCAAGTCAGTATCCAGGTGGGCAGGCATTTACAACAGCCACATCCATTGGTGGCAGCCATTCACCCATCTGTGCTTGGGGTTCTAAGGTCCTGAGTTTTCCTCTCCCATTCCCTCATCTCCACACCTGGTTAAGCAGCCCCCCTCACCGGAAATTAACTACCTGCCCATTCTCCTGGGGCAGCCATGCCAGAGAGGCCATGGAGGACATGGGTCTGCCCCTCATCCCCATCCCCTGCACCTCAACTTCCTCCCTGCCCAGTCAAGTGCCCATGTCCTTTTCTGCATCATAGAGGACTCTACCTGCCAGACCCCTGGCTCCAGAGCCCCGTCAGTCTTGCTGGGGGAGGGGAGCCAACCCTGAGAGGCCCTCACCCTGGAGCCTCCTCCAAAGCGTGGCTCTGGCAGGTCAGGAACAGCCCCTGTAAAAGCATTTGCATGTTGGCTCCTTACTAAGGAACAAAATCCTCCCCCAGTAGGCACCAAGAGGTGATCTCGAGAAAGAGCAGAAGCAGTGATAGAAGCCAGGACTCCCAGAGGAATCAGTGCTTCCTTCCACTGGCCTCCTCCCCTTCAGCCTCCTAGGACTTTCCCTCCAGCCCTGGTTGTCAGACTGAAGTCCTCTGCACTGCCTCACAGGAAGACCTGTAGGGAAGATGTGCCAACTGTTCCTCCCTTCCCCCAGGTATCCAGCAGCTGTGACTACGTGTTTGTGAGTGGAAAAGAGTCTCGAGGGTCCATGAACGCCAGGGTCACCTTCCGCTACGACGTCCTCAATGCTCCCCTGGAAATGACAGTCTGGGTCCCCAAGCTGCCCTTGCACATTGAGCTCTCAGATGCCCGCCTCAGCCAAGTGAAGGGCTGGAGGGTACCTATCCTCCCCGACCGGAGGTACAGCCCCTCTCCCATGGCGGATACTTGGGAAACTCATGAGTGGATACAGCCTCGGCCCACAGTCTGATCTTCATATGGGTATAAGGCCCTTGGTATACATAGTCTGTAGGTTGGTTGTGCAGTCAACAAACTTCCATTGACCAGCTACTGTGTGCTAGGCACTGGCAAGTGTTTGAGAGATGGGGTGAATATGGCCAGTGCCTGACCCTGCCAGTCTCTCAGTCCAGCAGGGGAGGAAGGCATGTGCATGCCACAGAACATGGTGGTGGGTGGGAAGCCCCGTGTGCAGGGAATCAAGTGGCACAAGGAGAGAACCCCCTCTCCCTCCAGGAGAAGTCAAGGCAGGCTTCCTGGAAGAGACAACTCTTGAGCTAAGTCTTAAAGGATGAACTGAAAGGAGTTGGCTGGGGAGACAGGTTAAGAGACTGCCTGCAGTCAGGCAGACAAAATGAAGCAGACACACCTGTACACATGTGTCCCAGCCTGGGCACACCAAGGGCACACTAGTGAGTGCATGAGTGCAGACACACTGTGACTCATACACAGGCTCCCTTGTGGGCTTGTAGGCTCAGGCACCTGGGTGCCCATACGTGGGGCATATACATGTGTACTCACCGCATTCCAATCACCCACTCAGAGCTGCTGGAGAGAAAAGCACAGCAGGGAAGAGAAGAGAGGAAAGTGACAGGCAGCTAAGAGCAGGAGGTGGGCGGGGCTGGAGAGGGAAGCAGGTGGTGAGAGAAACAGGCGGCCAAGTGAGAATTGGGCTGAGTTCAACTCAGAGAGATTTGGAAGAGCAAGGTGTGTAGACCAGTGCCTCTCAAACTTTAATGTGTACACGAATCACCTGGGGATCTCAGTAAAATGCAGATTCTGACTGGGCAGGTCTGGGGTAAAGCCTGTGATTCTGCATTTCTCACCAGCTCCTGGGTGATAGCGATACTGCTTTGAGTAGCAAGGATGTAGCAGACTCTGAAGCCAGACAGCCTGGTTTAAGTCCTGCCTCTGCTATTTACTAGCTGTGTAAACTTGGGCTACTTATATAACCACTCTGTGCCTCCATCTCCATATCTGTAAAATGGGCACAATAACACCTGCCTCATAGGATTTTTGTGAGGAATAAATTAATGAACCCAGGTAAAAGAATGCTCTGTGTGAATGAATATTCTGGTTGCTTGATCCTCCAGTACACTAACAAAGCACTAGCTACAGAGAAAAACACTTGGCTTTCTCACCAAAGCACACCTTCCTGGCAGTAAACCTCTCAATTTTAGCATTTTTTGCAACATGCACAGGGCTGAGAATTTCCCAAATCATCAAGTCCAGGTTCCCTTTTGCTTAACAGTTTATCCATGTGTCTCTCTCCTCTCACATTTGACTAAAAGCAGCAAGAGGAAACCAGGCCACGATTTCCACACCTTGCTTGGAAATCTCCTCAGTTAAATGTCTGAGTTCATCACCTACAGGTCCTGCTTAGTTTCCACACAACTGCAGGACACAATTCAGCTAAGATTTCTGGCATTCTGTAAGAAGGATCACATTTGCTCCAGGTTAGAGCTTAGAACAGTGCCAGGCACAAACAGTACTGAAGAAGAGGCAGCAGTTGCTGTTAGGATTTGACACCAGCTATTCCCAGGCTTGGCTTAAGCCAAGAAGAGGCAGAGAGGGACAGGAGGTAGGGTCAAGAATGTACTTTTCTAGGAGAGAAAAGGCTGGGACTCCTGGTTCCAAACTTAGAGATGGAAGGCATGAGCCATAGAGGAAGCTTGCTTTTGCAGAGCTTCTGGGAAGCTGGGAGGACCCAACAGGGCAAGGGTGAGGGGTGTGTACTGTGCAGGTCAGAGTCCAGGTGAGAAGCCTTCAGCATGGCATGTCCCCACCCCAGGTCAGTCCGGGAAAGCGAGGACGAGGACGAGGAGGAGGAGGAGCGGCGGCAGAGTGCAAGCCGTGGCTGCACCCTGCAGTACCAGCATGCCACCCTGCAGGTCTTCACCCAGTTCCACACGACATCATCCGAGGGCACCGACCAGGTGGTCACCATGTTAGGCCCGGACTGGCTGGTGGAGGTCACCGACCTAGTCAGTGACTTCATGCGGGTGGGCGATCCCCGAGTGGCACACATGGTGGACAGCAGCACGCTGGCAGGACTGGAGCCAGGCACCACCCCCTTTAAGGTAGGTATGGGCTCTGTCCCAGCACAAAGGGGCAGTGTCGGGAGCCTTATTTACCTGTGGGTGCAGAACTCAGATTTTCCTGACCCCAACTGGTCCCCAGAACACTCTTCCCTGCCTGCCCCTTGTCTGAAATTCCAAGGTCAGGCTCTTTTAGCTTCATCTTGGTAAAAGTTCTCACTCCAAGCTGTATCAACCTTTATCAATCCTCAGTGTGGGTGACTCAAGCAGACCCCTCCCTGAGAGCAGAGGGGGAGCAGGTGAGAGTCAGCCAGCCTAGAGTCCAGGAAGGTGCATTTGGTGATCTAGGAACTCAACTTTGACCTTTCCTGACTTGTTTCTACCCTGACAATTGGGTGTCTGGATAGAAATCATCTACCTAAGAAACTGTTGTGATCTGTGGGCTAGAATCTGCCTGCAGACATATCTTCTTTGTAAAACAATTGATCCAATGTGTTTTAAACTGGGAGATTTCTCATTTAAAAAATATATAGAGATTTCTGGTTTCACAAAAAATGAATCTGGTTAACAATCAGCTAAAGCCAGTATTGGTGCCTCCCATACACGAGAATGAGTTCCCTCATTTTCTACAGTTGTCGCCACTCCCTTTTGTCTCCCTGACATTGAGGTTGCACATCAATTGCTACTAGTCACCATGCGGGGGTTGTTGTTTTCCTTAGAATTGGCCCACCTCTCTCATTTGTGTTCCCGCCTGGCTCCTGTGAGCCCCCGACCCTCTCATGACCTCTGGACACTGGTTCTTGGTTGCTGACCTGAGGCAGAGCTGCGAAGTCCTGCCTTCCAGCCTGCCTCACCCTTCAGGCCCCTCTTCCAGCAGTGCTGGGATTTTTCCCTAGCTGGGGGTCTTGGGCAGGGGGGTGTGCTTTCCTGGTTCTCTCCCACCCCGGTCCCGTTCTGCCTCAGGTGGTGTCTCCGCTGACGGAGGCTGTGCTCGGGGAGACGCTGCTGACGGTGACTGAGGAGAAGGTCAGCATCACACAGCTTCAGGCCCAGGTGGTGGCCAGCCTGGCCCTCTCCCTGCGGCCCAGCCCTGGGAGCAGCCACACCATCCTAGCCACCACAGCTGCCCAGCAGACCTTGAGCTTCCTCAAGCAGGTAACTGGCTCCTTGGCCCACCAGCCAGGGAGTTGGTGGTATGGAAGGAGAACTTGGGGGCTCTGCTTTGCCCTAGCACCAAGATTCCCCATATTAGGGCTTTAGGAAATGGAGGATCTCTGCCCTCCATGCCCTGCACAACTGCCCACCCTATGGCCGCAACATCTACATGGGAGGTCAGAGCAAGGTCTTGCTTGCTGCTCTTGCCACCTGAGATGTTCCCTCTGAGGGTCTCCCTCCTGGATTCACAGAGGGCTGTCACCTCCACATCACCCCCAGGACGTACCCTCACTCATCTCTGGAGCCCCAAGTATACACCACAGGCATAGCCACAGGATGAAAGTGGAAAGGTGACAGATGAGAGTCCTGGGGAGTGGGGAGGTGACAGGTGGGAGTCCTGGGGAGTGAGGACGTGAGCATCAAGTGCTGAGCCCGGAGTTAGGACACGGGTCCTCTGTCCCTAACTCACTCCATCACCCCAAGGCAATCACTTCTCTCTGAACCCTGCTTCCTCATCTGGAGGGAGGGCAATCCTCAGAAGGTTTTAGCCAACAGGCAGAAGTGGGGAGGGGGTGTGTATTCTCAACAGCCTGTTGTCTGATGGGGGTAAGCCCAAGGTTAGGCATGGAGATATGGAGCTATTCCAGCAGCAGAAGGGACTTGAATTAGACCCAAGGCAAAACTTACCTTTAGGTTATCCAGGGGAGAGGGGTGAAGTGGACAAGGGCATCCTCAGAGCAGTATGAGGCCTGGATGCCATGGTCTGGGATTTACCCTCCCCACACCCTGTGAGGAGGACTCTCACTTGAACAGTAGTTCCTGAGTGCCCGCCACAGGTCACAGGCACAGTTCCAGTGCTGAGAATACAGCAGGGAGCCAGAGACTCGTGGTCCCTGCCCCTACAGAGCCCAGGATCTAGCAGGAAGCCAGCTGAACCAGCTCTTTGACTCCTATCCCCTCCTTCTCCTTCTCCTCCAGGAAGCCCTACTGAGCCTCTGGCTCTCCTACAGTGATGGCACCACAGCCCCACTCTCCCTCTACAGCCCCCGAGACTATGGACTGCTAGTGAGCAGCCTGGATGAGCACGTGGCCACTGTGACCCAGGACCGGGCCTTCCCTCTGGTAGTGGCTGAGGCCGAGGGGTCAGGGGAGCTGCTTCGCGCAGAGCTAACCATCGCTGAGAGCTGCCAGAAAACCAAACGCAAGAGTGTGCTCGCCACGACCCCTGTGGGCCTGCGGGTGCACTTTGGGAGGGACGAGGAGGACCCCACTTATGACTACCCGGGCCCCAGCCAACCAGGGCCTGGCGGGGGCGAGGACGAGGCCCGGGGAGCTGGCCCGCCGGGCTCTGCGCTACCCGCACCGGAGGCTCCAGGCCCGGGTACCGCCAGCCCCGTCGTGCCACCCACAGAAGACTTCCTGCCGCTGCCCACCGGCTTCCTGCAGATGCCACGGGGTCTGACAGACCTGGAGATCGGCATGTACGCGCTGCTGGGCGTCTTCTGCCTCGCCATCCTCGTCTTCCTCATCAACTGCATCGTTTTTGTGCTGCGCTACCGGCACAAGCGCATCCCGCCCGAGGGCCAGACCAGCATGGACCACTCTCACCACTGGGTGTTCCTGGGCAACGGGCAGCCGCTGCGGGTGCAAGGAGAGCTCTCGCCGCCAGCAGGCAACCCGCTGGAAACCGTGCCCGCCTGCTGCCACGGCGACCACCACAGCAGCGGCAGCTCGCAGACCAGCGTCCAGAGCCAGGTGCACGGCAGGGGCGACGGCTCCTCGGGCGGCTCAGCCCGAGACCAAGCCGAGGACCCCGCCAGCTCGCCCACCTCCAAGCGCAAGCGGGTCAAGTTCACCACCTTCACCACGCTGCCGTCAGAGGAGCTGGCCTATGACTCGGTGCCCGCGGGCGAAGAGGACGAGGAGGAGGAAGAGGACCTGGGTTGGGGCTGCCCGGATGTGGCGGGCCCCACGCGGCCCACTGCACCCCCGGACCTGCACAATTACATGCGCAGAATCAAAGAGATTGCATAGAGGCGCCAGCCGGAGTAGCAGGGACGCCCCCCCACCAACGGGGTCAGCTCGGGGTAGGACACAGCCGGGACCCCCGGTTCACACTGACTCTGGGCGGCTGAATTGATTTTGTACTCCCTGCCCCTGCAGCTTGGCTCCGTGCGGAGCGGGCCGCCTCCGTGTCTGGGCCTTCCCTCGCCTCACACCATTACCCTCTTCTGCCCCCTGCAGGTGGAGGGCTCTTCCTCCAGTGGCTCGTAAGGAGGAAAGCAACCCCAGCCTCTGTTCTGCCCTTTCCAAACCTCCTCCCATCTCAAGCAACCCCCTGCCCCAAGAGTGAGGCAAGGAGGTCCAGCTTGGGGTCAGGTGGGCCCACGCTGTGTCCCGGCCCCGCCTCCCGTCCCCCGTGTCGTCCCCCTGTGCAGGGGGTTCTGTGGGGGTCTTGTGTCACAGGCTGCACAAAGACTTTCCTCAAACTAATATTCAGGGATTTCTGTCCTGCAGGGTGGGGAGGTGGCGGCTGCCTGCCCTGCCAAGGATCTTGCTGTGGACGAAATATCTGGGGGTTAGGGGGACAGTTGTAGCATCTGCTGGCATTCGGGTGCCTCCCAGGACCTGGGAGCTGACTCTACAGAGAGTTCTGGTGCCAAGCCAGGCACCTTCCTGAGTTCTCAGGACTCCCACCTCTGCCCCAAGGGCTTTGGGCAGGGACCTAAAGGGGAAAGAGTCCTGGATCCATCTCTAGCCAAATCACACCCCAGAGCCAGAGGCCTGGGGACCTCCTTGCCTTTCCCTTCCCCCACAGCAAGGTCAACACTACTACGCCTTAGCCACCCCTCACCCTGCTGACTGCGCCTTCCCTCTGCAGCACAGGGCAGGCAGCCACCTATCCCCCACAAGACGGAACCCGGGAGGGGAGTAGAGGGCACCAGGGAATGCTGTGAGGGACTTCAGGGTGGGCAAATGCAGAAGGGAGCCAGTGTCGCCCCTACCCCATCCCACAGCCATTTTTCTCTCGGGTTCTACCCACCACTGTGTTGGATTTTTCTTAAATAAATGGAAGCGGTCAGACTGGAGGTGGGGGCAGCAGCTCCCATGAACAGAGAGTACATGGTGGCTGGCTCTGTCTCTTCCTTATGTGCATGGGCAAACATACACACATACACAAGCGAGTGCACACATGCACACACACACACACTCACACACTGTGGACACACTACATGACATGAGACCAAAACTCGGCTAGACCAGGCTGTGGTCCCGCTCTTCCTCCCCCAACATGCAGGTCCCTTAAGACCCTCTGGTGCTTTGGGATGCCCAGGTCAAGGGATGAAGAATCCGCTGACCCACAAATGTGCCCTTATAAAGAGGTGCCTCCTCTAAGGCTCTGTCCTGATTGGCTCAGGGGAGGGAAGGGCAGGCCTCGGGACTGCAGAGAAAGGTCTTTGGGGGGCACAGAAAACTAAGGAGAGAGGTGAGAGGGTTGGCGTGCCTACCTGAGTTACTTCAGCTTCCTTCACTGCCCACCTCTCAGAGGTGGCCCTCCCTGTAACCACCTCTCAGGGAATCCTCCCTTCTCTCCCCCTTGGGGTTGATGGAGAAAGCCTGGGGATCTACATGTTAGAAACCAGGCAGGAGACAGCACAGGCATGTTGGGGTGCCCCTCCCCACCAGTGGACCGTGGACTAGCTGCATCTTATGCCACACTTGACTTGTGAGTGTGCACGCAGCCTGTCATGAGGCCCTGGGAGCCCACACCCCAGCACAGGCAGCAGCCTAGGGGGCACAGGAGCTCAGGCCTGAGGGGGGCAGGAGCTCAGCCAAGGCTACCTGGCCAGCCTCCAGTGCCCATAGACAGGTGGCTCTGGCAGCCACTTTTGGAAAGGAAAGGAACACTAACCAGCATGTGTCCCAGAAGCAGCCAGCAGCAGAACTGGGGCTACACTGGAACCTGCCCAGACATGCTGTTGCCCACTCTGGAAGGAAGCCTGGCCTCCCACAATCATCTGCTCAGCTGATGGTGCAGCCTAGGGTGGTTGTGAGGATTAAATAGGATCATGTATGGAAAGCACTCTGCACAGCTCCCGCAGACAGCATGCCTAGTACAGACAGCTGCGCGTAGAGGGTATCAATGAATGGACTTTGGCACAACCAGGTCTTAATTTTCAGGCAAGGCATAGGTCTGAAAGGAAGACTAGAGACTGACCAGCTGTGCCCAAGATACGTTTAGCAACAAAGAACAGGTGCAGCTCAGCAGCAAGTAAGGAGCTACCAGAAAGCTGAGCCCAAAGCAGAACCACAGGGGAGCTTGGCGCGGGGGTGGGGGGGGTCTCCTTGAGCTCCCAGAACAACAGATATCTGCCATTCAAACACTGCCCTGACTACATACTCCTGGAAGGGTATGGGGGTCTCAGTCATTTTTTAACCCACTTGTGCTTAACCTCGTGCCTGGAATCAGCAAGTGCTCAACAAATGATTGCCTACCAAATTAAGTCCAAATGCAAACTCTAAATGGCTTTTACATTGTCCTGTATTGGGGGATTTTGCACACTCTATCACCTTACTTGAGGTTCATCACCTTATCCCCTTGGAGTTCTTATAAGAGAGAGATGAGGAGGGCAGGGATGTGAGTTGAGGAAGAATACCTTATGTTGGGGAAGTGTGCCAGGTGGGGTGGGTTGCTGCTGTGAAACTTGGAACATGGAGCCATTTGTTTCTTCAGTGCGTTAAGCTCCTGCTACACCCTGGACCCTGATGGGGAGTCTGGGAAGCAAAACTGTGGATCCGTCCTCAAGGAGCCCCCAGCCCCGTAAGGAAGATGGACAAGTCATCTGCCCACTGTCATCTGGGATGATGACAGACCTTTACCCTGGGTTGACAGGGCACAAAGGAGGAGAGGAGAAGACAACTGAAGCTGAGTTTGCTGAGGACAAGGCCAGGGACAGTCCGGTAAGGAGGACAGAGGTTACAGACTCCACACCCTGTGTTTTGCTGCCTGACTTTGCACTTGCTTTCCCTATGCCTGGAACATGAGTCCCTGGTGAGAGGGGAAGCACAGAAAACACACATGCAAAGGCGCAGAGACCAGAGAGGGTGATGGGTCCAGCAAGGACGGGAATCAGGCTCAGACATGAGGTTTAGCTCTTGTGAAGGAAGGAAGGATGGAGGGGAAAGGGGATCGGTTAAGAGGATGCTGCAGCAGAAAGCATGAGGCCCTGAGCCAGAGCAGTAGGTACAGAGAGCTGGGAGCAAACTGGTATTCGGCTGCAGAATTCGGTAACTATACATCCCACACAGGGACGATGAGGAGGAGACATGAGCTGCTTGGCTGCAGAGATCTCTTTCCCAGATAAGCTTCGGAGACCAGCCCACCCCAAGCAGAAAAGTGGAATGCTTTTTGCAGGCACCCAGGGTTTCACAAACAGAGAGACGAGGACCTAGAGAGGAGGAGCAATTGACCCAAAGGCACACAACAAACTCGGAACAGAGCCAGAGCCATGCCTGCTGCCCTGTCCTGTAATTTGTGTCCTTCTCTCCTCATCCCTCACCCCCTGTCCAAATGCGAGAACTCAGAAGCAATTGCAAGAAACGTCAACTCCTGACCCTCATGGAGTTCAAGCGGGAGCCGGCTTGGTGGGAATGCAGCAGGACATTTAGTTAACAGCCCCTCTGGAATGGCCCCGGTCCTCGCACTCCTCTTTAAAAATTTGTCTTCAACCCCGAAAACGAATCGAGGGACCTTGTAAAGAATAGTTATTGACAAGAGAGCTGCTCAGGGAGCACCAGGGAGCCAGGCCCATGAATCAGTTCGCTAGCAAAATGAGATTTCTCAGACAGCCAGGGCTGGTGAAAGCAGACCAGGAGATTCGGAGGAACCGCCCGGAGCCCACCCTGCCCCAGCCCCAGCCCCACGCTTCCCACTGTCCTCTCCACACCAGCCCTGGACGCTTCTCCATGCTTGTCTTTAACAAACACTAACTTCAGTTCAGTGTGCTCCCCTTAACAGAAGGCTTCAGGGGGTAGGGGGTGGGAAGTGGGGTTGGAGCCCAGTTGAGAAAATGGAAAACACAGTAAGTAGGCTAGAGAAGGAAACTCTCATTTGAAGGGGCAAAATGTTCTAAGATAGGTTGGCAGGGACTCCTGGAGTCTGACAGTGCATTTGCCAGGTGACCTTTAGCCAATATGTCACTATTTCTGAGCTCTGGTGTCCCCATATGTAAAAACATGGGAATCACCGCTTCTAGGCAGTGTCCACTGGCCTCCCTGAAGAGGTCCTGTTATTCCAACACTTGTATTTCTTTTTTTCTCTTTTTTTATTTTTCCTTTTATTTATTTATTTATTTTTGAGACAGTCTCGCTCTGTCACCCAGGTTGGAGTATAGTGGCACAATCACAGTGTGCTGCAGCCTGGACATCCTGGGCTCAGACGATCCTCCTGCCTTAGCCTCCCGAGTAGCTGGGACTACAGGTGTGCACCACCACTCCCAGCTACATTTTTGTTTTTTATATTTTGTAGAGATGGCATCTTACCGTGTTAACCAGGCTGGTCTTGAGCTCCTAGCTTCAAGCAATCCTCCTGCCTCACCCTCCCAAAGTGCTGGGATTATAGGCGTAAGCCACCCTGGCAACACTCGTATTTCTAACAAGAGTCGTGGAAGATAGGAATTATGGCTGTTTTATAGATAAGGAGGCAAGCACACAAAGAGGGCAAGTAACTTGCCTTCAGCTTAGAAGTGACCTGGCGGGCAGCTCCAAACCTACCTGCTTTCTGCTACATCTGGAGGCAACTGATGATGTTGGAAAGTGAAGGGAATGAGGTTGGAGAGATTTTTAAGTGGGAGAAGAAGAGGGAAGGGTCTCTAAGGATTTGATGTGCTCAGTAGTGGGGTCTAGGCTGTGGGACCCCCATTTAAGTCACAGATTGTGGATAGTGTTGGGGCAGATGGAAGACTATGAATATGCCACAGATGCTTGGCCTCTGCCATTGCTGGAGGAACCAGACTCCCTCCTCCACTGGGAACTCCATCCCTAGCTGACTATCACAGCAGACAACCATCAACTCCTGAAAGCAGAGAACCACCAGACCTTCCTGAGCAAGGTGCCGAGCTGAGCTTGTTCGGAGAGCTGATGGCACAAGCAGAGATGCCTCATGTAAGGAGATGGGCATAAGCCGGCACCTGCCCTTTCCCTTGGGATACTGTCTGTTCCTTCAGCCTCTCGGGCTAAGCAAGAGAAACTGGGAAGTGGAAGCCATCCCCTATGGCCCTCATCCTTGCCACATCGGCTCAGTGAATGTTTATTATACCCTTGCCACAGATCTGACAGAGTAGTGAGCACAGAGAAAGTAGGAGTATTAAATAACTGCTGGCATTCACTGAGAGCTCATTACCTACTAACCACTGTATAGCCATCATTTTATTGACTCCTCACAATAACCAAGTAAGGTAGGTATTATGATTATGCCCATTTTACAGATGATGAAATTGAGGCTCAGAGAAGAGAAGTTACATGACTTGTCTCATGCCACCCAGCAAATAAATAGTAGAGACAGGATTCAATCCCAGGTTATAATAGCTCCAAGTTCTAAAGTCTCCCCGCTGCTCCACACTGCCCTCCTCAGTGGAGTCTGGCAGTTCAGAGAATCATTCTGATGCAGTGGCAAGAGTGCTAGGCTGGATTACAGGGGCTTAGTGGGGTTCTCACTCTGGCATTGACTGGTCATGTGGCCACGAGTCTGGTACCGCCCACATGTGGAGCAAGCCAAGACCCTCAACAAGAGGCCAGGAGCCAGATGGTCCCTCCAGTGCTGTCCCTTCTGTCTTGATGGTTCTTGGGTCTCATGGTATGAAGCCTGGGCACACCCCGATCTGCCAGTTCACACCCTCCCTTCATCCATCCTCTTGGACAGTTGTTGTGTGGTGGGAGGTGGCAGAGGTGGGCAGTAACAAGCGTCAGGGGTCCCCAGCTATCCTCCAAGCTTTGCCAGCTCTGCCATCCTCTATTTGGTGCTGCCATTGGCAGGTGCTCCTGTGGGTTTGGGGTTTGCTGTGTCGGAGGAGGCTGGGCATTGTGAAGGAGAAAGGGAGGATGGGAATGGTAACTACCCCTTTGCTGTGTGTGCTAGAGAGGCACTGAGTCTCAGGGTTAAGACAGAGCTGGAAATTTCAAGTCGTCTATCCTCTGCCCACAAGGAGTGCTCAGGCAAAAGAAGAGAAAAAGGATCTGTCCTACAGCAGCTCCCAGGCTAAGGGAGAAAACAAGACACTGGCCCATGAAGAATACCCAGTCTGATGGGAGAGACTAGTCATACCATGAAGAAATGATGTCAGGCATTCAGGGAAATATACAAATAAGTGCAAAGTAACCAATGCATGTAATTTGAGAAGAGGAAATGGAGCAAATGCAGAAGCCAGGCAGTTCATCAGAGAGGTAGCCTGGAGAAGGGTGGAAATGGTGTGAGGAGAGGTACCAGAATGGGCCCACCAGATGGCTGGGATGTCAAAAACAAGCTGAGGATTAGGAGCAGGGATGGATTTAGCCTGACTGGAGGGATGGAGTCTTGGGGGCCTGGCTGAGAGGAGAAGTGGGTGTGAGGAGGCGGAAGAGGTGACCTCAGAGCCTGGAGCAGCCCTGGGCACCTCCAGTCACAGTGTGAACTTTCCTGGGTCTCTGCCCTCCTGTGATATGGGTCTGGACTAAATGTTTTCTGAGTGTCCTCCCCATTCAGGGCCCAACCATAACTTGTCTGCAAAGCAGGTTTAAGCATCACCATCACCGATGTCTAACAGCCCTCCCTGGCCACTGAGCAGGGCTGGAGCGCAGAGGGGGCCTCAGCCCCCTGTGTTAATCCCAGCTCTGGAGCATGAGGCAGACAGCTGCAGAGTCCCCTGAGGATGAGGCCAGCAGAATTAGAGCCTTGTCTCTGCCACGGCCTTGTTGTGTGACCTCAGGCAGCCCCTACAGCCCTCTTTGGGCCCCACTGTGGGGCTGGAAGGGCCCTTTCCCTCTTGACCTTCTGCAATTCTAGAATGGCTTTCTTTCTCCTCCATTACAAACATTTCCAACAGCCCTCCTGTGGTTCCCGTGGGACAGGGGCACTAGGCTGCTTCCACAGCTTCTGCAAGGTGGGAAGTGAGGGAAGCTGCCAGCGAGGAGAGTTGACAGGGAACAAAGGAAAAGTGGGCATGTCCTGGGAGCCAGCCTTCATGCCCTCATCTGTAGCAGAGCTGTATGGCCCAATCTCTGCCCTGAGGGTTGACCCCACCTGACAGACCCTTCCACATCCAGACACAGAAGAGGGGAAGGGGAGAAAGGGCAGAAGGGAGCTTAGAAGGTTGAAGATGGTGGAAAGTGGCAAGGGAAGGGTCCCTCTTTCCTGCCTCTGCCCTCCTCACTACCCGCCACCTCCATCTCAATGCACTCTGCCACTCCAAGAAGCAGAGAGCCCAGCCCACCCCTCCCCTGGTGGGGTGCAATTCATCAACATTGACGGGAGCCTGGAAGATATCAGGGGAGGGACCTCCTGAGCCCACCCCTCTACACATAGACACACTTGCCCACAAAGTCCTCCTTCCAAAGTCCCTCCCTCTCTAGGCTCAGTTCCAGAATCATCCCTTGTGGGATGGCATTCTGCCAAGGAAGGGGCAGGCCCCGTAGGGGTGGGAGAGCTAGAATCTTGTTAGCCCACTGGGCAGGGATCACACATCCCAGCGATTGGGGAGAGAGGAGAGGAGAAGGAGGAAATAATGCTCCAGCATCTGCAGCTCCTCGAGATCTTTAGTGATGCCAGGGCCACAGGGCGACCCTCCACCCCAGAAACCCCCACTCCAGGAAGACACGGCAAAACATCAATCATACCTGGTGACAAAAGTGCAGCCATTGTCAGGAGACAGGAAACGGGCTCTGTGGGCACTGGGCACACAGGGCACATGAATGCACACATGCTCCCTGCATGCTCACAGGGCACACACTGTAAAGGCACACTCTCTGAGCACTCTGCTCACACGCTCGCCACACTCACAGGGTGCAAACATGCAGGCACACATACGCACACCCACCACATATGCGCACTTGCATGTATGCATGTGCACCCTGGCTATTGGAGCCACACAGCTCTGGTACAGTAATAACCAGAGGCAGCTAATGGGAAGGCGGAGGTCACAGCGGTGGCGGCCAAACTCAGGTGTGGGCCCAATGGAGAGGGGCTGGAGTAAAGAGAGCAGCCCTCCAGACTCTAGTGTACCCATGGGGTCTCTGCAGAGGGGAACTGCTGCCCATCTGTGTAAATGGCCTTCAGAGGTCCTTACTGGAATAAGAGCTTCTTAGAGGGAGGGGTGACCAGGAGCCTATCTACTCCATACTTAAAATAATACATAAATAGTCTCATGGCACTCAGAAGAATAGCCATTTGCATGCAAGCCAACAACTGAGTTAATGACAAAGATTCTTATCTGTTCATTAAAGCAGACTAGCGGGCTCTCTATGTGAAAACACTTTGCAGTTAAAGGGACTATGTTATTAACTCTCATGAAATGATTTATCTGGGGCTGATGCCAGGTGAGTTGCAACCTGGGAACAGAGGCCCTCATTCAGGGGTGCCCCTGGACTTCTGGGAGGAAAGGGGCAGAGATCCTGGAGAGATGATTAAAACCCTTCCTGTGGATGGAGAGAGGCCTGTCGGAGGCTGGCTGGGGCAAAAGGGCACCTCATGCGATTCGGGTTCCATCTGGCCTGGCCGTGGAAGGCAGCAGAATTGATTTCTCCCTGAGCTTCAGTTCCCTGTCTATGAAATGGGGATAAAATAGCACCTACCTCATAGGGTTCTTGTGAGGAATAAATGAGTTATTGCCTGTGAATAACAGAAAACGTCTGGCCCACATCTCACCTCAGTAAATGCAAGCTATTATTTTATCATTTTCCAAAGAAAGATGAATTTTCTAAAGGGATGTGACAGGGAGATCTGATCTGATCCTCCATCTGATACTCTAATTTTTAAAACATTTTTCATTTTTTGATTTGGTGTTTAGAGGCAGGACTTCCTTCTTGAACTAAGTCAGCTCTCAGGGGTACTTTTGAGAAGATGTTAGAAGTACCCCAAAGAAAGATATTGATGTTTTGCTAATTTGGGGCAGGAGGAGTTCAAGCCATCAGTTTGACAATTCAAAAAAGAGCTTACTCTAAAGTGGTGTCAAGGGTAGCTACATTTAAAGCATCCTTCAAGACGGGTTTTTTCCTGCAATTATTCTAAAATAAGGGGTCTGAACTGAATATTTCTTGTAGAGGGGAGGAGGCACAACAAATTAATCTTCTTTGTCCAGGCGACACTAACTGGGGATAGGAATGCTTAGGCGGGGCAGGCCCTGGACACTCAGCTATAGAACCAGGCCTTCGGCTAAGGCAGGCCAGGGAGCTTACAGGCCCTGCACAGCCCCACTCCCACTCCTCAGTCAGGCACAGAACTCCAAGGACCATGGTGGGCCTCAGCTTCTAGCCCAGCAGAGATGTTTATCTGCAGGGTGGAGATAAGGCCCGGGCCCAGCAGCAGGGAGCTTATCACAGCCAGCCTTTCTCTGGGCTGTGTTCACAAGCTGGCTGGCTGCCACCTCTCCCCACTCCATCCTTCCATTCCTCTCCTCTTCCAAGACCTGCATCTTAGTCCCCCTGAAGGGGCTGTGCACTGGGACAGGGACTACCAGACACACCAGCCTGGGCCCCTTCCAGAGGAAAGAGCTTCTGCAGTCGGGGCAACCAGGGCAAGAGAAGAGAGAGGAGCCTATACCCTTTTCAGAGCTGGGTATCACCAGGAATTGCCACTGTCTCTGATGGCAGGGACTCTCTTTCCATGGCAAGACACCACCTGGGAGCAGCATGCCTCATCCATGGGCCTCATCTGCAAATGCTTACTCCTTGGTATTGATGCAGGGCAGGTGAGCCCAAAACTGGGGCTTAGCCCTGGAGGGTTCTTGGCTTTGCCCAGGAAAGAATTCAAGGGTGGGCCAGTAGTGTTAGACAGTGACTTTTACTGAAGCGGCAGAGGTACTGCTCTTTGCCAAACAGGGCGACCCCATAGGCAGTGTGCCCAGAGTAGCAGCTCCAAGGCAGGGCGGCAGTCATATTTATACCCACTATTAATTACATGCAAATTAAGGGCAGGATAATGCAGAAATTTCTAGAAAAAGGATGGTAACTTCCAGGGCATTGGGTCGTTGCCACGAAAAGAGGCAGTAACTTCTGGGTGTTGCCATGGCAATGGTAAACCGGCAAGGCACACTGGTGGGCATGTCTTATGGAAAGGTGCCTCCCTTTCCACCATGCCAGTTCACCACCTCCTCCCCTCCCCATCCCTGTTTTAGCTAGCCTCAATTCAGTCCAGTGTCCGAGCCCGACCTCCAGAGTCAAGTCCCACCTCCTACCTCAGGATGATGAGCCTCCTGGGAGGGCTGCAGTCCCTGGTCTTGGGGGTGTCCACCTGTATGTTCAAGGAGATGCACAGACTTCGGCTGAGGCTGCCAGATCCCAGGGCAGGACCCAAAAGCTGTCTTCTGTTTGTCTCCTCCCAGACCCATTGGCCTCTGAAGTCAGTTTTGTGGAAACTCATATCCTGAAGATTTGATCCAGGACTGGAGGACCAGTGGGAGAAGCCAGTGATTCGATTCTTGCTTGGCTATCCCCTCCTCAGAGGGCCCTTCTCTGACCCCTCTACCCAAAATAGCAGCCCTGAGTCACTCTCCATCCCTCCAGCTTGTGCCCTTGTCCTGCCTGCACCCACCCCCACCTGACACCCGATTTTGTTAAATGCTGTGTGTCTCCCCCACTAGGATGAAGGGCTCCATGAGGACGGAAACCTTGTTTTAGTCAACACTGTATCCCTGCATCTGGCTCAGGGCATGGCACACAGAAGGAGCTTCATACGTGTGTTTAATTCTGAGTTGGCGGGGATGTGAGAAGGGGCAGAGGCTTCACTCACAGGGAGCTGGATGGCCCACTGAGCATCACAGGCTGGTGTGCACCATCAGTGAGCCTCTCCCTCTCAGGTGGAAAGGGAGCCCAACATAGTAAGCTCCTGGGGCCCAAGGCCTCCAGCCCAGCATGCCAGTTTCATCCTGGGTTGCCCTGGGCCTGTGAGGTAGCTGAGAGGACTCCCAGGCTGAGGCGGGCCCACCACCCCATCACCAACAATCTGATGACAGTCAGCCATTAGCTGGGGGTAGTGGGAGAATGGTGGGGTGGGAGACTCACAGGCAGGGACTCTTCCCTGGTCAGAAACACTGGAAAGGGAGGGCATGGCCGAGGGGAGGGCATTGGTTATGGAGTCTGAATTCAAACCCTGGAGAAGGGCTCTAACTGGAGGTTTGTGAAGGACATCAGGGAGTCCACAGCCCCCTGAAATGATTCACAAAGGGAATGTGGGTGTGCACACTTGCACACTGACTTTTCTGAATTTGATTCATTTCTCAAAGTGGCCTTGACACTGAACATATTGAAAACTTGAGGTAAGGTATAGAACTGTACTTAAGTCACAGCCCAGGCCCTCCTCACCCCTAATCCCCGCTCCAGGGTCCCAACTGGAATCCCACCCTAGGTCACACCTGAAGGGGGATCCTTTTAACGTAAACAAGGCCACTCACTTGCCTCAGCAGGCAGTGGAAGTTACCACCAAAATAAAGTGAAATAAAATCTCTAACCCCAACTAGCCCATAATGCATTCCCAGACAATGTGGATATGAATTGGAGCATGACGATTCTGTTTGGGATACTCTGTACTCCCTGTCCTTCTGCTGGAAGGAAATGAATGTGCAACAGCTTAATTTATCCTTCGCTGGGAAGCCATGGAGGCTGGGAGGCAGCTCCTGTGAGGTCCAATCAACCCTGTAGAGGATTCCTGCTTATCCTAACCTGCCCACAACCCACAGTCTCTGGGCAGGCGTGGCAGGAGCCGAGCTCTACACCCAGATTGGGAGAACCCCTGCCTTTGATTGCTCAGACTCAGCCTCCTGTAAAAAGACCTGGACGACCTTCTCACCCAGACAGCTTTCCAGGGGTTGGGGGCAGGGCAGGGAAGGAATGAAGTCTGATGGGCAAATAGATGGGGAAGGCTTTAGTAAGGGTTCAAAACTTTCTTCTGGACAACATAAGGAGAACTCATGCTGGCAAGAGGAGAAATCTAGACCCCCAGAAAAGACCCAGAGGCAAGAGGGGCCTGGGAAATTTTAGAAAATCACAAGGATTCTCCCACTGAGCTCAGTGAGCAAGCTGGGAATGGCAGGAGAGGAGAGACAGGGCAGGTAGGCAAGGCAGTCCTAAGGGTCTGGACTTTATCCTGACCCAGAGTGTACCAGGAGAGACTTTTCCAAAGGGAGTGGCTCAAGAAGATTAGACCAATCGGTTTTAGAACAACAGATATGATGCAGGAGAAAGGTGGAAGGGCAGGGACTAAATGAGATGAAGCTATGCTAGGTGTTAACTGAAGCCAGGAATGGAAATACTTTCCCAAACAGCTTTTTCAGGATTCCCAAATCCCTCATTTCAATTCCTCAGCAAGATTTCCTGACATGCAGGCTTCCAAGATTCGCTGTGCCCTGGGACAGACATGTCATCTAGCAAGAAGAAAGGACTTTGAAGTTCAACAGGGTTGGATTTGAATCTTGGTTCTTCACCTTATTTCTTGCATGTGACTTTGAGTCAGTATCTGTTACCTAATCTGTAAAATGGGGGTGAAGTTGACTTTTTCTAAAGATGGTTGTGGAGATCAATGATCTTTTCCACATAAGTCTAAGGCACATAATAAGTGCTCAATAAACAGTGAACATGAGTACTTTGTCTTTAAATTCCCAGCATGTGCTTGTTAGTCTGGAATCACCAATCCCTAGTACCGGGAGGAATCCATTCCAATATTGGAAGAAACAAGACCCAGAGCAGTAGAGTGACTTTTCCAAAGTCCTAGAGTTTTATTAATAAAGGGGCTGGGATTCAAATCCAGCTCTCCTAACCACTGTTCCGTCTTCCATCTTCCCAGTAGTCTCACTCTTGGGCAGACTTGGCCTTTGGGTGCTGCAGCGAAATGACCACCCTTCATCATGCTTTAAGACTGTGAGGATGTCAGGTCTGTAGCCAATGCCTTCTCTTCGCCTCTCCCCATATCACAGCCTCATCGTCTCCCTGCCTGGGAGCATCTGTTTCCAAGTGCCCTCAATGCCCCCAGGCCTGGAGGAGCAGAACGGGGCTGGGACTGCGCAGTGGCGTGGGCGGATCTTGGGGGAGGGAAAGGGCTGCACCGAGGAAGGGAGAGATGCTAAATGTTCACCCTGTCACCACTCTCTCCCCTGGGCCACAGCGCAGGGCTGAGGGATGGGCCTGTGCTCTGTCAGCAGCCCCGGTCCACGATGGATGTGGAACCTGGGAGGATGGTGTCGGCAGCACTTGGTGAGATTCATTTCCCCACTGCTATGGGAGAAAAATGTGGCCTTCGTGTCATCCATCTGCTCCGCAGCGAAGTGGTAAACAGGCAAGCCTTGCAGAGAGCAGCCTGGAGCCCAGCCCAGCTCGCAGTCTTCCTACAGGGCTGGGAGGCTGGGACAAAGCACTGTATCCACGTCCCTGGGCCCACGATGGCAGGGCTTCTTGGGGAGGACCCACTAGCTGGGAGCCTTTGGCGCTGCCACATGCACCTCCAAGAACCAAAAGTTAGAAAGTCAGGTGAGCCATCATTCCATATCCAATTCATTCTCACCTCTCAGATGGATTCCGGAGAAAAATGGCTGGGATCCCCTGAGGTTCCCGAAGCCAGCCCCTCTGCTCAGGCTGTTTCTCTCTCCGCATCTGTCTTGGAATCCTTCCCATGACCAGCCCACAAGTCACTTCCTCCAGGAGCCGTCCCAGATCCTCCCAGCCTGATCTCAGTGTTCCTAGTGGTTCTCTTACCTTTGAATTGGGCTTTAGGTAGTTGAATAGCTTTTATCTCACCTCCACCCCCCAGAGACATTTCTGAACCGCCTCCCTGTCAGCTTCACTGATAGCGAGTTATCTGCATTCCAGCTCAATCAAGGACTGGGCTGGAACACAAAGAAAGCCAAAGTTCACCCTTTCGCCCCAAATCAGAGGTCGCCTCCTAGAAGACTGTGTCAAATACTCTTGTCAAATAAATGCATTGTGCTTCCAGGAAAGCAACTAGGACGCCTCCAGGGGAGTTGACTCGTCCATCTCCTGACAGTCCCCATCACCTCCTCCCTTCCCCACCATCACGTCTTTCTATAAAACCTTTCTCAAGTCCTTGCCAACAGTCCCTCCATCTATTCTCTGCAATGTCAAAGCACTTTCATGCCTGCTTGCCCTCTTGTTCTCAGGCCTCACTGACTAAGTTGGTTGCTGCTGTGATGATTTCCCATCTTACAGATGGGGAAACTGAGGCCAGTGCAGAGATGAGTCTTTCCCTAAGTGACAAGAAGGCAACACAAGGATTAGGACAGGATGGATTCAATCCAAAGCTTCAGAAGCAGTCCATTTCCACATTTTTAATGTTCCCAGCACCAGCATAAGGCCCCTGCTGGATCTTTTACTCTGTTTCCCCACCCCTTGTTCTCCCCAGGATAATGACGACACCCTCTTACCCAGCCTCCCTGCCCGGCTCTCCCCTTGTACAGCCTTTAGCTGCAGAGCCATCTTTCTAATCTGTCTCTGATCCTGTCACCCCTCAAGGAGGCTGCCTTTCTCCCTTTCCCCTGCCCCTTATAGGTGTCCTTTAGGGGAGTGCAGAGATGACATTTATGCCACCCCAGGTGGGTGGACCTTGTGGGTGCTTTCAGTCTGCTCCATGGAACACCAGAGCCCTCCCCACTTCCAGGACTCTCTGAGGAAATGGGAAGGACGGCCCATCCATCCAGCGACACACACCAGACTCTGTTCAAAGCCCTGGTCTTGTCTCCACCTTTTATCCCCCAGACCTCCTGCCCCATGGTTCACCAGAAAAAAGGGCATGTAGAGGACAATCAGGAGGCCTGAATCAATCCTCCTTCAATGCCCCTCTTTAGCCAGAGGCTGCAGAGACCATGGGGAGACGAAGATGATCACAACCCAGCCCAGCCCCCAGGACTCACCCCCCATCCCATGTGACATTGGACAAGCCCCTTTCCCTCCCCGTCTGTTAAGCAAGAGAGAAGAACCCAGATCTTAACTTGGGGAGGGGACATGGACCCCTTACACACCATCCAGGGGAGTGGTTGATGCAATGACTGCTTCCTAACCATGGATTCCCCTTAAAGCTCCATGGAGGCCACTTTTAGATGCCTTTTCTAGTTTCTGCATCCCCCAAACAGGCCAAGAAAAACCAGTCCCTCCCTGTCCCCTGGTAGCCAGCTCCGGAATAGGCTAGGGGAGGGGGCGTTTCACCGCTCATCCCTCACGTGAGGTTAGTGGAGCCGGCAGGGCCATCACTCACTGCGCCAATCTCTTGCTCCAGCGCCGGCCCAACCCCGTCCCCTCCTCCGGAGAACAAAATTAAAAGAGATTTGTCCTCCAGCGAGGACAGCTCATCTCTCTCGCCCCCAGCTCTCAGCAGGCGTGGCTGGGTGAGAGCCTGGGAAGGACCCTGGAGACCACCCTCCAACTTGGCAGTCTGCCTGGGTCCTCCTGCTCTCAGCATCTCTTCAATACTCAGCCCCTCCCTCCGGCCCTCTCCTCCCATTCCACTTTCAGCCAAGGAACATTTTAAATGAATTCAATTTAAAACTTCAGAAGCAATCCCTTCCCACATCTTTAAAGTTCACGGCCCCAGCATCAGACTCATTTGTTCGAGCTTTCATTCAACAAGGAGCTCAGTCTGTCACCTCTCTGCTGAAGCATCCAAGCTGAATTGTGGCACTCTGCTTGGAAGTCCTAGAATAAGCACTTCCTTGAGCACCCTGTCTTCAGGGTGAGGGCCTCAGCTCTGGCATCTCTGCCTCTCCCACTAGGCTGTGAACCACTCAAGGGCACACACCCTCTGGATTCATTTTCTAACTCTCTACCTGTGCCTGGCATACAGTATGTGCCATGGATGGCTGACTGCCTCTGCTGACTGGGGATCCACT
Organism: Gorilla gorilla gorilla; assembly: GCF_029281585.2. Lineage (NCBI taxonomy): Eukaryota > Metazoa > Chordata > Mammalia > Primates > Hominidae > Gorilla > Gorilla gorilla. The sequence continues at coordinate 58,354,340 of NC_073228.2, read as the reverse complement.
ATGTGCCCAGCATCGTGTAGGCCCAAAGGGCTGGCCAAGAACAATGCATCTAGTGGAGGTGACAGATGCAGAAGCCAACAAAATGCCGCTCTGACCATCAGCACAACAAGGTAAGCAGCCCCCACCCACATGCTGTGCTCTTTATCCACTTACCCACAACTCCAGCCACATTGGCCACACCCTCTAGAGCTGAATCAGGCCCCCCAGGCAGATGAGGAGTCCAGCTCTCCTACATTCCACCACTATCATCACCACCACTCTCCAGAACATTGGGGCCAGAAGAGAGAGCTTAGTGCAAGCTCTGCACCTTGAGAGGAGAGTAGGAAATTCTCTCTGGCTGTTCTTATAAAGGATGGGGAGGGCCTGGCAAAAAGGGGAAGCAAAGAGAACCATTCTCTCACTCTGCCCCGACCACTGGCTTACTTTGGTTAGAGGATATTATCGCAAATGCCATGGGGACAGCAAACTCACTACAGAAAACAGCTGTAGCCCTCAGAATGCATTTGGAGGAGCTGCTTTGGGAGATCTTCCCAGCTCCCTGGGTCTCCTCCTTTAGAGAGCTTGCAACTACAGCAGAAGTCTAGACAGACTTCCCATTGTACATTCGGTCTCAGTTCAAGGGGGTTCAAGGAGGAGAACTATTCAGATCTAGGCAAAAGGGGCCCCTGCCCAGAGTTAACAAACTTTCTCAAAGGACCAGAAATAAATATTTCGGGCTTGCAGGCCATCCAGGCCCTGTTAAAACTACTCTGCCCTTGTACCTCAAAAGCAGCCTTAGGCAATATCTGGACAAATGGGTCTGGATGTGCTCCAATACGACTTTCTAAAAACAGGCAGCTGTCTGCTGGAACTCACACACACCACACAAACACACCCTTAAAGAACATGGGGTGCCTCCTGTCACTCAGAATTATTATGTTCAGCACTGTCATGATGCAGCCTATAATCCTAAACATCTACTTTCATGATTAACACTGTTCAGACCCCGGGAAATGTTTTTCCACATCTTTTGCTCTAGGTTCTCAAAAGAAAAGACAACAGAGTCAGAATGCTGTGAAGATTTCTGGGATCTGCTGCTGGTGACATCAGGCTCCACTTCAGAATGTTGAGAGGGTATGCGCAGCAGAAGCTCTTAGATAAGAAAGGAGATAATTAATTAGCTTTTCAAATCCTTGCTCTTTGACAGCATGAATGCAATAGATTGTTGAAAAGGTATCGTTTCCAAGTAATGCCAAGTGTCCATTCTCTAGCTGTCTTCCTGTTCCAATGAATGGTTCTGGAAGAACTCATGAGTTGTCAAATTATTATTTGTAGCATTTACTATGGTTGACATGGCAGCTGAGAAACATTTTTCTACATTAGCAATTCGTATTAATCATATGGTACATACGTAGGTCTACATGTAAAAAGTACGATGCTGATTGATTACATTTAAAAATGGCACATTTCATGTTACAGTTGTGAACAGTTTTATCTTTATAAAATATTTAATAATAGTTAAGTATGTTTTCCAAAAAATTAAATACAATTTTAGCTGTACTCAAATGGTTTTTGTTTAATTTTTTTATATTCATTAATCATAATGTGAATTACACCTTTTAATTTTACAGGTGATTTTTAATACTTTTTTGAAAGCATATATGAGATAAGTATAATGTTTCAATTTTGTACTATACTTGAACTTAAATGTTTAAGAAAAATACCTTCAAATTTTGGACACTGAATAAGATTGCATTTTATTTTCTAATCCTTTACCTGGGTTGTCCAATACAGTATCTGCTGTTTACATATGGCTATTCAGCACTGGACATGTGGCTTGGCATACTGAGATGAGCTAAGAGTAAAATACACACCAAATCCCGGAGACCTAGCATGAAAAAAGGAACATAAAATATCTCATTAATAGTTTTTAAATATTGATTCCCTGTTGAAATAATAACATTTTGGGCATATTGGACTGAATACAATATATTATTAAAATTAATTTCACCTGTTTCTTTTTATTTTTTTATGTGAGTCACAACTGGCCACATTTCAGGCTTGCAGGCCATCCAGGCTCTGTTAAAACTACTCTGCCCTTGTACCTCAAAAGCAGCCATAGGCAATATCTGGACAAATGGGTCTGGATATGCTCCAATACGACTTTCTAAAAACAGGCAGCTGTCTGCTGGAACTCACACACACCACACAAACACCCCCTTAAAGAACATGGGGTGCCTCCTGTCACTCAGAATTATTATGTTCCAAGTTATATGGAGATCCTCATTTTAACAAAATTGATGTTAAATTTTAACCAATTAAACATAATGGCAAGAAAAATAAATTTTATGGAGTAATAATTTAAGCATTAAGTACATCTATTTTTGTGTAATTTTTATTATTCTTTTTTGAGACAGGGTCTCACTCTGTCACCCAGGCTGGAGTGCAGTGTCACGAAAACAGCTCACTGCAGCCTTGACCTCCCAGACTCAAGCAATCCTTCCACCTCAGCCTCCCTAGTAGCTGGGACTACAGGCGCATACCACCATGCTCAGATAATTTTTGTATTTTTTTGTAGAGATGGGTTTTTGCCATGTTTTCCAGGCTGCTCTCAAACTCCTAGGCTCAAGCGATCTACCTGCCTCAGCCTCCCAAAGTGCTGAGATTACTGGCATGAGCCACCGTGCCTAGCCAATTTTTCTGTGATTTTTAACACCAGTTTATTCTAAATTTCTCATGATTCTGATGTCATTAAGGCTTTTGTTGTACTTGAGGTATAGTTTACATACAGTGAAATGCCCTTATTTTAAGTATACAGTTGAATGAGTTTGGCTCAGTGTATATACACCATGCCAACATTCCAGTCTAAATAAAAGATAACTGCATTGTCCCAGGAAACACCTCATACTCCTTGTCAGTTAAACTCACCTCAGAGGCAACTGCTTTTCTGATCTCTATCCCCCTATATTCATTTTGCCTGTTCTCGAACTTCATATAAACAGGATCAAGCATTATCTAGTCTCTTAGGTCTGGCTTCTTTTATGTGCCTTTCTATTATTACTCATCTAAACATCAGCAACCCGCAACAGAACACCAGCACACATACAGGAAAAATTTAACTCAGTTGTCTTCGATATTTGCCACCAAAGCTTTATACATATTTTTCGATTTTGTCATTGTGAAGGTATACTTTCCAAGGGAGATGGATAAAACATATTTTGTTTACCAACCTGCTTGCTGAATTAATGACTTGTAGGTATTTAGACATGTGGTATGTGAGCCTCCCTTCTGCCCTTTGCCCTGGGCCCCACAGATGGTAGGTAGGCATGGGCTGGCCAAGGAGGGAGAGAGAACAGAGGCCAGTGCTGCAGAATAGCCTCCACCTTCCAGCCCAGGAGCCTGGCCTGGGAGAGCGGGACAGAGGAAGGGGCCCTGGGGTGCCAAGCTGAAGCAGGCACTACCCATTCCATTAACAAACCTTTATTGAGCATCTAGTATCTGCCCACAGTGTGCTAAGTTTTAGGATTACAATGAGGAAAAAGTAAATAAAAAGACATCCCCTCTGGCTTCATGGAGCTTACAAATTAGAAAGAAGAGACAGATATTAATCAAACAGTCACATCCACAAGGGAGAAAACTTACAGGATCCAGCACAAATTTCCTTGACTGATATTCAGGCCTTTATTATTGCTGCCCTCAGTGCTGGAGATGCCCTTCTCACTCTTGCACCTACAGAAGTCCATATTCATTCAGCAAGGCCTGGCTCCAAATGCCCCACCTTGAGAAACCTACCCTGTCATCTGAATTTGTAGCCCCTTCCCCTGAGTTCCCATAGCACCATCCTGTCACCCCTGTTATCTTGTGCATCATGTTAGCTGGGCACCTTTGCCTCCGCATCTGTCCCTCCCACTGAGACGTCTCTGGTATGGGGGTGTGGGAATGAACAAAGAGGTGATGTGCTTTAAGGCCTGCTTTTCTTTTTTTTTTTTTTTTTCAAGGCAGGTTCTCACTCTATTGCCCAGGCTAGAGTGCAGTGGCGCAATCACGGCTCACTGCAGCCCTGACCTCCCAGGCTCGTGTGATTCTTCCGCCTCAGCCTCCCAAGTAACTGGAACCATAGGTGCACACCACCACTCCCAGCTAAATTTTTATGTTTAAATTTTTTTGTAGAGATGGTGTCTCACTATATTGCCCAGGCTGGCCTTGAACTTCCGGGCTCAAGCGATCCTCCCACCCTTGGCCTCCTGAAGTGCTGGAATCACAGGCATGAGACACTGTGCCTGGAAAGGCCTGCATTTGAGGCCTGGCTCTACCATCTCAAAGCTCTATGGGTTTGCCCAGGTGAATTCTCACCCCTGAGTCTGCTTCCTGGTCTGCACAATAGGAATAATGCTAGTTACTCCATACCATTTTTGTGAAGATTAACTACGTCTACAAGCACATACAAACACTGAGTGGGTTAGTCTTCACACACACACACATTCCTCCCCTATTCATCTGCAAGGCCCAGGACCTGCTGAAAAAAGAGTTGTCCACCCTCACCTGGCCCTGTAGCCTCTGCATCCAGGGCTCAGGGTGCCTCAAAGCAGATAGACAGCTAGGACAGGGACGGAGAGGGACAGAGACAAGCTGAAGGCTCAGGGCCCACAGGTTTCCTGGCTGGAAGAGCAACTGGGTGAATTGGTCCCCACCTGTAACGTGCCTGAGGGTAGGAAGAGGTGGCTCAGAGCCAGCTGCTAGGATGGACCCTGTGTGGTGACAGAACAGGTTCAGAGCAGCTGGGATCCAGGTGGGGACTGCCAGGAACAGGCCCAGGATGCTGGACCGGGGCCCAGAGCCGCTTTCCAAGGCCCATTTTCTCCCCATTCCCAGAGTGTGGCCACCACGCTGCCAACAGTCCTGGCAGCCCCCAGCCCCTCTGTTTCCAGAGCAGCCTGAGATGTTGCCAAGCCAGCTACCGGTGGGCAGAGGTACCCCTGCCTGAGCTCTGAGAGTAATACCCTTCATCCATTTCATCACCAAGCTCCAGGCTCTCAAATCACGAGTGGCCCTGGAGCAAAGTCCCCACCCCCAGACAGAGAAGGCAGGACGGAGTCCTCATCTTGAACTCACTGCTTCCTCTCTGGAGCTTCCTTTGACCTGGCTGGTGCTTCCCCTCTTCTCACTTATAAAAAGGAAAGAGTAAGCTCTGTGATCCTATCTCCCACAACTCTGTGACTGTAAAATAAGACGACTCAAGGGGATACGTTTTACACACGGGCCAACTTACTATGTGACCTAAGTCAATGTGTTGCCCTTCTCTGTGCCTTAGTTTATATGAGGCAGCACTAGGACAAAGCTAATATAGTGCTCCCTGACCCCATCTCAGAGAAAAAGGAGAGCACTTCTTAGCAGACATCAAGTTTTCTTTTTTCTCCTTAGAGAAATCAAGGTGGCTTGATTTCCACCTCCCATCTCCATCTGTCCAGGGAGGGTTCCCAAGTCCTGGAAGAAGTCCAGAGGGCCCCTATACGGAAAGATGAGTCCCCGACTAGAGCCCAGCTCCCCTACCAGCAGCCAGGCTCAGCTGGGCTCCTCCTGCCCCCCACATGCCAATTATCACTGGCCCTGGGCAGCTCCTCCTGGCAGCTCAGACCTCCACACCTTGCCCAGCTGAGTCTCTCCTCCTATCATTCCTTCCCTGCTCCTCCACACCTGTCATCATTTTTCCAAAATCATTTCATCTAGTAGGGATTCATCAACAGCCTGCTAAGGCCCAGGCACTGAACCAGGCATGGGGATACCACATAAATGAGACATAGCCCAACTTCATGGGGCATGTGGCCAGAATTTATCCCCAGCGAGCCCAGAAAGATGTGCTTCCTTACAGATGTATACCAATAGTCAACATTTATTTAGTGATTACCAGGTTCCAAGGACAGAGCTGAGGGATTTACAAGTATCATCTCCTTGAACCATCTCCGCACTCTGTGCACTACAGATATACAGTGCACTGCACAGTAGGGCTCTGCCCTAACACTGATGGTGGGGAAACCAAGGCTGGGTAGAGGCTGTCCAGCGCAAAAACAAAAACGTGGAGTCTCTCTGATATCCTTCCCCATTCCCTGGATCCTTGCCCTGCTGTCATTCACGTCCCAACTTTATAATAAAGCAAATAAGTCTGGCCCATGAGATACAGACACTGAGGCTCAGAGAGGCTATTTCTTGCTCAAGGTGGCAATGTCTAACGGGGGCAGAGCCAGAGTTCAGACCCAGTGTGTCGGGCATTAAGTCGCTTACTCTTCGCCTACCACCTTATACCATGACCACAGCTGGGCAATGAGGAGCCACCAAGTATGCCTGGGAAGACCTAAGAATGCTGAGGTGACTTTCAGACAAGGATGGACCTTGGTAGGTGAATAAGGCTTTGACAGGCAGACAAGGAAGAAAAGGCATTCCAACCAAGGGATAGTGTAGGCAAAGGCACAGAGGCACGGGAGTGCCTGGTGGGTCTGGGGAACACCAGGCTCTTACGTATGGGCAGACCCAAAGAGAAGCCAGAAGGAATGGGGAACATGCAAATTTTCTTTTTTTTTTTATTATTATACTTTAAGTTTTAGGGTACATGTGCACATTGTGCAGGTTAGTTACATATGTATATATGTGCCATGGTGGTGCACTGCACCCACTAACTCGTCATCCAGCATTAGGTATATCTCCCAATGCTATCCCTCCCCCCTCCCCCCACCCCATCACAGTCCCCAGAGTGTGATATTCCCCTTCCTGTGTCCATGTGATCTCATTGTTCAATTCCCACCTATGAGTGAGAATATGCGGTGTTTGGTTTTTTGTTCTTGCGATAGTTTACTGAGAATGATGCTTTCCAATTTCAGCCATATCTCACCTTTTCTTTACAAGTGAGAGGCTGAGGCCCAGGAGAGCTCCACCCACCAAGGCCAAGTTGCCAGGTTGGGACTTCCACTCTCAGATCAAGCTACCTTTCTGTTTCTCCCCTCTTTCCTCCTTTCTTTGCCTCTTCTCCCTGTTCTCCTTCACTCTCTGCAAACCTTTCCTCCCTCCCCTCTCCCCTTCCTGCCACTAGAACCACCTGCAGGAGGTTCCCAAACTTCTGCCGTCACCAAGGCTCCTCCCCTTTCTCTATCCCCAGCCTCCTAGACCTGGCCTTCCATTTGCTTCCCTACTACCTCTGATGGGCTTTACCCATAAGGCAGAGGGTGGAGTGAGGTTGTGGGAATGATTTTCCTAGTCTGTGTACACGGCTCAGGCCACAAACTGCTCACCCACAGGTAAGATACAGGTCTCAGATTAGCCACTCACTTCAGCCTGCTTCCTGATCATGCACAGGTACCAGTGCCCTGCACGAGTGCACTGTGCCCTAGCACTGGGAGTGGGCAAGCCAAGCCTGGGTAGAGGCTGCCCAGTGCAAAAACAAAAATGTGAGGTCCCTTCTGATGGCTCCCTCCCTTTCCTTGCCCCTTGCCTTGCTGACATTCATGTCCCAACTTTATCATAATGCAAATAATTCTGGTCCATAAAAATGCAAATTGTCTGCAGAGGAATGCAATTGATTGTTGCCCTGTGGATGCTGACTAGATCGCTAGGCTTTGCATCTATCTCTCTGTAATTTCGTGTCAGCATACCGTATCTGACTATATATGGGAGGTACCTGGAATTCTGCTTTGAACAGGTTGTAATATCTCATGGAGTCCCTCACTAATTAGTGAGTTAAATGCAATCTTTAACACATGTTCATTTTATTTCCATATGAGAGTCATGATTGTACTTTTTCAAAATCAATTATTATTTAATGCTCCCAAGATGGCAGTGGCCAGCTTTCATCTGAAAACTGAGATGGTTGGGATTATGGACATGGTGCCCTCAGTGGCAGGGGTGTGTACCCCAACGTCTAGCTGGCCCAGCACTGCTGCTTCTAGGTAGTTGTTCCCTTGCTATCATCCCTCCCTTAGTGAAGCATTTGCTTCACTACGATTTCTTTTTTTTTTTTCAAACGGGAGTGGAAAGACTTCCGTGTTCCCTCCTGAAGGGAGGCCTCAGCCCCACACTCTGAGCAGAAAAGGGCCTTTCTCTTCCTAGTCATACCTAGCCCTTGAGTCTCACAGAGGAGGGCTCTAGAGGCCAGACAATGGGGACTCAGGATCTTCTGCTGGGGGTCCTCAGTCAGCCATTCATTCAAGCAGCAATAACCGAGCACCCACTAGGTGCCAGGTGCGCTGAGAATAGAGTCCAAGCAAAAGGGCTTCCCGCTCAGGTCTCTCTCACCTTCCCTTGGTTTTGACTCATGACTCACAGCCCAACTGGCCCTGGCTTCAAGTGGGGCCTTATGGAACCAGAGAGGCCCTCTGTGCCAACCCCATCCCTCCCAGCAAACCTGGCCGTAAGTCCTCCCATGGGAAGCAGGGCTCCCATAGGACTCCCGGGAGCTGACCCACCTCACTGACGACCCTCCTGCCCCCAAGGGAAAGCCTTCTCACATGACGCCTACTTCCCCAGGGAGGAAATCATCACCTTTTTCCAGCAAAGGTCCGGATCTTTAGAGTCTCCCATAATAATTCAGTAAAAAGAGCACTGGGCTGGAGCAAAGTTGGAATCCTGGCTCTTCCACCAGTTACTCGCTGTGTGTCCACTCCAATTTCCCATATGGAGGATGGGAACCACAGTACAACAGCCCCTATCTCATAAGGTTGTGAACACTCAGTGGAACCATGTAAAACATCTGAGCATAAGCCCAGCACACAGTAAACTCTGAATAAACGCTGTCTGCTATTATAGAGATTATTAATTAGTAAACCCCCCCCCAGCCCCCATAAAAGGCTAAGTGAGGTCAGGGCTGTTAATTTCATCTCATAAAGTAGCAAATTGAGGTCCAGATGACAAGGAGATTCCAAAATGTCTCTAAATGTAAGGTCAAGTACAAAGCCAGAAAACAAGAACCTGGGGACACCCCACCTCCACCTCCACCCCCACCACTACCACCAGTTTGAATTCCTCTCACCAATTCCTGGGGAAGATAAAAGGATGGGACCACTGAATGGGCAGATGGGGCAGGAGGAGGAGGCTGGCCACAAAGGCCTGGGTACCCCAAATCCCAGGAGTCCTGTGCCCAGTTTGCTGTATCCCCCTTGGAGTAGTTGAAGGGTCACGTAGGCAGCACAGTCCTCCTGGGACTTCAGCTTGGAGCTCCAGGCACTCCCACCAGGGGCGTATGGAGGGTGAGAGGCCTCTCCACCTGGGGCTCCCCATCCCCGTCCCTATCCTGCACTCTCTGAGCTGCAGCAGCCAGCAGGGAGCAGCAAGCAGGTGTCCTGGGAGGCAGGTAATGTGAAAGACTTCATGGAAGTTCATTAAAGAGCTATTAGAGGCTCCACTGCAGCCCTGCAGATGGATGGATGGATGAACAGGAGAGTGGAGGGAGATCTTCCCAGGAGACCACAGCCCCACCTCCCCCTCCTGCAGCCCAGGCTATACCCCCACTTTTCCCCCACGTAGTTTTGGAAGAGAGGAGGAACAGGAAGGCATTTCTGTTGATAACCAAGACACTCTCTTCTTTCAGGCCTGGTGGACCTGGCAGGGATCAGGGCGAAGGGTTCCAAAGGAGGAGAGGGTCAGAGTCCAAGAAGGTGGGGCTTAGATGGATCACAGCCTATTCTGGCCCAAGCATCGTGCCAATGACAATAGGTGACCTTCATGTGGCACTTCCTCTGTACCAAGCACTGGTCCAAATGCTTTACTGTGCTATTTCCTTTAGTCCTCACAACCATTAGAAGGGAGCACTGTTATTATCCTCATTTTACTGATGAGGAAACTGAAGCACAGACAGGTTAAGTAACTTGTTGAAGCCAAGCACTGTGTGTACAGGACCTCACTGAATTATTCTCACAACTCTGTGGTGTAAGGGACTATCTCTATCACCATTTTATAGACAAAGAAACAGTGGCTGAGAGGGCTTAAGTAACTTGCATAAGGCTACACAGCTAGAAACTAGGGCAGTGTGAATTAGAACACGGGAGTTCTTTAGCCTCCTTCACCCCAAGTTTGGGTTCATGATCACCATGTCACATTGCCATCAACCCTGAAATGAAGGTGCATGATCACCAGTCCCATTTTCCAGAGGAAGAGGCCAAGGGGTGAAGTGAGTAGCCCAGGGCACACAGTTAGTAACCAGGGCCACCTGCATCAGGACTGGAGCGCAGTCTGTCTGTCTCCACACTCCAGGACACCAAGCACTCCTTCCACCCACACACATGGAGGCTACATCTTCCACATCAGGCCAGGCACCCCAGAATAAGGGACTCTCTGTTTCCAGAATTTCTGCAGTCTCTAGCTGGGTGTCTGCGCAGTGTAGAGAAGATGCCTCCTCAAGCACAGCTGTCTAAAAACGGACTCAGCACTTCACAGGTAGGGAATTCCTCCCCTGGAAGGCCTGCATCAGAGACTGGAGGGCCCGGGGACACTTGGTGGGCTTGCTGGTGGGTGGGGGCCTGTTTTGAGAGGGCCTTGGTGGACCTGATCTCAGAGAAACTTCAAATTCCACCCAGTTCTCAAGAGCTTCCCGTGGAATCCTTGACTCTTGGGAGCCCTGCTCGTCCCCTTGGCACCTACCCCCTGTCCTGGGGGTCTCAGCCTGAGGTGGACAAGAGACCTGCATGGTACACTGGCTCCCAGTCTCGACTCCCCTGCTCCCCTTCTCCAGCACTGGGTGGCCCTGGATGGAGGGCCCTTCCACCCTGGGCCTTGTGTGTTTGTCCATTTTGCACTGCTATAAAGGAACAGCTGGGGCTGGGCGATTTATAAAGAAAAGAGGTTTATGTGGCTCATGGCTCTGCAGATGTACAAGCATGGCAGCAACATCTTCTTCTGGCCAGGATCTCAGGAAGCTTTCACCATGGAGGAAGGTGAAGGGGGAGTAGGAGTGTCTCATGGTGAAACAGGAAGCAAGACAGAGAGGAGGAGGTGCCAGGCTCCTTTGAACAACCAGCTCTCGTGTGAACCAACGGAAAGCAACTCCCTCAGTACCCAGTACCCTGGGGAGGCCACCAAGCCATTCATGAGGGGTTCGCAGCATGACCGAAGCACCTCCCCCCAAGCTCCACCTCCAACATTGGGGATCACATTTCAACCTGAGGTCTGGAGGGGACAATTCTCTAAACCATATCACCTTGTCTCTGTGAGGGGAGCAGAGGATCCCACCTCAAGTCCCCGCACACATGGAGCCATGAGAGTCCCCACCAGGTGGAGGCAGCCAGGCCCAGGACACTCAGAAACCCACCCCCACGTGCATGGCCCCACCCTGGCGCAGGATGAATGTGTGGCAGGCCCGTGAGGAAGGCCGCCCGCTGTTGCCCGAGGCGGTTGTCTGGAGGAAGGGCACAGGACACATGGGAGAGAGACGGAGATTGAGAAATGGGGGGAAATCAAATGACAGAGAGACATAGGGGGATTTACCAAGACAGAACCACAGGAAAAGATACAGAGAGAGCCAGAGGGCGTCCCAAAGGCAGAGAACCACGCAGAGAAACAAATCTACAAATCCAAATATAAACCTTGAGGAAGACAGGCAGTGAGAAAACAGGGAAAAGAACAGACATAGAAAAACGGAGGAAGATGGGAAGGGGTATGGCAGGGAGTCGGAGAGAACGCGAAATTCCAAACGAAACACAGAGACCAGGTGCAGGGGAGAAGGTACACAGCAAGGGGGCAGTGAGGAAGAAAGGAGAGAGGAAGCAGAGCGGGGACCGCAGGAGGAGGTGGGGCCTGGAGGGAGCCGAAGCAGAGGTGCCCAGCACCCCCACCCCGCCCGCCCGATCACACGCTGCGGCATATGGCTCCCGATTTCCTAGAGGCACGAGAGTGATAACCATTAATCTCTATAAATAATTTTACCAACCCAGGCTCCTAAATGGGTTCTCTGTGTCTGTGAAAGCTTTTAAAAACCATTTGCTTGGTAAACATGCAGGCAGCAAACAAGGCCTCTCCCTACCAGCAGGAGAGGAGGCTGAAAGATCAATTCGGCTGGGGGGATAATTAGAAGGGAGAATATGTGCGCAGGCTCGCCCTGCTGCCTCCTTCCCACCTGGGGCCACGGACCCCGCTGATGAGGCTGCTGAGACCCCTGGCTCTTCACCCCACTTGCACCGTATTCCTCTCTTCCCTGCTCGGTGGGCCTGGGCGGGACACCCTGTGGGCATCTCAGCCATTCCCCTGTCCTGATCCCACAGCAGGGGTGTTTTTCTTAACCGAACCCTGAGGGAGGGTAAGACCTTGGCTGGTATTCCTAAGCATTTAGGAAGTTCTTCTTCATCTCTACCCCGAGTTCCTCATGCTTTTCCATGTCATTCAGCCTTTAGACCTGAAATGTCACCAGTTACAGCTGTCTTAAAACAGACTGGGGCCAGACAGGGTGGCTCATGCCTGTCAGGGAGGACTGCTTGAGCCCAGGAGTTCGAGACCAGCCTGGGCAACATGGCAAAACCCCATCTCTACAAAAAAATACAAAAATTAGGTTCACGCCTGTAATCCCAGCACTTTGGGAGGCTGAGGCAGGCGGATTGCCTGAGATCAGGAGTTCAATACCAGCATGCCCAACATGGTGAAACCCTGTCTCTACTAAAAATACAAAAATTAGCCAGGAATGGTGACACATGCCTGTAATCCCAGCTACTTGGGAGGCTGAGACAGAAGAATTGCTTGAACCCAGGAGATGGAGGTTGCAGTGAGCCAAGATTGCGCCATTGCACTCCAGCTTGGGCAACAGAGCTAGACTCCATTTCAAAAAAAAAAAAAAATAGCCAGGCGTGGTGGTTTGTGCCTGTGCCTGAAGTCCCAGCTACTCAGGAGGCTGAGGTGGGAGGATCACTTGAGCCCAGGAGGTGGAGGCTGCAGTGAGCCTTGATTGTGTTGCTGCACTCTAGCCTGGGAGACAGATCGAGACCCTGTCTCAAAAACTTAAAAAATAAGCAATTAAAATATACTGGGCAGCCTCCCAGATAAGGAGTTCCAAATCCTTGACTCTAAACCCCAATGTTCAGTGCTGGCCCCAGGCCCTTCTTCCAAATATGATGGTTTCAGGGCCCCTCCTGGCCATCCCCTTGACACACTCCATTTTGTCAAAGTCCTTTCCATGTCTCATACTGGGAATTGGACTTGCCCGGAAAAGAACAGTCTTGCCTTTTAGTTTGGCTGCTGTATTAACAGAGGCCAGGAGAATATTAGTTATTTGGGCATCTATACCTCCCCCTCCAAAAAATAACTGCTGCCTGATGTTAGCTGTGTGTTTGCTGAAGCCCCCAGGTCTTTGTCACTCCTGCTGACCCCAGCCTTGACTCTTGAGACCGCCAAAGCAGGACTTGCCCTTTCTTTCTGTTAAGCTTCGTCTTGGATGCTGGACTTTGCTCCGATCACCAAGATCCTCTTGAATCCTGATTCTATCATCGGGCTTATTCACCATCCCTCTGGTTCCTAAGCAGCCTTTGGTGGCTAGGCTCCAGAGCATTGCTGGGAACACTAGTGTTGTTGGGGACAGGGAACTCTTGTTTGCCCTGAGTCTTCAAGGCTGATCCCTTTGTGGGATGCCACCAAGCCCTCAATTCATGCTGCACACAATCGCCCAGCTGCACAGAGAACATCACTGGGGGCCCCAGCTTCATGGGCCATGCTCCCACATGGCCCAAAGTAGTCCAGTGGTGCTGAGGCTCCCCCAGCCAGCATTCCTTGACCCCCCACCCAAGCCCCACAATTCCTTGACTTTAAGAGCTTAGGTTAAACCGGCCCATGAGGGCTCCACACAGCAAAGAGGGGGCCTGCACACCAGCTCCAGGTGCAATTAAGCAAGATCCTTCCCCTCCGATCCCCAGAGGCCTTGGTGGGAATGGTCCAGGGGAGGAGGGAAGGGTAATGGCTGGACAGATCCATTTCCCAGTGCTGATCTATAACAGCTCTCTAAGCCAGGCAGAATGGCTCACACCTGTAGTCCCAAGTACTCAGGGGGCTGAGGTAAGAGGATGGTTTGAGCTCAGGAGGTTGAGTCTGCAGTGAGCTATTATCACAACACTGGGTGACAAAGGAGACCCCTTCTCTAAAAATAAAACAAAACCCAGCTCTCTGTGCAAGGCCAAAGATCGCCCAGAGATATGGTAGTTGTGGCTTCCCAAACTCTGCCTGCATCAAGTCAAGAGAGGAGGAAGGAGCCCAAGACTCCACCAGCCTTTCCCTGAGTCCTGTGTCCAGCAGAGGCAAGGGCCAAGCTGGAAGTGGGAGAGGAACAAGTCATGAATAGAATTCATCCTGGATTGACTCTGGGAAAAACAAATCGCCTGACAATGGACATTTTATTTAGTGACCTGTATAGTGACTAAGACTGTGAATTTTGTGTTTGAATGCAGTTCTGCCACTTACCTGCTGGGTGATCCTGAGAAAGTTACCTAACCTTCCCGAGCCTTTATTTTCTGATGTGTAAAATGGGAACACAACTGCCTCCTTACAGGGGCATCTGGCCATTGACTGAGTGCCCACTGTATCTAGGGAGTCACAGGAGGACTGCTTCATTTCAGCCCCATCGAGCAGGTGCTATAGGTCCACATCCATCTTCAGAAACTCTTGCAACCAGATTTTTGGAAGGTAATTCAGTGGATATTCTGTTTATTTCATAATGCCTCCAGGGGTGTGCCCCGTAATCCAATGCATGAATGTATCTGCAGTGAAATATGTGACTGCACACAAAGCAAAACAAATAAGCCCTATATGTTTACAGCCTCATGTCCTTTCAAGTCAAGTTTTGTCAGCAAATGAGTTTTGAAAAAGTTTGGTTTTGGGGGATTGTTGTTTTCCAAATTGCGGGTAAGAGATGTGGACCTGAGTTACTGTCCCCACTTTATGGATGAGGCAATGGAAGCCAAGAGGGCTTAGGCAAAGTGCCCAAGAACCCCCAGCGAGTTTGAACAGGGCAGACTTGGAGCTGAAGTCTGTCTGACTGTCTGCCCGCCTCCAAGACCTGAGCCCTTCCTGGGCACTCAATATAAGATTTTGCCTCTTGCCTGCTACCCAGTTCTTTTATGTCCAGTCTCTACTTTGATCCTTGTAACCCCTGAGGGGCAAACAGGGAAGGTTTGATTTCTATGAATGAGGCATTAAGTCCTAGATTGGAGAGTGACTTCCTCAGGAACACAGGATTTGCCGTTGTTTCTTCTCCCTCCCTTCCTAGCTGGCTTCTCTTTCCAACCCAGACCTTTTCCCTGGACAGCCCCTCATCTTCCAGACCTCAGTAAGGCCGGGATCAAAATCAAAGATCCACTGCAGCTTGAGCCAAGAGGCCGAACCTTTGTACTTGTGGGGGTATGTGCATGTTTATTGTGAGCCAAAGGCAGGCATGGAGGGGGCAGGATTAGGGCAGAGTGCCCCGCAATGGCCAAGGGACTGTGGGTCAGGGGCGTAGCTTCATGGTACTCTGGCGAAAACTCTCCACCCCAACACCCCACCACTAGCTGCCCTGGCCTTAGCAGGGGAAACATCGTCCATTGCCAAGGTCACAGACCTGAGGCTTCCTCCCACTGTGCCTCCCCTTCCC
Organism: Gorilla gorilla gorilla; assembly: GCF_029281585.2. Lineage (NCBI taxonomy): Eukaryota > Metazoa > Chordata > Mammalia > Primates > Hominidae > Gorilla > Gorilla gorilla. Next base: position 58,338,781 of record NC_073228.2, on the reverse strand, counting down.
TCTCTCCCCTTGACCAGGTCTTCCCTGCTGAGCCCAGTCCATGGTCATCTATCCCTCTAAACCCCGAGTCTCGAGTCCAGGATACTGAGGACCTGTGCGTGGTCCTGTCCCAAAGTCCACCCTCGTTCTGAAGATGTCCTGGGCCAGGGCTTCCACTCAGAAGTCAAGCAGCTTCCAAACATTATTGGTATCAGTCTTCCATTGCTGCCGTAACACATTCACAAACATGGCAGCTTAAATGATATACATTTATTATTTTATAGCTCTGGGGATCAGAGTCCAAATGTCTCTCATGGACATCACATCCTAGCAAGAGGAAGATGGGGAAAAAAAACAAATCAACATATAAAATATCCAGTGTGGGGGATAACTGTCATGGAGAAAAATAATCAGGGAAAGGATATAAGGACCAAAGGACAGGGCATGTTGCTGTTTTAGGAAAAGGGGTCATGAAAGGCCTCTCTGAAGTGGTAGCATTAGAGAAAAAGGGAGGAAGTGAATCAAGGCCTGTGAATTTCTAAGGGAAGGATGTTCCAGGCAAGTGGGCCAGTCAGAGCAAAGGCCTGAGGCAAGAGTGTGCCTGGAGTGTTTGAGAAGCAGAAGGGTGATCAGAGTGGTGGGAGGAAGCAGGTTATATATGAAGACTTTGAAGGTGATGGGAGCCTCATTAAGTAGGGCCCTGTGAGCCGTAGGGACGGAGGACTTTGGGTTTGGTGCTGGATGGAATGGTCAAGCTGAAAATAAACTTCTTGGGAATTGATGTTGTGTAAAAACACCTGGTACAAGACCTGACACATAACAGTGGTTTAAAACACTTCCATCCCTAATCCTCCAGGGCAGGAGTTTTGTGTCCTCAGTCTGTCTAGGATTCCCCACGGGCTAAGCTGTGTCTCTCCCGTCAGACTAGCGGATTCCCCCTTCCAACTTCTCCCAGCCTGCAGGGGTCTCTTCCTCACACTCAGAAGCTATAGCCCAGAGCCCAGCCCTCTCCAGACAGCCCCCCGCCGCTGCCCCTGTTTGTGTTTGCTTAGCATTTCCTCGCAGGCCCCGCAGTTCTGTTAGTTTTCATTGCTCCTTTATTAATTGCCTTTTCTGTCCTTGGGATTATTTGATTTCCACTTAATTGGTTGATGACAGTGAGGTTTATTTTTGTTCTCTTCTTTCCCAGAAATGGGGAGGGTGCTGGGGAGTGGGCCAGGCTGGCCGCTTAGGGCTGTCTAGTTTCCCACCTGCGCCCTTGGATCTCCTTCCCACCTGTCACCCTACAGGGGATGGAGGCTGGGGCCCACAGGCTGCCACAGCTCTAAGCCCCAGGTCAGGGCTGCAGGGGCCAAGGAGGAGGAGCACTCGTAGTGTTTACAGCCACGATCTGGCTGCTAAAGACCCAGTTAAACCTCTCATCTGTGGCACTGGTGCCTGGAGCTGACTGGGAAGAGGCTTGAACATACACTATCACTCACTCCCAACAGCCTGTAAGTGGGAGCCATTAATATCCCAGTTGAGGCAACAAGAACTGCAGGGAACTTGCCTGCAGCCTCAGAGCCAGCATGGGGCAGGACAGGAAGCCAGATCCATCAGGTGCAAAGGACAGACCATTCCCTTTTCTGTGCATGAGCTTTACCCTCTGGGGACTCTCAGAGCATGGCAGTGATGGACAAGTAAGCTGACAGTGATCAGTGAACATGGAAGGCAGAAAATTACCCGCCCACACAACCAGGGAAAAAAGCCACAAAACCCTACAGTGTGACCCATTTTTCGATAAACGAACACTGTCTATTCACATATATGGAAAGATTCATTCTTTCAACAAATATTTACTGAGAGCTTTCTGTGTCTGTTTCTCATCTAGTTACTAGGGATAATGCAGTCGTAGAAAAGAGAAGGTCCTGTCCTCATGGGCCTTGCATTCCAGAGGGAGAGATGATCACACATGAGAAAATCAGCAAGTGACAATTTTAAATAATACTATGTGCTATGAAAAATATAGGGCGCAATATTAAATGGTGTGGCTAGGGAATACCTCTCCAAAAAAGTGGCATCTTGTGGAAACCTGAGTGATGAGGAGCTAGTCAGAATCAGGGCAAGACTGTGCCAGGCAAAGAGGATGACCTGTGCAAAGGCCCTGAGCTTGCAGTCTTTGAAGACAGTCAGACAGAAGCCTGGGAAGTGAGTGGGGAGGAAGATGTCAGAGAGGAAAGCATGGCCAGATCACACAAGGCTTTGTCAGCTATGGAATGGAGTTTGGATGTTATGTTAAGTATAAGGGGATGTTACGGGAGGATTTTAAACTTTATGTAGAAAAAAAAGGTCTGGAAGGATACCTGCTATACTCTAATTGGTGGTAATCCCCTAAGAGAGTGTTGCAGGGTGAAAGAAGAAAGGATGAGGGATTGGGGACAGCAAGACTGACATCAAGGTACAAGAGTGGGAGGCAGACTTGGGGCCACTCAGAGGCATAGAGGGGCCCAGCACTGGGAAGGCAGAAGGCTTCAGCCAGATGCCTGGGGTGGGGCCAGGGGAAGAGATATTTAGACCCCAATGGAAGAGGCCACTGGGCAGGGAGATGAGTTTCTGGAAGCTTAGTCTGGTTCCAGGGGACCCTGAGAGGGCTGGGTCAGTCTGCCAAGTCAGGGAAGGCCCTGAAAACCTTGACAAGGAACTGGGTTCCCAGGACATGAGCAGAGGGGGCAGCTCTGAAGATTGCATGTTCATGGTGGGGGAAGGGGAAGTTAGGTAAGAGGCTATAGCCTCTGGAGTCCAGGACCCAGGTCACTTGGGGTCACTTATACATTCATTTATTTATTCAGTGAGCATGCATTAAATACCCACAAAGCACCAGACATGCCATCATTACTGGAAATAGAAGATTGCCCATGATACACTTGGATCCTACCCTCTCGGACGTGAGAGCAATGTAGACTTGACCAGACCCACCTTCTTGTGGGAAGAAGTGAACTCCCTGAGTCTGCACAATGTGCCAGACATGCAATAGGTCTCTCGTATTCATCACACTGTTTAATCCTCACGACAAATCAAGGAGGAAGTATCATTGTTCATGGTTTTTAGATGAGGGCCCTAGGCCTTGGAGAGGTTGAGGGATTTGCTGAAAGTCATGCAGCTATAAATGTGAGACAGAATTTGAACCCAGATCTATCAGAATTAAAATCCTGGGCTCTTTAGATGCCACCATGCTGGGAGCTCAAGGAGGATCTTGTTTTCATGAGCTGGGTAGGGATGAACTTGTGGATGGCTGGCGATATTGGGCGTGTGTGGTGGGGGTGTAGGGTAGTGGAAGGTTACTTAAGACTGACAATCCTGGAGGAGGGGTTGTCATAGGGACTCTGGCAGAAACTGCCTCCTTCATCCATGGAGACCTAGGCCCACACTTGCATGGAGCACTGAGAAGACTCTGAACTGTCACCCAGCCCTTGGGCTCTCTGGCTGGGGACACTTGGAGCCTAAACTTCAGGGTTAGACCCCTTCCTTTCCACTACATTTGGGCTTCCAGATCTGCTCAAAAATGTCAACGACTCACTCCTCCCCACCCATCACTGCCTACAAGTGTACGTGTGATCTCAAAGTCTGGCATTCAAAGCCTGGCCCAATCTGGCTCCAAACTCCTCAAGTTCATTTCTAAACACCTGACACCTCCCCAGCACACATGCTCCATCCTGTAGCAAGCCAGGGGTCTTAGCCCAGGGATTTTTGGTGGCCAAAAATAGAAACCCACTCATGCTAACATAAGGACCCAACAGGACAACTCATATCAGGTCCCACAGGCTTTCCCCAGCCCTACTTCCTTCTCCTGCTCCTTGCTGCACACCGGCTTTCCCTGCTCACAGCCCCAGCACTGGGGTGGCAGGTGACTCTGCCTTCTCTGGTACCAATTCCCACGCCCACACTATGTCTCCTGTCACCTCACCTGCTCCCTGCCATCAGGATTCTGATTCTCAATTATGAGAAGCAGGGCTGTGATTGGCTCAGCATAGGTTAGGGGTTTACCCTGGTCCAATCAGCTGTGCCTTCAAGGAATGGAGTTCATTGTACATGACTGCCCTTTCTAAGTGCCCTGGGTCTCTAAGAATGGACAGTGGGCCTAGAAGCCATGGTTGACATTTTACCTCTTCCTGTTCTACAAGCCGACCCCTACTTGCCAGCCCCTGAGCTTTGACTTTTGCTGCCCTTCTACCTGGAACACTCTGCCCACATTTGATTTCTCCAGTCCTCCAACTGGGTAACAATTCCCACCTCCCAAATGCCTTTAGATGCCCCTTCCCCACCACTTGCCCCATCCAGTGATGCTCTCCAGGCCTCCGCAGGCTCTTCCGCTGGCACTCCCCAGTTTGGTCCTGCCCAGCCCCAGTTTGCACTGGCACAACATACTTCCCCTAGTCTGTATCCCCACCCCTACCCCAGTACCCAGCATGGATGCTCAAACACATTGATGAGGAAAAGGCAAGTGCAAATTCTGAAGACCCCACTGGTGATGCCAGGCTTTCCAAAGCAAGGCTGACTCCTTCTCTAGATTTGGAAAATGTCTCCTCCCTCTTCTGACCACTCCCCAACCTAGTCTCTAGGACAACCCCCACTCTCAGACCGGGCTTTTTGGCTAGATTCCCCCAGCTGCCCTACCATCCTCCCTGGTGTCCCACTCTGGGGCCCATCTCCTCCCCCTCCCCTTCCTGATGCCTACTCTGAACCTCCAGGTTGGGCAGGGAGAGTTATTCCTCCACCCCCACACAGGCACCTGCAAAACCTTTTAAATCAAAGATTACATCAAAATGCTCCAATGCTGAAGATACTAATCACGCCCTCCCTCGCTCGCTTTGCTGGAAGAGCAGGGTCTCACTTGGACTTTCCATTCTCAGCTCCATTAATATTTTCCCTCTCTCTTCCTGTTTAAACACAGGGTAATTTAAAACCTCTTTTCACAGATGAGAAGCTTTTGACTTTGGCACCAGAACCTGGGTTTGATTTAGGTTTTGTTTTTTTGGTTTTTTTTTTTTTTTTTTGATCTTCAGAATAGATTTTTTCCCAGCCAGAGGGACCCCCCCGATCCTCTGGGCCAAACTGGAGCTTTTACAGAAATGATTGCTGAGACACAGGGAGGAGAAGTGGCCTTCCCCAGGTCCCCAGCGTGAGCAGGGTGAGATCCCAGATTTCTTGACTCCCTTGTTTGCACCCTCCTCACTCTGCTGCACATGGTCATATTTTAATACTTGCAGAAACTATGCACTGAAAGAGAAAAAGAGGAAGGGATTGGATCAATAAATGTCACCTTAGAGAGGACCAAAGCCAAACCGATTCCAACACAGACTGGCATAACTATGAGGACACTCCCTGTGTTACTGCAAAGCTTGGGGCTGGGCCCAGAGTGCAGTGCTGGAACCACAGCTGCCTCCAGAGATCCCTGGCCTCTGAGCAGGGCCTTGGACATGAGAAATAGAGGCTCTGGGGCCTCTGGTCCCCTGACGCCCAGGGAGGCAGGGATCCCAGGATCTACCCAGCATTGTGGCTGCTCCCATAATAGAAGCCCAGGTTCACTGAGGGCTGGTGACATGCCAGGACCTTTGCATGCATCATCACATCCAGTCTTCCCAACAATCCCATGAGGTAGGCACCAGTGCCACTAGGCCCACTGTACGAGTGAGGAAACTGAGGCTCAGAAGAATTCAGCAACTTGTTCAAGATCACACAGCAGGTATAGGGTAGATCTAGGATCAGAAGCCATCAGGCACAAGAGCCCGAGCTCTTCCCATTACTGCCCTTAGATTAGATTTTTTAAAAAATTCTGCAGGTTGGAAAGCAACCAGGTGCGGAAACATGAGAAAGACTGAGGGAACGTTATCTACATGGCTGGGGGTGTGAGGATGCTGTCAGGAGTGCCAGAGGCCAGCAAGTCAGCAGACAGTTAATCTCATTGCCAGCCTGGCTAGGCCCATTGGTAACACTAGCAGCTTAGATGCTCAACTGGGATCAGACCTGTCTTCACTTCCCTCTGAGGCTGACTCTACCCAAGTGGACCAGCCAGCCATTCCAAGGCCAAGACAGCAGTAAGACCCCAGGACAGAGGATGTGCCCTGGCCCATGGGTGGCATCGGAATAGTGCTGGACGAAAGCTGAATGTGCAGGGCCATGGAGGCCACCTGCACCCATTCCTGACATAGCTAAGAATGAAGGAAGGAAGGAGAGGGAGACCAGAGAGGAAGAGGAGGAGGCAGCAGCTCTTGCAAGTAGGCAAATGAAGCTTATCTCTCCTTTGAGCTTGAGTCTTAGAGGATTTCCTATGGGATTGGTGCTCACCCAGAGTAAAACCAACATTATTGCCATGACTGTCAGGGCCCTTGGTGACCTGGGCTTTCTGATCTCGCTGACCTCACCTCCTACTTCCGTCCTCAGTGCAGACTCCTCTCCAGCCACATCAGCTGTTTGCTGTTCCTCAAAGGCCACAGGCACCATCCTGCCTCCTAGCCTTTGCAATTGCAGTTCCCTCTGCCTTCACATCCTCCCATATCATATGCTTGGCTTACTTTCTTTGGGCCTTTACTCAGATATCACCTTCTCAGAGAAACCAGAGAGACTGCCCCAGCAACACTATCTAGAATTGCAAATCAGCCCTACCATTGCCTAAGTCCCATGGTCTCGCATTTCCTCCTCCATACCTCTGGCCATCCAATCTATTTTGTATATATTTGCTTTTCTCTCCACATAAGCTCCATGAGGGTAAAGATTTTGTCTATTTTTTTCCCTGCTCACTCCTCAGAGTTTCCAACAGTGCCTAATGCAGAAGCACATCATTGAATGAGGTTGGTCTTCAGTTTAGCTAGCACCACCTTGACCACAGTCAAGTAGGTGTTTGAAAACGGCAAGGAGATGTTACACCCAGGTACCTGTAAACCACCCAGCTGTGATAGAGTGTGTGAGAGAGGGCAGTGGAAACCAGGATTCAAAGCCAGGCCAGAGAGGAAATTTCCACTGAGTAGTTCCAACTATTATGGCAATTATAGCTGCACATTTCTCTCCATTGCAGCATATGCTTCTATTCAATCAGGAGGGTCTATGCTAGCACTGGAGGTTGTATATGAGTGTGAGTGTGTGAGTGTTGAAAGAAAAAATTAGTAAAAGATACTCAGAGCCAACAGATAGCCACAGACAGACAGAAAATGAGATGAGAGTGGGTGAAAGGGAGAGCTAGAGCTCCTTAGAATATCTTGCAGGGTTGCTTGAGCATGGTACCTCATGCTGTTGAAATTCTTGTTGCACTGTCACATTGTGTGTAGTTATGGGTGTGCTTGTCTCTTTTTCTCATCTGCTGCAGCTCTTTGAGGGTGGAGACACTGTGGCATTCACTTGGACCTCCTGTGCCTAACTGGGCGTCTGGTGTATATACACTAGGTGCTTGGTACAGTTTTGAGAAATTGACTCGGCTTTTTGGTTTCTTTGTTTCTTTGTTTGTTTATACTTTAAGTTCTGGGATACATGTGCAGAACACACAGGTCTGCCACATAGGTAGACACATGCCACGGTGGTTTGCTGCACCCACGAACCCGTCATCTACATTAGGCATTTCTCCTAATGCTACCCCTCCCCTAGCCCCTCACCCCCTCTACAGGCCCCAGTGTGTGATGTTCCCCTCCCTGTGTCCATGTGTTATCATCATTCAACTCCCACTTATGAGTGAGAACATGCGGTGTTTGGTTTTCTGTTCCTGTGTTAGTTTGCTGAGAATGATGGTTTCCAGCTTCATCCATGTTCCTGCAAAGGACATGAACTCATCCTTTTTTATGGCTGCATAGTATTCCATGGTGTATACATGCCACATTTTCTTTAACCAGTCTATCATTGATGGGCATTTGGGTTGGTTCCAAGTCTTATTAAAAAGTCAGGAAACAACAGATGCTAGAGAGGATGTGGAGAAATAGGAATGCTTTTACACTGTTGTTGGTGGGAATATAAATTAGTTCAACCATTGTGGAAGGCAGCATGGCAATTCCTCAAGGATCTAGAACCAGAAATACCATTTGACCCAGCAATCTCATTACTGAGCATATATCCAAAGGATTATAAATCATTCCACTATAAATCACATGTACACATATGTTTATTGCAGCACTATTCAAAATAGAGAAATTGACTTGGTTTTAATAGCACTTAATTAGCTGGGCCAAGGGAAGGGATGTGTTTGGGACCTCCCTCAAGGGCCATTGGTGGGCTTATCCAGTCTATACCCTTTACAAGACATGTGTCAATGAAAACACCCCTTGCCTTCTTTACACCTCATTTTTGTCATCCATGAAATACATGCTTATACTGTATCATCTCTTAGAGGGTATCGAACTTTAATATTCTGTGGATTTATGGGGATTTTATTCCAAATTGCATGAGCCCCTTCCTGAACGGAGGTAGCTACTCCCCTTACCTAGAGGGAAACTGAGGTGCTACCAGAAGAGATATAGTGTATCCAGCCTCATTCTTGCCCCAGGGGTCAGCCCCTTCTTTTTCCTGTCTACCCTTTGCTTTATGTGTGGTCCCAGTCTATCCTTTGCTTTATGTGTGGTCATTGTCCATTCTGCATAGCTTCACTCAGACTCAAGAGTGGCCTTGGCCTTCTCCGTCTGTCTCACCCCTCTTCAATCCCATCATCACGTCACTGCCAGAGAAACCACATTGGAGCTCAGCTCTGATGATTTTACCCCTCCTGCAAGTCCCTCCATGGCTCCCTGTTGCCTACAGAATTAGGCTCAGTCTCTCATCTGGCATTTGAGGCCCTCCACAATGTGACAGCACCCTTCCTTGCTTTCCCACTCTCAGCTCCCTTTCTCATCTCCTCTTCCTCAGACCAGGTTCTTTTCCACCTCCATACCTTTGCTCATGCTAGTGTCTCTCCTAGAACACCCTCCCAGCCCCAGTATTCACTCTATTCATCCTCCACTGACCCAGTCAAAGACCATTTCCCTCTCTCTCCATGAAATTTCCCATAATTCTCCAAACAATTGGAACATTTGACCCAGCCCAGCCCCAGTGCTCTTTCTCTGTGTTTGTTGTGAACATCCTGGAGGGGTATGTCAGGGGTTATCTCTGACTGATATTTGTACCCTCCATGCACCAGCAAGTGACCTGCACACAGTACGTGCTTTATATCCCTGGTAGAATGAAGCCAGGCATGATGGCTCACACCTGTAATCCCAGCAATTTGGGAGGCTGAGACAGGAGGATTGCTTGAGGTCAGGAGTTTGAGACCAGCCTGAGTAACATAGCAAGACCCCAATCTCTACAAATAAAATTTAAAAATAAAAAATAAAAATATATCCTTGGTAGAATGGGATGTCAAGGACTCCAGTCCGGGATAGAAATAACCACCAACACTGGAGCACATGCACTCTCCAGGCACTGTTTTAGCTTTGTGGTATAACGAAAAATACAGTACAGATGCTCCTTGACTTACGATGAGCTTACTGGACAAAACTCCATGGTAGACCAAGGAATGTACTGAATGAGTATTGCTTTTGCACTATCATAAAGTCAAAAATTGTGACATCAAACCCCATCTGTATATTTGGTCTTTGTCCCTGGTGCCTGGTGCAGAGCCCCTAAAGCCTTTGAAATTTCCTGAGTGATACGAGCATCTTTGATTATCCATAAAGAGCCCCTTTCAACCATACCTGAATTTATAGTAATGAGGTGATATTTGGGCCCCTAAATAGCTTCAGGACAGGAGCTGGTAGCCAGAGGAACCAGCCATGTGACCAGAGGGATTCGGAACTTTCAACCCCTTTCTCCAGCCTGCTGGGAGGGGAGAAGGGCTGATAATGGAGTTAATCACCAAAGGTCACAATCATGCCTATGTAATGAAACCTCCATAGAAATTTCTAAATGATGCAGCTCAAAGAGCTTCCAAATTGGCAAACATGTCTGCATGGCAGGAGGATGGTTCATCCCAACTCTATGGGGACAGAGGCTCCTGCGCTTGGGACCCTTCAGCACCTTACCCTATGAACCTCTTCATCTGGCTGTTCATTTGTATCCTTTGTAATAAACTGTAATAGTAAGTATAGCATTTTTTTTTAGTTCTGTGAATTACTGTGGCAAATTACTGAACCCTTGGTAGAGGGATTGTGGGAACTCCTGAAATTTGCCCTTTGCAAAATTTTGTCTTTGCAAAAATTATAACAGTGAGGCCGGGCGCGGTGGCTCACGCCTGTAATCCCAGCACTTTGGGAGGCCGAGGCGGGCGGATCACGAGGTCAGGAGATCGAGACCATCCTGGCTAACACGGTGAAACCCCGTCTCTACTAAAAATACAAAAAATTAGCCGGGCGTGGTAGTGGGCGCCTGTAGTCCCAGCTACTCGGGAGGCTGAGGCAGGAGAATGGCGTGAACCCGGGAGGTGGAGCTTGCAGTGAGCCGAGATTGTGCCACTGCACTCCAGCCTGGGCGACAAAGCAAGTCTCCGTCTCAAAAAAAAAAAAAAATTATAACAGTGAGAAAATTATGACAGTGAAAGAGATCTGACCTAACCAACCCCCATCTTGCCTTTGAGCTCCAAACTGCCCTTAGTCATTCCTGGGCTTGGGCCAAGCTATCTTTGGGAGAAATTTAGTTTATAGTTTAAATGATGATAGCCCTTCCCCAAAACTAAACCACCTTTGTAAAACAATGAAAGACCACCAGGTTAGAAGGATGAGAAGAGCCTGAATTCTGCTAAGATGTAGACATAAACAACTACCAGCCATTATTATGGAGGTCACAAGATTTGTAACTTCCCCACTTACTCCTGCAGATAACATCACTACTGTAGAACTTAAAATTGGTCTTTTGAGATGTCTTTTCAGGCTTCTGCATTTCTGATGTTTGATAGCTCCACCCAGACCCACAACTCTTCACTCAACTGGTCTTGTGGCCCCTACTCAGAAGCCAACTCAGCACACAAGAACCATTTCCACATCCCTTTGATTGCATCCACAACAAATCAGCAGCACCCATTCCCTCGCCCATCAAACTATCCTTGAAAAACTCTAGCCTCTGAATTTTCAGGGATGCTGACTTGAGTAATAATAAAGCTCCAGTCTCCCGTTTTGCCAGCCGTAGGTACATTACACTCTCTCTATTGCAATTCCTCTATCTTGATAAATCAGCTCTATCTGGCCAGTGGGCAAAATGAACCCATTGGGTGGCTGATCTTGCAGCCAAGTGAGACAGAAGTGAGGGTAACCTGAGAAGCTGATACTTGTGACTGGCATCAGAGGTGTGGGTGGTCTTATGGGACTGAGTCCTTAACCTGTGGTGTGTGACAGTAACTCCAGATACTTAGTATATCAGATTTAAATTGAATTGCAAGACATCCAGTCAGTGTTAGAGAATCAGAGAATTGGTCGGATGAAGGGGGAAAAGCCCACAAACTCTTATATGTACTAACTTATTTTATCTTACAGCAATCCTGTGAGGCAGATACTGTTACTACCAGTACCCCTATTGTACTGGCAAGGATACAGTGGCTCAGGGACCTGCCCAAGGCCATAGAGCTGATAGCCAAGCTGGAATTAGAGCCCATGTCCTCAGCAGCTGCATCTACTGCAGGCCCTCCCCAACCCTCCAGGCTAGACACAGTGAGCTCCTGTGCCTCTCAGTTAAGAGGCATAAGGAACCCCAGCCCCTGCCGAGGTTTCTTAGAGTCACTCTTATAGAAGGGGGCAGTTTGGAATGTTGATCCTGAGCCCTGCATGGGAAAGATGCCTCAGAGAAGTAGGGCTTTCATGAGGTGGATGCTCAGCAAGTATTTGAAGGATTTTTGTTGTTTGTTTGTTTAGAGACAGGGTCTCACTCTGTCATCCAGGCTGGAGTGCAGGGCTGCAATCATAGCTCACTGCAGCCTTAACTTTCTGGCCTCAAGTGATCCTCCCATCTCAGCCTCCTGAATAGTTGGCACTACAAGTGTACACCACCACACTCAGCGGAATTTTTAATTTTTTTTTGTAGAGATGGGGTCTTGCTTTGTTGCCCAGACTGGTCTTGAATTTCTGGCCTTAAGCAATCCTCCCACCTTATCTCCCCCAAAGTACTGGGCTTATAAGTGTGAGCCACCATGCCTAGCCTTCAACAAGTATTTGCTAGGAAAATGAAAGGATGACTAACTGGATGAATGAGTAGGAGAAAAGGTGAGTGGGGAAATGAGTACAAGGGCCAGAGGGATTGAGGAGGAGAAATGAGGTAGAGTGAGGGGCAGCTCCCTTCTCCCTCCCACCTTAAACAAAACCCTATTGCTCTAGCCACAGAGCTGGCCACAGTATAAGGAGAAACCTCCCCAAGGCATCCAAAGGGAATTTGACAGCAAGAATTCCTGCCTTCCCCCATTAGGGGCTTGTGGGACCCCAAGTGAAAAAGGGGGTTCTAGGAAAGAGTAATTAAGGACCCCCAAGACTGTATTTACCTGACATTCAATATCTGGATAAAAGATGAAAACTCATCATTGTCAGGATGTGTTTTTTCTCTGTACAAAACTCTAGGTATTTAGAAACATCTGGGTAAGGGGCTGGCTGATTCTGCTTTTCATCCAGATGTTCAACATTATCTACTTTCAGTCTGAGTGGAGGGGTTGAAGTGGAGGAGACAAGGGGCTGATGAGGGGGAAAGGACAGCAGTCGTGCCCTGTGGAACCTTCTGTCCCTTGGCTCATCCTAGTCTTCACCACCATTCAGAGACTTGCCACCTGAGCTGGGAGGATTTGTTCTCCCCCGACCCCATCACACAGCCCCCAAGTTGCAGGGAGCTAAGAGACATCGTCATTTATACATCTTCCACTGAGAAACAGCTGGCCTGATACAGAATTAACTGGCGTCTTCCTGCTCCCAGATTATGCAGGCAGCGACTTTGATCGAATCTGGCAACCAGATTTATGAATCAGTCGATATTTATTGCAGGGAAAAATCCATCTTCATGACTGGTCTGTGCACACAGAACCCTGCTCTGGGCACACCCAGGGGCCTTGATGCTAAATGTTGGAGAGGTCCAGTGAACACATCTGAGGGAGGGGGCAACAGAGAGGGCTCTGACACCAATCAAAAAGGAGACAAGTTATGATGTGGGAAGTGTCAGTTGTGGGGGATAGCTACCACATCCATCCATGTTTGTCCTGGTCTGCCCTTCCCACACCCTTTCCCACTCCCCACACCATCTGACTCAGCAGGAGTCAACTAATTGTTAAAAGTATTTGAAGTCAAACATAATGCAAAATTTTGATGTAATGCATTCCCAAGTGAACTAAAAGTATGTTGTTTTCTTCTAACATCTACTCTTGTGTTCCCTCCCTTGTCCACTGGCCCATTAAAGAAGATAATTGAGCCTGAACTCTCAAGCTGTCTTCTGACAGACCAATAAGAGAGCCGAGGTCAAAACTCTGCTGGTGAGTGGCCAGGGAAAAGGCTACTCAGGATTCTCTCATTTGCATGCCTGCACTGATTGGCTACATTGCTACAGCCTGCACCACAAAACTAGTTCCCAGTTAAGGCAGAGGGCACAATGACCATCCACCCAATGATAGGCAGTCAGCTCATTTGGAGGACTAGGAAAGATGGTGTGTTGAGTAGAGCAAAACCATCCTGGGCTTCTCAGCCTAATTGGAAGAAAGGAGTGAGGGGCAGAGTTTAAGATGGTAAGAGGAAGAAAGTAGAATTGTCTCCCAAACATGGTTTTCTACTGCTCCCTTCTCAGCCCTAACTCTGCCTCCTGCCCTGACAACCCCTTATTCCTCTGGCCCTGTACTTCAACATGACCACACTTTAGATACTATGCCCATGGCCCAACCCCCACAATCCCTCCCCTGCTTGGGGCCTCTTGTAGGAAGTACAAGGCCCACTAAGGGGCATTGGGGAGGAAGAGCAGAAATGTTTGTGGAAAGCTTAGTAGCCTCCCCAAAGCTGCAGAATGGAATTTCTCCCAGTGGGGACATCAGAGAGACCTTGCCCTTCCTCATTTCCCCAGCCTGCATATGCCCCAGGCACGTGGAGGATGTTCTAGCAGTGATGCAGGAGCTGAGAGGCAAGGGCTGGGTTGGGGAGACATGCCCAGGAGCCATCTCCACCCAGCCACAAGGCCTGGGCCTGAAGTTGGGCAGGGGAGCTGCTTTCTTGCCTCACAGAGTCATAGAACCATGGTGAAGGGCTGGGGAGGAACGGGCAGGTGAAAGGGGCAGCTCAGATGGCACAGAGCCAAGAAATGGGCCAAATGAGCTCCTTAGAGCATGTGTATTAGTCTATTTTCACACTGCTGATAAAGACATACCCAAGACTAGGTAATTTATAAAGAAAAAGAGGTTTAATGGACCCACAGTTCCACGTGGCTGGGGAGGCCTACAATCATGGCAGAAGGTGAAAGGCATGTCTTACATGGCAGCAGGCAAGAGAGAATGAGAGAGCCAAGCAAAAGGGGAAACCCCATATAAAATCATCAGATCTCATGAGACTTATTCACTACCATGAGAAGAGTATGGGGGGAAACTGCCCCCATGATTCAATTATCTCCCACTGGGTCCCTCCTATAATATGTGGGAATTATGGGAGCTACAATTCAAGACAAGATTTAGGTAGGGACACAGCAAAACCATATCAGCATGATTGATGGGAAGAGATGGGGGCACCCAGAGGAGCTAAGATAATATCCCTCCCCCATCCCCACCCCAACTATGGACCAAAACACCTAGGCACTTGGGCTCTTAACCTAGCTCTGAGCCTTGGTTGATAGCTTCACTTCTCCAGACCTCTGTAAGATGGAGAACCATCTCTTCTCAGGCTTTTCCCAGAGTGATGTCAACAAGACAATTCATGTGAAGGGCTTGAATCTCTGTGGTTCCACAGGGCAGAACCAGGACTGATGGGTAAAATCACAGGGAGACAGGCTATGAAAGATGTGCAGTCAGTACCACAGGTGACATTTGGTCAACAACGGATCACATGCACTACAGGGGTCCCATAAGATTACAGCACAGTATTTTTGCTGTGCTTTTTCCATGTTTAGATACACAAATATTTACCATTGTGTTACAGTTACTTACAGTATTCAGTAACATGCTGTACAAGTTTGTAGCCTAGGAGCATAGGTTATACCAGGAAGCCTAGATGTGTATTAGGCTATACCAGCTAGGTTTGTGTCAGTACACTCTATGATGTTCACACAAGGATGAAGTTGCCTAACGATGCATTTCTCAGAACATATCCCTGTCATTAGGTGACGCACGACTGTAGAAGCATGTAGAAGAGTTTTCTGTATTCAAAGTATCCAACAATAGAAGCAGTTAACATAATGATCTCTCTGTCACCAAAAGCATCCAAGCATACTTTGGATGACCATGTTTTGTAGAGTATAACTTCTGGACACTCCCACCTGAGATGGGAATTTTATCATAATGTGTTGGCTGCCTCTAACTCTTTATGATTCTATTATTCATTCAACAAATGTTTTTCAGTTGCCCACTAAACCTTCCTCTGAGGCTAGTATGCTATATGACTACTATTTTTCCTCTTAGAACCCAGTTTTTTATACAAAAAATTAGGGTGTCAGCAGAACTCTGAGGGCTGTTGCATCTCTGACGACCTGCCTTGCTCAAAATGACAGTGGGACCAGAAGGAACCATGAAGGCACATCCTCCTCTCCCTCCTCCCCCTCCTTCTTGGACTTCTTTCTGCACTGCCTGTTACTTAGAGTTAGGACAGAATGAACTTCCCCTGGCCTGGGATGCCACATGAAACAGATGGCCCTGTTGCCACAGAGACCAGGGAGGGCTGGGGATTGTCCTGGGGGGCTGGGGATTGGGTGGGGATGAAGGCAAGAAAGGGGATTTACTCCTCCAATAGCCCAGCCCAGAATCTACATGAATGTACGTTCAACAGGGGTGGCTCCAGGCACTCATTCAGTCAGACAGATCAGAAACCACTTAAGATGAAAGACCCAGAACATTTGTGCCTCTCTTCCCGAGAATGGTGCAACTTCCTCAGCTCCCCATTCCCACTGCACAACCTTGGGCAGGTCCAGGGGATTTGACCCAATTCTCCCACAGGCAAAGCGGCACTTCTTCAGGAGAGGGATATAGGCAGCTCTAGAGAGGGGCCTGGAGATGGGGAGAGGCTGACTTATTGGGCTCATTCAGAAAAAATAATAATAATAAGTTCCCCAGCAATCAGTGCTGTCCAATCACAGATGGGCTGTTCCATGTGAAAGTTGACTTCTTACTCCCCGAAACATTTGAGCTGGGCTGGGAGAATTCTCAGCACAGCTTTCCCTACAAATAGGAGATTGAGCTTGTTGACTTCCTAAGGTGGCTCTTCCAAGTCTGAGATCTTGCAATGGTAGAGGCGGTGGAATGCAACGGGTTTGAATATGTGCTTTGGATGCAGGCAGCCGGGGCTCCGGCCCCAGCTGCGCATCTTACTTGCTGTGTGACCTTGAGAAGGTTAACTTTCTCTGAGCCTCAGTTCCCTCATCTGTGAAGTGTAAATCAATACTGGCTTTATAAAAAAAAATTTGAAAGGATCTAAATGGGATAATGTATTTAAAGTGCTTTGCACAGAAACTTTTATGTATTAAATGCCAAGTAAGTGGTAGTTATAATTATTCTGCAATAGTAAACCCACAGCAGAATTTGGATTGGACTCAGTCAAGATGCCTGGCTTGTACTCTGCCATTTACTGTGTGACCTTGGTAAATGTGTTAATCTCTCTGTGCCTTGGTTTCCTAATCTGCAAAATAAGGCTAATAATTGTGCTTACCTCATTATTGTGAGGATTGAATTCCATAACACATCTGAAGTGTTTAAAATAGAATCTAGCCAGTAGCAGTGTGCTATTGCAATGAACTAAATGCTTGTGTTCCTCCCAAATTCATGTTAAAAATCCTAAGCCCCCATTGTGATAGTATTAGGAGGCAGGGATTTGGGGAGGTAATTAAGTTACAAAGGTAGATCCCTCCTGGGTGGGATTACTGTCCTGATAAAAGGGACCCCTGAGAGTTCTCCTGCCCTCTTCTGCTATGTGACAGTACAAGAAGTCAGAAGTCTTCAGCCCAGAAGAAGGCTCTCACAAGAACCTGACCATGCTGGCACCCTGATCTCCAACTTCTAGCTTTCACAGTTGTGACAAATAAATTCTTGTTGTGTATAAGGTACTCAGTCTGTGGTATTTTGTTATAGCTACCAGTACTAAGATAACTATCATCATCATTGTCATCATCCTCATCCTCATCTCTAAGTCACCTCTCTAATGCCTGGTACTTGTTAGTGCTTATTTAAAGAAAGATTGAGTGAACGAATGAGTCAGATATGAGGTACAATAATAAGCATTTGTGACGATCTGCTGTGTTTGTGGTCCTGTGCTGGCCAAGAGAATGCAGAGGCACTGTCCTTGTAGGGTTAACACTGAGTTTAAGCAACTAGCAACTTTGGGGAGAAATGAAACATCAGTAAGTTCTACAGAGCACCGAAGAAGAGCCATTGTATCCCTGATGGCATGAACAGACAGGCATCTCAGAAAGAGTGAGAGTTGCACGAGGCTTCAGGAAGGTGGCAAAAATTTGGCAAGTGTCCAGACATAAAGAAGGTAGGTGGGTAGTATTCCAGGTAGGGGGACAATAAGGAAAAGAACCCAGGTAGTGGTGCACATGGCCTTTCTGGAAGACAGTAACAGACACAGAAGGTTGGGTGGGCCCCAGGATTTCCATCCAGGGCATCCATGCCCGGAGATGTGACAGTACAAGTCTTCAGGGATGAAAAGGGAGTTAGGAAGCAAGGTAGAGCATTTCATGTGAAAGGCAGCAATCTGGATTCCATTTCTACCTGGTAGTTGCATGACCTTCAGCAAATAATTCAATATTATAAGCCTCAGTTTCCTTATACTTACAAGGAGGTTAATACATGACCCCTACAAAAATTAATATTAGTTACCCTACAAAGCTCATTTTAGTGCAGAATCTGGCATGTAGAAGATACCCAGCCAATGGCAGCTATTGTTTGTCCTGTGAGCAGCAAAGAGCCAAGGGAAGTTTTTCCTGATAAGCTTCAGGGAAATTAATCATTGAGTGGTAGGAAAGACGGATTGGAGTGGGACAAAAGGGAAGGCCAAGAGATTGGTTTAGAGACAGTGGTTCATGAGCAAGGCAATGCTGCTTTAAGATGTAGTAGAGACAGCAGAGATCCAAAGGGAGAAAAAGATAAGGCGGTGCAACCCAAAGGACCTAGCAAAGCAGAAGTTGGTAACTAATGGAAGAGCAAGGAATCACCAGTGGCTCCACACTTCTAAGGAAGAGAGGGTGAGTGAGAGAATAGAAGAGGGAACTGATGGGGAAAAGCCTGAGTGATTCCCCATGGAAACCATGATCTTCATAAAATGCAAATGTTATGCAGTCAATAAACAAACATATCCTGAGCACCTACAATGCAGCAGGTACTAAGGATATAAATATGAACAGATATAGTTCCTGCTCTCAGGGACTTTGTGGAAGCAAAGATATCAGCAAATGCATGCAATGAAGGATAACAGATGCCTTTATCCACAGTATCTGTCCAAGTAGACTGCAGAATAAGGAGATAATTGATTTCACCAAGCTTCATGGAGGAAGTTACTCATGAACTGAGCAGATGTTCTCCAGGGAGATTGTAGCGGGGAGATATCCTTCATATGGATAGGAAAGCATGAGAAAAATTCCAATGAGAGAAAAAGCATGACATGCTGGAGACTTCCAAGTCACAGTGATACTCAGGGCTGTCAGAGCCAGAGCTGAGGCTGGAGATAGCTAAAGGAACCATTGCATGAACAGCAGTATGGGTTGTCATTTGGAAAGAGGGAAGGATCAAGAATATTGTGTTGGAGGTGTTAGACCCCTAAAGAAGAAGGAGATGAGAGTTCAGGACATGGGCTTAAAGTTAGATATATATGGGGAGAGTTCAGAAGGGAAAAATCAAGGTCTATGCTTTCTTTAAGATAGAGGGAAGGAAGAAAAAAAAAGATAAAGACAGTTTAAAGTAGGGAGTGGGGAGCTAATAAGCATGGGAGATCCACCTTGACCCTTGCATAAAAGCCAGAAGCAAGGGCATTAGTTAAAACAAAAAAAAGGATGGGCAGGGGCAGGGAGAGCCAGCCAAGCTAGGTTGATGAAGGAAAGAAGGAGCACAACTTACTGATATCAGGAATGAGAGAGGGATTATTACTACCATCCCTAGAGATATTAGAAGGATAATAAGAGAAAAATAATAACAACTTAGACAAATTGGACACATTCTTTGAAAAACAAAAGTAACTAAAACTGACACAAGATAAAATAGAAATTTCAAATAGCCCTGTATCTATTAAATAAAGTAAATTTTAAATCAAAAACCTTTCCACAAACAAAATTCCAATAATAGATGGTTTCACTATGAATTTCATCAAACATTCAAGAAAGAAATAATGCCCATCCTAAACAAACTAAGAAAATAGAAGAGACTGTTATGGTGCCAGATTAACCCTGATCCTAAAATCTGATGGACACATTACAAAAAAAAAAAGAAGGAAAAAAATGTCAGACCAATATTTCTCACTAATGTAGATAAAAAATTATTAACAAATCAAATCCAGGAACATATAAAAAGAATAATTAATTATAATCACCTAGGTTTATCCCAGGAATAGAAGATTGTTTGAACACCCAAAAACTAATTAATATAATTCATTACATTAATAGAATAGAACAGAAAAAATCATAGAATTGTTTTTATTAAATTTAACACTTGTTTATCATTTTAAAAAATAAACTGAGCAAATTGAGAAGAAAAGGAACTCAGAAAATTGGGAATTTCTTCAATCTGATAAAATACATCTATGAAACACCTACAGCTAACATCATATTTAATGATAAACAATCAGACGCATTCCCCCTGAGATCAGAAATAAAGTAATGATGTCCACTTTCATTATGTCCAATAACATTTTATTGGAAGTTCTAGCCAGAGCAATAAGGCACGAAAAAGGAACAAAAGGCACATGCACAGATGACTGATTGTTTATGTAGAAAATCCTAAGTAATATACAAAACAGCAATTAGAACTAATAAGTGAATTTAGCAAAGTCCCAGGATAAATGGGCATTACACATAAATCAATTATGTTTCCATATACCAGCAGCAAACTACTTGAAAATGAAATTTTCAAAAATTCTCTGCACGATCAGGCAAAAAAAATACTTAGGAATAAGTTTAGCAAAAGATTGGCAATACTTACATACTGAAAACTAAAAGAATTACCGAGATTAATTAAGGAAGACTTAAATGAATGCTTCTGTACTAGAAAACTCAATGTTGTTAAGATGTTAATTCTCCCCAGTCAATAACTCCCCTGTTAATTCTATGGATTCAAGATAATCTCAATCCCAATTTCCATCAGGCTTTATTTGTAGAAATTCATAGGCCCATTCTAAAATGGAAATGAAAATGCAAAGAACCTAGGATATTCAAGGCAAACTTGACAAAGAAAAACAAAGTTGGAGTACTTATCAAGACTTCAAGTCTTGTTATAAAGCTAGTATACTGTCACCAAGACAGGTTGGTAGTATAAAGCGAGATATAATTTCATGGGAGATAATAGGGAGCCCAGAAATAAACCCACATTTATATGTTCATTTGATTTTCAATAAGAAACCAATGTAATCCTATAGGTAAAACAATCTTTTCAACAAATGTGGCTGGAACAACTGGTCATCCATATGGAAAAATATGAATTTTGACCAGTATCTCACATAATGCATAAAATTTAATTTAAAAATGAATCATGTTTCTCAACATACAAGCTAAAAGTATGAAACTTCTAGAATAAAACATAGTTTAGAAAAATGAAGGACTAGTCACAAACTAGGAGGAAATATTTGTGAAAAATATATATTAATGGACATATCAAGAATGTACATAAGAATTTCTAAAACACGATAATAAAAACACAACTCAGTAAGGAAAAGGACAAAATATTTAAGTGGACATTTCACAATAATGTATGTATACTAAATATATACCTACTCTATGACCCAGCGATTCCACTTCTAGGTATTTGCCCAAAACACATTAAAAGATATGCCAACCAAAAGACTTGCACAAAAATATTCATAGCAACTTTAACCACAGGAGCTGCTAACTGGAAAAAAACAAAAACAACCTGTCCATGAATAGGAGAGTGGATAAACAAATTGTGATCACTACTCCGTGACTCAAAAGGAAGAAACATGCAAAAACATGGGTGAATCTCAAAAACACAATGATGTTGGGTGCAGTGGCTCATGTCTCCCAGTGCTTCAGGAGGCCAAGGCAGGAGGATTGCTTGAGCCCAAGACTACATAGTGAGACCCCATCTCTACAGAAAAAAAAAAAAAAATTAGTCAGACATGGTGGCATACACCTGTAGTCCTAGCTACTCAGGAGGCTGAAGTAGCAGGATCACTTGAGCCCAGGAGGCTGAGGCTGCAGTGAGCCGAGATTGCACCACTGCACTCCTGTCTGGGCAATAGAGCAAGACCCTGTCTCAATAAATAAATTAAATAAATAAATAAATAAATAAATAAATAAATAAAAGCATGATAAGTACATACTAGACAATTTCGCTTATATAAGATCCTAGAAAGGGATTTTTTTAAAAATGAGAACTGTGATTGCCTCTGCAAAGTGAGAACAGTGATTAAAAGGGGCATGAACAGATTTTCTGTGTGATAGTAATGTCCAATATCTTGAGAGAGATTTGGGTTACATATGTGTAAGCATTTGTTAAATCTCAAAGGATACACTTATAATTTGTGTGTTACTGATGTCAATTTAACCTTCCCACCTCACACATACAGAACTACAAGCAAATATTGAACTCAAGGGCAAAGTATAGCAAACATCTGCATCTTACTTTAAAAAATACCAAAAATAAGACTGAAGAATAGGTATATACATAGGTATTTGATGAAAGACATAAGGCAAAATGTTGACAATTGTAGAATCCAGATACTGGGTATATGAGTATTTAAAATTCTTTCAATTGTTCTGCATGTTTTAAAATCTCATTTAAAAAGGCTTTGGGAAGAGGCAAGTCAGGAGAAGGGGTGCAGGGCTGGTCAAGAATGGGAAAAAAAAAAAAACTCAGAATAGCCTTGATATGAGGGCAGAAATGAGTGGTCAGGATTTCCCAGCAGGAATGATGGCTCAGTTAGGGTTCTATAGCCCTTATGTGTAAGGAAGTCAGTCAGTATGTATCCCAGAAGTTCTCCAGCCAACAATCACCCCCAGCCAGCTTGATCACCCCTATCCAGTTGGACATCTAGGAAAGAATGGTTCTATCACATCTGCATCTCCTGATGGAGAGTGCCTCCTCCATCAGACGAGAGGTTCCTCCAGGGCAGAGACTTAGTCCCCCACATCACATAGGAGTTTACTTTAAGCAGGACCGAGGTCTCCCCCACTACACTAGGAGCACCCTTAGGATAAAGACTATGTCTTTCCGTCAACTTGGGAGCTTCCTCGGGACAGGACTAATTCCATCATCAGAAGGCTTCTCTGGATGTATCTGCCATCTGGTAGGGGCTTCTCAGAGGGCTGGCAATAGTTTATCTGTGTGTCCCCCATGACTCCCACATGGGCTCTGCAGGCTGAATGCACTTAGAGAGAGTGAGGGAAAAGGGATTGACAGTACCCAGACAGGAGCACTCTATCTTCAATCATCCCAGGAGCTGACACTTATGGGTTTCACATTTAGCCAGGAAAAAGCAGCATTAATTCACTGTGGTGACTGAGATTTTACACATCCTAACGTGAAGAAATTCTAACTTGAGGTTCTCCCAGCAACTGTAGCTGGGCAACATAACCCCCAGGCACTTGCAGGAGGTCACAGCATTCAACAGCTCACTGGGCAGGGGAGAGCACAGCTGCCTTCACACACCTGGGTCCACTGGAACTGAGGTGGGTGGCACCAAGAGATCAGGGAATGGGAGACAGTGCTGAGGACCCAGGGAGAGAATGCCTACCATCCCGGTTTTCCAGGTTTCTGTGTGAGGGATGGTTCAAGCAAAATAAAGTGAATCGTATGGAGAAGTGTAAGCAGGAGATGAGAAAAGAAGAGCCAAAAGTGTGTTCTCTACTTTCCCTCTTTAGAACACACCATAGGATAAGTAGTGCATCTCTCCCGTATCTTTCTCTCTCTCCCATCTCTCTCTCTCTTTCTCTTTCTCTCTCTCATATGCATACACAGATGTACAGCTTAAAGTATGACTCATGTTCACAAGAGTAAGTTCCTTAGCAACTGATGACACATTTCCAAGATGTTGAATGATTAAACACCTAGAGTCGACACCTGGCTGAGAAATGGAACAAACTTGGTTATTATATGGGATATGAGATATATTTATCTTCCATCCTTCAAGCCAGTTTCCCATGGGCCCCCCTTCTCACCAGACCCTTATAAGTTTGACTAACTTCCAGATTCTCTTTGAGACTCAAGTCCTATCATGATAACACAGCTTGTTTTTATTATTCTGGGTAAGGTGGAGAGGGGGCCATCAAGCCAGGCCATGAGGATTAATCACTCATCTTTTCTGTCAGATTTTTTCAAAGGGTCATTTTATGTTCCTTCCAATGATTGTAGACTTGTAGACTAGACAACTTAAAGGCTCTTTTTACCTAAAAACATCCAACTTCTGCTAAAAGAAACTTAAGTACATCTCTTGGCTCAACCTAAGTAAGAGAAATATATAGTAATCCCACCCATCTCTCAAAATGTATTAAAACGAGGATGAGGAATAGTGGGTAAGAAGGCAATTCAACATGCAGGTGTTGGAGCAAGACAAGAACACCTACTTTCACCACTGCTATTCATCATTGTGCTACTAGAGCAATGAGACAAGAAAAATAAAGTCATCCAATTGGAAAGCATGAAGTAAAACAATCTCTATTCATAGAAGATACAATCCTATATATAAAAACCCCAAAGAATCCACAAGAGCATTATGAGAGCTAATAAAAGAATTAAAAATGTTGAAGGTATAAGATCAATATGCAAAAATCAGTTGTGTTTC
The DNA here is from genome assembly GCF_029281585.2 of Gorilla gorilla gorilla. Taxonomy (NCBI): domain Eukaryota; kingdom Metazoa; phylum Chordata; class Mammalia; order Primates; family Hominidae; genus Gorilla; species Gorilla gorilla. The sequence goes on along the minus strand of NC_073228.2, from coordinate 58,314,731 downwards.
TATACATCTGCAATGAAGACAGGGAAATTAAGAAGGCAATACCATTCACAATAGCATCTAAAACAATAACACTTCTAGGCATAAATTTAACCAAGGAGGTGAAAGACCTCCACAGTGAACTCCAGAAAACATTGTTAAAAGAAATTAAAGAAGACCTAAATAAATAAATGGAAAAGCAACCCATGCTCATGGTTCGGAAGACAATATTGTCAAATGGCCTACACTACTTGAAATGATCTTCAGATTCAATACAATTGCTATCAAAAACATCCAACAGACATCTTTTCTTTATTACTATCTTTTGCAGAAATGAAAAGGCCAATCCTCAAATTCACATGGAACTGCAAGGGACCTTGAATAGACAAAATAATATTGATGGAAAACAAAGTAGGAAGGCTTGCACTTTCCAATCTCAACACTTACTGCAAAGCTACGGTAATCAAAAGAATGCGGTACTGGTATAAGGACTGTCATATAGGCCCATGGAATAGAACTGAAAGTCCAGAAAATAAACTCATATTTCTATGGCCAATTGATTTTTTTACAAGGGTGCCAAGTCTTTTCAATAAAGAAAAAAGAGTCTGTTTAACAGGTGGTGCTAGAACAACTGGATTTCCACATGCAAAAGAAAAGCTGGACCCCTATTTCATAGAACATACAAAAATTAACTCTAAGTAGATCAAGAACTTAAATGTAATAAAAATATAAAATTCTTGGAAGAAAACATAGGGAAAAATCTTGGACTTGGCAATGGATTCATGGGTATAGTACCAAAAGCATAAGCAAGAGAAGAAAAAAATAGATACATTGGACTTCATCAAAGTTAAAAATAGTTGTGCATTAAAAGACATTATCAAGAAAGTGAAGACAATCTACTAAATGTAAGAAAATATTTGCATATCATTTGATAAAGGCTTGCTACCCAGAATACATAAAGAATTCCTACACTCAATAATAAAAAGACAAATGATCCAATTAAAAAATGGACAAAATATTTGAAGAGACTTTAGGGAGCATATACAAATAACCAATAAGGACATGAAAATATGCTCAATATCACTAGTCATCAGGCAAATGCAAATTGAAACCACAGTAATATACCACTGTACACATACCACAATGGCAATAACAAAAAATAGTAGTGGAAAATAGCAAGTGTGATTGAAAATGTGGAGAAATCAGAACCCTCATGCATTGCTGGAAGGAATGTAAAGTGGTGCAAACTTTGCAGCAAACACTATACTGGTTTCTCAGAAAAGCTAAACATAGAATAACCATACAATCCAACAACTTCACTACTAGGTATATATCCAAAAGATGGAAACAACCTGAGTCTATCAACAGATAAATAGATAAGCAAAATGTGGTATAAACAGGCAATGTTAATATGACTCATCCATAAAAGGAAATGACGTTCTGGTATATACTACAACAAGGAGCAACCTTGGAAAAATTACTTTAAGTGAAATAAGCCAGACACAAAAGAATAAATACTAAACGGTTCCATTTATTTGAAATATCTATAATAGGTAAATTTGCAGAGACAAAAAGTAGATCAGAGGTTGCCAAGGGCTGAGTGAAGGAGAAAATGAGAAGTCATTGCCTAATGGTAGAGAGTTTCTGTTGGGACATTGGTTATAGATAGTGATACTTTCACAACACTGTGAATGTAATTGATGCCACTAAATCATACACTTAAAACGGTTAAAATCACAAATTTTAAATTTTTGCCACAGTTACTATATGTTGCCACACGAAAAAATGTAGTGATAAGTATTCCCTATGGACAGTTGCTGATATCAGTGCTTCCACTGATAGCAATATTAAACCCAAGAGCGGTGGTAAGGTAGAGAAACTGAGCCAGGGCTCCCACTTTAACCTGGGTTCTCAAAATGGTTAAATTGGTTCCAGAACAATAACATTCCCCTGGTTCCTGAAGAAGCAAATAAGTCTTCTCTGGAAAAAAGCATCTATAATTTAGGTTCCTCACATTCCCACACATCATGTGCACCCAAACATGAATTCACAAAGATTACAACTGTATAGGGAAATAAACCACTATGAGTGAGAATCAGCAGAGGCAACCAACAACAAATTCAGGCTCTCAAGGGCTTCAAGTATTGGAGTTATTTATTAGAAGACAAGCTTCATGACAGCACACATTTTTATATTTAGTTTACTGCTGATTATCAATCTCTATAACAGTAACTGGTATATAGTAGGCACTAAGCAAACATTTGATGAATATTCACACATAAAAATCAAATATGTATAAAACATTTGAAGAAATTTGAAAATCAGAATAATGAGTAATGGACCATAAAAATTATTGGAAATATTTATAAAAAGAACCAAACAGGAGCAAGGTATGGTGGCTTACATCTGTAATCCCAACACTCTGGGGGATGAAGGTGGGAAGATCTCTTGAGGCCAGCAGTTCAAGTCCAGCCTGGGCAACAGTGCAAGACCCTGTCTCTAAAAAAGAACTAAATAGTACTTTTAGAAATGAAGGGGATATAATAAATTAGACACACTGAAGAGATAATTTAGTAGACTGGGCAATCAGACTAAGGAAATTATTCAGAAAGATAAGATGTTGTAAAATAATGAAAGAGAGATTAAGAGATATGGAAGATAGAATCAAAAGAGATCTAGCATGCATTTATCAGAGACCCAGATGGAAATAATAGAGTATCAAAGAAGAGGCCCAGATGGAGAGCATAGAAAGAATCAAAGAAAGAAAATATATGAATAAAAATGACTGAAATTTTTCCACAAGTGATAGAAGAAATGTATCCAAAGTATAGGAAGCACAATATATATCATGTAGAATTTTTTTTAATTTTTGTTTACACACATCATTGTGAAATTACAGGATACCAAAATGGTGTCCAGAGAGAAAAGAAATCAGATTCAAGAGCCAGAGAGAAAAGACAGATCATATATAACAGAGCTAGAGTTAGGCTGACAGTGGATTTCTCATAAACAACAGAAACCAGATGACAGTGGAGTGTCTTCAAAATGTCAAGAAAAATAATCATCAATATAGAAATGTGTATCCTGCAAAACTGTCTTTCAAAAGCAAACATGCAATAAATACATTTGTAGATGACCAAAATCTGAGATAATTTACCACCAACAGAACTTCACCAAATGGACTTCTCAAAGATCTACTTCAGGAAAAAAGAAAATGATTCCAGAAGGAAAACCTCAAATGCATAGTAGAAAGGGGAGGAAAGAAATTGGCAAAGATAAACATTAGTAAGTAAATCGGTAAATTAAAACATTGTCTCTTAGGAGCAATTACTATTCTAATGTCCAATGTTGGGACTTAAGACAGACCAAAAGGACTGAAAAAAATAGCAATTCTCTTCTGTCGGCTGTCTGAAGTGAAGAAGGTCAACAATATTGCTGTGTACATAGCTGAAACTTCAGAAGTTGAGAAAAACATCAGTTTGAGTGACTAACTCTGAGCCTGTTTCTCTATGAGGAAGCCCATAATGGACATTATATTCACATCTCTTCATTGGACTGTGGTGAAGTTCACCTTTAAAAATTTCAGCTTCTAGATGGGCCTCTTGCTCCACTCAAAATTGACTGACTTAAGTCAGTCAAAATTCCTGACTTAAGACATCATCTGAACATGTTTAATAATAAATCTAATTGTGTATATTGGCCGTCTATACTGACCACTTTTGCATTGTGCTTTTTATTGATACATGTGTATTTTACTTCCAAACCTTCCTTTTTGAAAATTAACAAAAATTTAACCTTTTAAAGTACTTTAAAAATAATAAAAGTATATGTACTTTTATGAGGTGATATACATGCTATGTACTCCTGACAAAAGTGTGGTCTACTGACCACCCACAACACATTCACCTGGGTCACTTGTTAAAAACACCACTACATCTCTGATAAATCAGAATCTCTGCAGTTGGGAACCAGCAACAAGCATGTTCAAAAAAAAAAGCTCCTTCAATTATGCTTCCAGCTAAAAAATTTGGGACCCATAACTGTAGGTGATAAAGGAGAGAATACCATTAGGAGTAGAGAAGAGACAGTAAAGAGGTGAAATTAGTCCTTGAGAGGCAGCTTTGGGTACACATCTGTCACCACCAGAGCTGTTAAAGACTTGGTGGAGATCTCACTACGAAATGAGCTCACCTGTTCTTAGTGCCACTTCTCTCCCAACCCATCCCAAACCCCTTTCCCCAACACACACACACACACACACACACACACACACACACACACAAATGGATAATTTGTTCTGCAATGTTAAGAGAAGACCAAAACTATAAGAAAGCAAACAACTACTCATAGGCAGCACCTGCAAAATGAATAACAACAATAGCCACATTGGGGGAAGGGGTGTAGATTGTGTAAGTCCTTGGATTTTATTCTTAAGTAAGATAAAAGTTATTGGCAAGTTTTGAAGAGGTAAAACGTGAACCATCTTATGTATTTATAGAATGACTTTGGGGACAAGGAGAGAAGCAGAAATCAGTTAGGAGGCTAACGAAATCACCAGGTGAGAGGTGATGGTGGATGCACCCAGGATGCAGCAGTGGAAGTGGTAAGAAGTAGGCAGATTCTGAACATGTTTTGTAAATAAACACAATAGGATTTTTTAACAGAATAAAACTAGTGTGTGTGAGAAGGAAAGGTGTTGAGGATGACATCAAGAATTTTAGCCCGAGCAAAGGATGGATGGAGTTGACACTTACGGAGATGGGAAAGACTGTGGGAGAAGCGTGGTTAGAAGAGGGAATATCAAGAGTTTCTTTAGGAATGTGTTAAGTTCAATTTAAGATGTCTAGGAGGAGATGCTGGGTAGGCAGCATCTGGTATACAAGAGTAGGCAGCTGGGGATATGAGTGAGTCTGGAGTCAGGTATGTGTCAGAGATTATAGATTCAGGACTGTTAAGATACTTGTCCAAGGTCACACAGCGAGAAAGTGGCAGAACCCAGAACTCAGTCCTGCAGCATCCGACATCAAGGCCTGGATTCTTAACCTCTATGTTATGCTGCTTCTCCAGGAACCCAAGGTGAACCAAGACCTAGTTTCTGAGAGAAGAGAACAGAGTAGAAGTTTTCAAACTGCAGACCTATGGCCTCGGTGACTATAATTCTTCCTGTCCCAACCAGAGTTGTTTCTAGGTTACGACTTTGTCTTTACTCCCTTTCAGCATGTACTTGCCTTTCGAAGAAATCATTTCCCAGGAAATGGGCACCTCATGTATTTCTGTGCATGTGGATAGAGTGGGAGGAAGGGAGAGTTGAGTTTTTGAGGGCTTTTTTCCCCCTTTCTTTCTTTTCTCCTTTTTTTTTGGAAACTGTCCGGGGGCTGTGGTGTTGCTGCTGGTGGTGGCAGCAACTGCTACAATCAGAGCTATTTTGAACCAAAGAACTAATTTACTGCATGAATGACTTTAGCTCAAAAGAAGAAATAAGGACGATCAGGAGTCCTAAGGGAAACGAATAATAGGGTAATTTACACGGGGAGATGAGGGAGGTGAGAGGAACACACAGGGTAATTCTTTGGCTAATCTTTATTTTATATTTTTGCCCTTTCTCCCTCTGCCTCTCCAGGGGCAGATCCTCAGCTCTGAGATGCTTCTGGCCATCCCCAGGATTGATACCTGAAAAGGATGAAAGGGCAAGGGAGATGGGGCTGCTTAGAGTGGAGAAGAGGTCAAAACGCAGTTTCATGTCCTTTTTCTAAAACCAGCTTCTACCAGGGAGATGGTCTGTGAGAGGCCACCATTAAGCCTTGGGACAGGTGAGGGATTGCAAAGGACAGTATCATGTGCCCAACTGAGTGCCATATACACCTGTACCCACCAGCTTGGGATGGCCCCAAACTAAGAGTTCACTATTACCCCCTTTCTTAGTTTCCCAGCACAGAGAGAATGGAGAATAGCAGGACTCTTGGAGAGAATTTAGTCCAAGGCCTATATATTCCACGGCAAGGAAACCCCAAAGGCCTGGATTCTAGATCTTACTCCAGCACATACTAGCTATTTGACCTTGGTCAGACCCTGAAACCCAGAGTTTCCTCATATATGCCATCAAAATTGTCATTTTCTTCACTGAGTAATAAGGATCAAAAGGCGGGGCACCATGGCTCATGCCTGTAATCCCAGCACTTTGGGAGGCTGAAGCAGGCGAATTATTTGAGGTCAGGAGTTTGAGACCAGCCTGGCCAACATGGTGAAACCCTGTCTCTACTGAAAATACAAAAATTAGCTGGGCATGGTGGTGGGCACTTGTAATCCCAGTTACTCGGGAGGCTGAGGCAGGAGAATCACTTGAACCTAGGAAGCGGAGGTTGCAGTGAGCTGAGATTGTGCCGGGACACCCCAGCCTGAGTGACAGAGTGAGACTCTGCCTCAAAACAAACAAAGAAAAAAACAAATAAAAAAAATGTCTGACAAAGCACTTTGTAAACTGCAAAGCACCCTGTAAAGGTGAGTTATTGTTATTGGTACTTGTCAATGAAGGAAACTTAGTCCCAGAAGCATGATGTGACTCATCCAAAGTCACATTGCAAATAAATGCAGAATAAAGACTTGAACCTAAGCCTCCAGTGTTCCTTCCACAGGAGAAGTAGTGTGGCGTTATGGTTAAGGGTATAGACCTTAGAGCTGTGAAAGAAGAAATTAGTCATAACTCTTGTCATGAACCAAGGCGGGCTTGATTCGAGGCTATTGTAATTGGTATAGGGACGACTGCCACGGAGTTTTGCAGTACAGGAGTGAGACGGGGCTCAACTTCCATTACAACATGAAAATGTGGGAACTTATAGCCAAAGAGTGGGATGGAGAGGGATGACTGATGGGTGAAAAATCACTAAGTAGACATTTGAAGGGGAAAGAGGGATTTCTGGCTAAACCAACCTAACCAGATTTTTGCTTGAGGCAGGCCAGAATGACCAGATATCACCTGGGGAATGGCAGAGGATGAGGAATTTGCTCAGATATTGATGGTGGAGGATCTTGCTAAACCGACTTAGCAGGATTCTTGCTAAAATCAGGCAATGCAAAGACAAAACCAAAGTCCAAAAGTCAAGGCCTGGTTGGGAAGAGGACTCAGGGGAGCCTGACTTAAGTTTGTTCAAGGAGGGGCTCTTCATCAGAGCCAGGCTACCTGGTTCACCGTTTGCCAACCATGGGACTTTGGGTAAGTTGGTTACCATCTTCAACCTACTTCATAGAGTTGTCTTATGAGTTATATGCATACATGTAATGTATACATGGCTACATATATACATGGCTACAAGTATACATGTGCAGCATTTAGAAAATGCCTGCAAATGATGTCTAATAAATGCTAGATGTTGCTCTTATTCAGGAAAATGGACTAAACCCAGGGAGCTTCAGAGCATGTGGAGATTCTCCCCTTATGGATTCTCTCAAAGACCAAGAAAAGAAATGAGAGTCAGATGCCACAGTAGGAGTTGAGGTTCAGCTGACATGGAGCTTCATGTATGGTAAAGCCAAAGTACCTTGCCTTGGAGTCAGGAGTCCTAAGTTCTTGTCCCAGCTCTGCCACCTAAGGCAGACCCTGGACAAGAGTGTGTCTAAGGCTCAGGTGCCTTGTCTATAAAATCAATCTAACAATCATTTCTCAACCTGTCCATACTACAGGGCTTTGGTTAGATCCAAGTCAAAAACTCATGAACTGCAAGGTTCTGTGAACATATTAATATTATTTTTGGCAGTACAGCTCTCTGAAACACATTTTACAGGTGTGTGCATTGGGGATTGGGGGTGACTGGGAAAGGTACAGCATTTTCTGCCTCTGGAAAGCATGAACAATAGTCAGCCTCCAGAGTGTGTTGGGTTGCAGTTCCTTCTGACAGTGAAAGATGCTCAGGGTCTTTTGTGCACAATCCTAGCCAGGTACCACCCAAGAATAGACATGAGGGGGATGGAACAGGACAAATTAGTTGCATACTTTACACCATCCCCCAGCCCCTACAATGCTCCTACAGGTGAAACCAGGTTAATTGCATATATTTACATCTTTCAAAGCCCTCTGTCAGACACTCCCTTCAGAAAAACTGCCTAGAGTTTTCTAGCTGATGATCCTCTTATCCTTCCCAGGATGCTTTTTTTCCTTGCATAAGTGGTTAACTCTCAATTAAATGGAGCAATGGAACATAGAGGAGTAGAGGGAAGCCACAGATAGCCCTGAGTCACAAATAAAACAAGACTGCAGTAACCTTTCATTATATGTTATCAGATTACTGTGGGGAAGAAGAGCTCTAGACCTGGGGGTGCTCACTTCTCAGAAGGAGTTTGGAAATTGGGCCAGGGATGATGGGTATAATTACAGAAAGGAATTAACCTTGGGGTCAGGAAGCTAGGGGTAGAGATAGAAAAGGGGACAGAAGTTGTTCCAGTTGTGAAGCAAGTAGGAGCCTATCCGACCCTCTGACATGGAATCACAGACATTTGCTCTTCACAAAGCAGGTTTCAATATACACTAATCACCTCTGCTAAGCCTCTTTGGGGGAGGTGAGCACATCTCAGCCTCTAAAGTATTTTAGCCACAGGTAATGCATTCATTAACCCTCATATAATGATAATAACCATGGTTTTGTTACTACATCTAGCACATTATATTGCAATTTGTTACCTTTACAGGTCCCACACCAGATTAGAAACTCTTTGAGGGAAGGGATTGTGTCGAATTCACTTTACACCCCTTGTGTCCAGAGCCTCACATACCATAGCTGCTTAGCAAAACTGTGTGGGGCAAATATTTGTTGAATTTAGAGAGTTGAATGTGTCATTAGAATGCAGCTTATTGCCTTTTCCAGAAGTAGGGAGCAGCAGGAGTTTTACCCCATAAATCAGTCTCTGTCTTATGTGCTGAATGGATCAGGGGAGGCCCTAGAAGCCATCAGCAGATTGGAAGGAAGGAGCCTAAACTTTAAGACCGGACTCAGAGCTGAGTTCTGAATGCTAACAGTGACCATGACTTACTGAATCAAGATTTTCTGGGGGGATAGGAAAGGAGAACCCAAGGAATACTTCAAAACATCATGTTTCCTAAATCCCTATGTAAGCACCATCAATCTGATGTGGATACCGGCACCATCATTCTTGGAGGCAGAAGCATGGACAAACTGACTTACTTCCTTGGTCATGGAATTCAACCTTGGCCACAGTTTTATGTACACTGACCTTCTCTGTCCCAGACCTCTTTGTTAATCCACTATAATTAAGCAGCCACAAATGCTGCATAAAGAGCCAGTTACTACCACAAACACAAGATCAGGAGTTATTCTCTGTTACCTGTACATAAATGTTCCTACTTAATGTGTAACAGTACCTATTCCATGATTGAATGGGCTCTAGGTTTATGGCAGTAGCTGTTGCGTGCTGTAGCCTGTGGTTTTATGGCCCTAATTCCATAATAAGCCTTAGTTTTAATTTTTCTCCTTCTACCCTGTAGCCAGAGTCTCCTGGGTGTGGGGGAAGGGAGAGGGCTTCTGCCCAATGGCTCTAGGCAACCTGTCACAGAAAAAAATCTTCGCTAGAGCCAAATCAACCCACCTGCTCCTCCATCAAAGAAGAAGGTCACCTACCCCGTGGGGAGGAGGCCTGAACAGCCCAGATGCCCTCCATGTCGGAGGTCTGAGCTTTGAAAGTGGCAAGTTTGTCCTGTAAATGTGCCAGGGCAGTGCCAGCTGTTCACTGCCCCAGGAGATGTCCTAGCTGGGGCAAAGGGAAGGAAGGAGTCAGGCAAACAGGCCAGGATTAGGAGGTCTGCCAGTTGGAGGACCTGACCCTAGCCATAGGGCACAGCATCATTAAGCAGGAACCAAGGGAAGGGGGTGTGCCACAAGCTCCATCGCTGTCCATGGTGCTGACTCATGCTTGCAAACTAGGTCCTGATTGTTTCTCCAAACCCTAGGATTCTGGAGAATCCTGTCCAACCTTCTTTTGATTATATTTCCTTTTCTGATGACAGTTTAGCATTTTTACACTGCTGCAGAATAAGCAGAATCATGACATGTGTTTCGCAATTGATGCAATGGGTTTCAAGTAATGTTTACAGTTTTATCACATTTCCAACATTTACAAGAAAGTTCCCTTGGGCATTTTAGGTGATTCTCTCCCTAAAACACCATTGCTATTCACATAATCTCAGCACACAGTGTAGAGGTGACAAGTGGAAAGAGGATAGCACCAGCAGGAGCTACTAGGTGAGTAAAGTTGGTCCCAGCAGGACGCCTCCCCACCTGCAGATTTACTATTCTAGGGAGCCACCAAACAACCCTTGTGGAGCAGAACATGTTGTTTGAACCATTCTAATTTTGAAAAGTCACTTAGCATGACAAAAACTCTTCCAAGAGACATATTTAAGAAGTAGGTGGCAAGAATAAAAAGGGAGAATCTCCATCCCAGCTCCACTCTCCAGAGAAGAAAGAGTAATGGACATATCCTAAGAAGAAATCTGGTATTTTACCTGCTATAACAAAGACAGGGGCTGCAGATGAGGAAAAACAAGAAATTTGGAAGAACTCAATATGAGATTATTTTAGGCCCATTTTCTTCCTACTCCTGGACCTGTATGCATTTGGAGTGGGAGAAGTATAGGTCACTTGCTACCTGGTGAGTCTGGGCCAAGCATTTAATCTCTCTGTACCTCTGCTTCCGTATCTATCAAGCTGATAACGACAATAATCCTTTGCTATGGTTTGAATGTTTTTGTCCTCTTCCAAAATTCATGTGTTGGAATCTCAATCCCCAATGCAATAGTGTTGGGAGGTGAAGCATGTTGGGAGATGCTTAGGTTATGATAGCTCTGCCCTCATGAATGGATTAATGCCCTTAGAAAAGGGGTTCACAAAGGAAATTATCTCACTCTCTTTTTCCCTCCAACCTTTTGTTATGCGGGCACACAGTATTCCTCCCCTCCAGATGATGCAGCATTCAAGGTACCTTCTTGGAAGCAGAGAGCAGATACTCATTAAACACTGAACCTGCCAATGCCTTGTTCTTGGACTTCCCAGCCTCCAGAACTGTAAGAAATATATTTATGTTCCATATAGATCACCCAATCCATGGTATTTTATTATGGCAGCACAAAGAAATTAAGACATCTTTCTTCACAGGGATCTTAGGAGGACTAAATGAAATAATAAACGTAAAACACCCAAAGCATGGTGAAGACTCAGTAGATGATAGATTCTCCTCTACCCTCCCTTCTGTATCTTATTTTTCTCAAATATTCAATGAGACTTTGAACACCACCTCAGAAATCCAAGAAGGCAAAACCCACTTGAACTTCAGGTTACCGAAGCTCAACCCCCTTGCCTGCTCTAAATCCAGGAATAGAGGGGAAAGGTAAGACTTTTCAGGTCAATTCTCTTGTTAAGATATCTGGCCAGGTGTGGTGGCACATGCTTGTAATCCCAGAACTCTGGGAGGCTGAGGCAGATGTATCACTCAAGCCCAGAAGTTCAAGGCCAGCCTGGGTAACATAGTGAACCTCTGTCTCTACGAAAAATACAAAAAGTAGCCAGGTGTGGTGGCATGTGCCTGTGGCCCCAGATAAGGAGTCTGACGTAAGAGTATCACCTAAGCCCAGGGAAGTCAAGGCTGCAGTGAACTATGATTGCACCACTGGACTCCAGTCTGAGTGACAGAGTAAGACTCTGTATTTTTTTAAAAAAAGATATGTGAGGGAAACCTTGAGGTCATGGAGATCAGCTGGTGATAAGAGGACCATTGCCAGCCCCATGGAATCACACTAACACTCATCCCATAAAGAAGAAGGAGGAGCATATGACTAAATAACTTGCTCCCTGTCTTCTCCAGTTCCCCACAATTCCTCTTCATGACCCCTCTGCCATAGACACAGGAAATTTTGGGAAAACAGGCATCAATGGCAGTCCTGATCAGTGCAACCAGGGGGTAAATATCACAATAAAGTGATAGGGCTGGACTAAATGTCCTCTAATCTCCTTTAGTCATGATCCTACTATATGTATATTCCGACTTGCACAAGCTGCTTGGAGGCAGAGTTTCCATCTCAGATTTTGGCTATGTCACCCACAGCTCTGATTATAGACTTACCACATGCATGCATGAAATTTCAAAACATCATGTGGTTTACCATAAATATATGCAACTTTTACTTGTCAATTTAAAAATAAATAAAGTTAAAATTTTAAAAACCATGACAACTGACAAATGGGGGGAAAAAAGTGCAACTGTAATTGGGCCAGATCTAATATGGTTGATTCTCTCTGGGCCCAAGCTCTTCAGAACCCTGGACAGCTCCTGACAGCCGGGAGAAGGGGAAAGTGGTTGAGCAGAATGGCAGAAAAACAAAAACTAGAATGTCAGAAACTGGAAAAGACCTGAGAGGTTTTCTAAATCCAATCATTTATTTTGAAGATAGAAAACTGGGGCCCAGAGAAGGGGAAAGAATTATTCTGGAGTCATGCAGTGACCAGGTGGGTTCACTCATTTTCTCATAACTCAAGAAAGTGCAAAAACAACTTCATCTCTTTAGAGTGAGACATAATATTTACATATTTGTTCCCAATTTGAGTGTTTCTGTCCCAAAAGACAAAGAACAGAACAAGAGAATCTGTCTCAAGATTTCCTTGTTACATTCTCTGTTGAACAAATTTAGAATAAGAGCTCCTTTCTTAGGCATGGAATCACACACACACACAGAAACACACACACACACACACACACATACAGACACACACACACACATACACACCACACTTTTCCCAACTATGATCTCCTTTATTACTGTGCTCCTGGAGAGTGAGGGGCTTGACTCACCTCTCTCCAAGACAAAGGCCACCTGAGTTTAGGGACCACCCTCTTCCCTGTAGGATCCAGTTGAATACTTTTTTAGTCATCTTTCTGCATCTGAACTTTATGTTCAGCTCCCCTAACTCATTTGGACCAGCACCCCACCAACAGAAACCAGAATAATATCTGCCCCACCAGCCCAAGAATTCCATAAGGGAGATAGCCACAATATCTTGCCAGGTTGGTGCTCCTTCTTACTGAGAGCCACACTTCCCTCATCAGGTTCACACTTCCCATAAGATGAGAATGGGGTCTCTTCCAGCAGGCAGAGCCCTGTCTCTTCCTCTCACTCCACAATACTTGGGATGATAGCTCAGAAAAGTGGAGCAATTATAAAAAAATTAGACTGAGGCCAGGAGTCTTTTCAGGAACCTGACAGCTTCCTTAAAGCATGAAGAAAGTGCAGCATCTAGGAATCTGAAATCCCTCTCACTACATTTTTACAAGTTCACATCCTACCTCCCACCCTCCTCATCTCAGCTTCAGAAACCTCTCCATTATTCAGTGTCTCCAAAAGCAGGAACATGTCTGGGAACTTTGGTGCTAAGCTGCTAATTGGAGTCTGTGGCTTGAAGGGAGGGGGCAAGGAAACAGAAGTTATTGTGCCCCAGAGACACAATTATTCAGATTTCCTTGCTTGCTGGAATCCTGAGGCTGGACTGTCCCTTTACTCCCCTCATGAAGGCAGTCACTTTTCTGCAGAGCCAGAACCAATAGCCAAAGTATGCAAGGTGCCTGAAAGTGGCAATGGCACAGCCTTGAAAGGCAGAAAGTCTCCTCCCTAGTTCACTGATAACAAAGATCAGGCTGAATGCCTTGATGTCTTTCCAAGCCATTCAGGCTTCTCAACTTTGGGTTTGGGAAGGTCTCCAAACTCTCAACTCTTTTTTTTCTTCAACTTTAAAGTTCTGAAGTACATGTGCAGGATGTGCGGGTTTGTTACATAGGTAAATGTGTGCCATGGTTTGCTGCACAGATCATCCCATCACCTAGGTATTAAGCCCAGCATCCATTAGCTATTCTTCCTGATGATCTTCCTCCCCTTGACCCTCTGACAGGCCCCACTGTGTGTTGTATTCCCCCACGTGTCCATGTGTTCTCATTGTTCAGCTCCCACTTATGAGAACATGCGGTGTTTGGTTTTCTGTTCCAGTGTTAGTTTGCTGAGGATAATGGCTTCCAGCTCCATCCACGTCCCTGCAAAGGACATAATAATCTCATTCCTTTTTATGACTGCATAGTATTCCATGGTGTGTGTGTACCACATTTTCTTTATCCAGTCTATCATTGATGGACACTTGGGTTGATTCCATGTCTTTGCTATTGTGAATAGTGCTACAATGAATATGTGTGTGCGTGTATCTTTATAATAGAATGATTTATATTCCTTTGGGTATATATCCAGTAATGGGATTGCTGGGTCTAGTTAGATTTCTGCTTCTAGATCTTTGAGAAATCACCACACTGTCTTCCACAATGGTTGAACTAATTTACACTCCCACTAACAGTGTAAAAGCATTCCTTTTGCTTGGCAACCTCACCAGTATCTGTTGTTTCTTGACTTTTTAATAATAGCCATTCTGACTGGTATGAGATGGTATCTCATAGTGGTTGTGATTTGCATTTCTCTGATGATCAGTGATATTGAGCTTTTTTTCATATGTTTGTTGGCCGCATGAATGTCTTCTTTTGAGAAGTCTGTTCATGTCCTTTGCCCACTTTTTAATGGGGTTGAACTCTCACGTCTTAAGCATGGAAAGCCAGTACTAAAAGGGACTTTAGAAATCATCTTGTTTCATCTTCTTATTTTACAGATGGGTAAATACAGGCTCAGAGGGATTCACAAAGTAATTTAGCATTGATGTTCATCTCTGAAACTCAGAACTCCCCACCCTGGTCAGGAAAGTGGCACCGTGGTAAAGTAGAAAGGGCTGTGAAATCAGACAAGACTGGTGTCTAAATCTTGACCCTGCCACCTGAAATGCTCTGTGTTCTTGGCAAAGTCACTTCACCTCTCTGGACCTGTTTCCTCAGTGTTTAAAATGGGGGTGAGGATAGGCTATTGTGAGGATTTAATGAGATAACATGTGTGGAAGTGCATCATATGTAACAGATGGTCAAAGGAGTGAATTTTTCCCCCACTCTGATTCCTCTCAGCAGCAGTCTATCTGCAGCTCCTTCTTGACCTTCCCCAGCTCTTTTGTTTTCCCCCACAGCCTGTGCTCCTCAGCGCTCTCTTTTCCTGCCCCATCTATATGCCCAACTCCCCTCCAGAGTGGGTGAGGAAGCAGGGGTTAATAACAAGAGTTCTTGGGTCCCCTCCAGGTCTCTGAAAGTTAGCAAAGTTCTCATGCAACCAAGCAGAGGCAGGGAACAGAGCGAGAGTAGGAGGAGACAGGCAAGGTCGGCAAGCTGGCCTCTTTGTTTCTGGAAAATTAGTGCAATTTCCATCCCTTTCCACGGAAGCTGAGTCCAGCACTAGTGTCTGGCAACAGGCAGCAGAGGTGTTGCTGTGGTGAGTAATGGTCCTGGCTATGGCTCTGCCCTCAGCTTGTACCTCATGCCCCAAAGACGAACTTAGGGCTAATGAGTCAGTGTGAGTGACAGCTTTGACTTGGCCCTGGCTGGCACAACAGTCCCTCAAAACCCCTGCACTATTTCTGTTCTCCAGGGAGCCCTCCAAACCCCATCTCCGGAGATGTTGCTGGTGCTCATTTGATTCACTGCACTGGAGGAGATGGAGGCCCAGAGAGGGGAAGCTGCTCTCTCCTGCAGAGGCTGTGAGCTTTCTGACACTCTCCAGGGCCCTGTCAGCAGCCCACACAATTACCTGCAGAAGACAGAATTAAACCTCAGACACAGCTGACTTAAGTGTCAGCTTGCTAGCTATGTGGCCTTAGGTAAATTACCTAACCTCAATGTTCCTGCCTGTAAAAGTGTTAATGATAGTATCTCTGGGTCGTTAAAGGATGAAATGGGTCAGGGCATTTAAAGCACTGTGCACAGTGCCTAGAACAGAGCAGGCACTTCTCATGCATGATTCTCCCTCTTGTACTCATTCACAGACCCTTTCCATCTTTCTCCTCTCCACCTGCTTCTCCAAACATTGTCGGGGAGGCAAAAATATCCAAGATGAGACTCACAGTAAATGTGTTCTCCAGCCTCTAAAGGAAATTAAAAGCCAGAAACCAGGGAAATCATGTTTTTAGGAGAGGCCCAGGGGTTCCCCAAGCCTGGGTTCCCATGGCAGGGTAAGAGAAGCTCCTGCTGGATCATGTCCTGATCTTTACCCTGAGCATGATTCGATGGGAGCAGAAACAGAGGACAACATGTTAAATCTTATATCTGTCACTTTCTCTGACCACCAGGCCCTTGGAGGGGACACTGAGCTCTGCAGTCTACAAGAGTGGCCTGCAGGGGCCTGGGGTAAAAATAATGTCCACTTGCAGGCCAGAGAAGGATTTGATTGAGAGGAGCATAGAGGAGGGCCCTGTGGGACATGGAGGAAGCCTCTTTCAGATCCTCTCCCTGACCACATTCACACACACAGGTGCATGCACCTGCCTGCTTGGAGGCACATCATAAGCTGCAAGCCTGACATGCATGTTTTTTTTCCCAGGTAAGTAGGTGGGTGTGCACAGGCGGGCCTCCTCACCTGTGTCCAGTGCTTGCAGGAGGGGCTGCATGTCCCATCTGAGTTTTAGTCCCACCCAGAGAGGACCTTCAGAAGCCTGGGTCTCATCCCCAAGCCCATTGGCAGATGGCAGATCTAAAAAGGCCCAGAGGAATAAGGTGGCCTACCAACGTCACCCAGGCTGGAAGTGGCAGAGGTGTGGCTCAAATCCATGTTTTCTGACTCCAAAGCTAGTGTTCTTTCCACCGAAGCATGCCCACAGTGCACACACGCATACCCACACACACTCTCACTGGCAAGTGAGCACACACGCATCTAGCAGAGGGCTCACTGTCACCAGCTCATTATATAGGGCTGCATTTATCAGGTTGAACCCTTCTAACACCTGTAGGAGGTTAAGTATGTATTATCCCTATTTTTTCGGGTAAGGAAACCGAGGCACAGAGAAGTTAAGTCACTAGTCCAAGGACACATAATTAGAGCCCAAATGTGAATTTTGAGCAGTCTGGCATCAGAACTTCTTAACTGCCATTATCTCCGCTATACTGCTATATCTGTGCACGAGTGCTCACACACTCACATTCATATACACACTCACATACTCACACATTGGTCTTGGGTGATCTGGGCGCTCACCCCTGATGCAGCAATGATGCCAAGAACAGAGAGAGGAAGCTGGCTCCGGCCTTAGGGTGGACCTCCTTCCTGGAGAAAACAGAAACATCTCTCCCAACTCTTTCTCTCCCCTTGCCCTGCCCCAGCACCTGCATGAGAAGAAAAAAACATCCACCATTCCCTTCCTCATTCCAACCCCATCTCTCTAAGCCCCCATCTGCTTGGTTCCCCAAGGGCTTCCGGTTGCATTGCAAAGATGTCCTGGCAGTAGGGAGGCAAGAACAGAATGAAATATATGTAACATCTTATTAGTAAAGGACATCTGAGCCTCTAATTAAAATTTGCCTAATGACCCAACTTCTCTGTCATTTTTGCTCTTAGAGAGATTAATTTAAGGTGACAGGTACTTAGGCAAAGGAAAATTAATTTTTCCTTTAAAAAATCAAAGAGGAAAAGAGTGGCCTGCTCCCTTATTTGTTTGTCTTTAAAATGTTTATTTATTTGTCAAATTCCCTCCCACTCTTTCCCAATAAAACCTAATGATGGAGAATAATTTGGTGAAGGGAAGGAGACTGAAAGAAAAGTGTCATGGGGTAGCCTGGTGGTACCCACTTGCCCTGAGGAGGGCTGTTTGTGGTTCCCCTGCTTAGGAGCCCCTGACTGCTCATTGACAAGCCTGCCGGCAAGCTGGCTGATGCTGCTTAGGTTCTAGGGGAACCTGTTTCCATCTAGGCTGTTTGACTTGGCTGTGCCAGTGGTATCTGTTTCTCTATGGAACAGATGGTGGGTACCTCTCCCCCAACACCGGGCTGCAGCCCAGCTTTCCGCCTCAGCATATTTCCCCAAGCAACAGGCTGCAGCCTTGAACACACTCTGCTTTCAGGAAACAGGTGAGAAATTCGAGGGTTGCAGCTGTGGTCTTTCTGTGTGACTCCCCTCCCTGTCTTCTGTCCTCCCAACTCCTCTGGTCTCTGAGTACAGAGGAGAGGGCCATCCTGACAAGGAGACAGGGGCGTGGACTTCAAGATATTCCAATCTCAGAGTTCAGATCCTGCAAAAACCTATTGGGATGGGTCTAGAGATTACAGAAACATGTCCTTAGCATTCCCCCTTACAACCTTTTTCAAAAATAGTATTCCTGGCCAGGGTCAGTGGCCCATGTCTGTAATCCCAGCACTCTGGGAGGCTGAAGCAGGGGAATCGCTTGAGCCTAGGAGTTCCAGACCAGCCTGGGCAACATGGCGAAACCCTGCCCCTACAAAAATACAAAAATTAGCCAGGGATGGTGGCCTGTTCCTGTAGTTCCAGCTACTCGGGAGGCTGAGGTAGGAAGATCGCTTGAACCCAAGAAGTGGAGGTTGCGGTGAGCAGAGATTGTTCCACTGCACTCCAGCCTGGGTGACAGAGTGAGACTCTGTGTCAATAATAACAATAATATTCCTCTTCTGTCCCATAGGCTCCTCTTCAGACTCTCTGATGCTCTGTCTCTTCTCACTCTTCCCAGGGCATCCTACTCCGTCCTCACCCACATATTCATCCCCACCCCATCCCCACCCAGCTCTCAGATCTCACCCCCGACCCAACCTGCTCCACTCCACTTCCTAAGGCCTTTCTGCTGCTCTTTCCTCATTCTTCAGGATATTAGCTTTGAATCAGGTGTTTCCAGTAGACTAAGAGTTGGAGAAGACGGGCAGGAGGAGAGGGAGAGAGGTGAAGAAGGAAGAGGAATCCTTCTTTCTAGAGACCTAAGTCCTGCTCCTAACCCCTCTCTCTCTTTATCTCCATTTCCCTCTCCAGCAGCATGACTGATGCTGGGAAATCTGTCAGGTTTTGCTTCCTGGGGAGCCAAGGGAGGCTTTTCTAGCAATTAGGCCAAGGCCTCTAATCCAAGAAAGCTTTAAACACCTGGCAAGCAATAACTCGGTCCACTGGGCCCTGTAGGGAGGACAGGAGGAGCAAAAGAGGTGTACTCAGAGTTCCTCTCCATCACCTGGCCACAGGGCTGGGGCCAACCCACAGGAAGGGGCTGCTGAGAAGGTGAGGATGGGTGGAGACCACTGTGGGGATAGATAACTCAAAAGCGCATCCATCCACAGGCTCAGTTCAGCCCCTGCCAGGCCACCTACACTGCAGTTCCCCCATCGCGCAAGAGCCAGAAAGGGAAATCAGTGGTGAGGCTGTGGGCAGGAAGAAGGCATGTATGCAGGGCAGGGTGAGGAAAGTGGGATTTGGAGTCAAAAGGACCCGTGTCTGAGCTCCACTTTCACCTTCCCATGTGCTCTTGAGCATGTCACTCCACTCGTCTGAGCTTCACTGGCCTGCTAAGTAAAATGGAGATGATAGTAACACCATGCACTCAAGAGGATCCCTGGGAGGGACAGAAGAGCTGGTGGATGGCAGGTGACAAAGGACCCCTCCTCTACATCTGCCCACACCCCCACCCTCCACCCACTGGCTGGGGAGAGCTGCAATTTCTCTAATGCACGGAGGGAAAAGACGGGCCAAGGTTTTAAAGATGCCTGTTCATCTCACTTTGCATATATTTGCATATCGAGTTCAAGAGGCTCATCCTAATTCTGAGGATGGAAAATAAAATAAATTAACAAATACGAGATTAACAGATGCAACTCCTGCAGCAATTGTCTCCTTGGCTGTTCTGGGCTTGACACCCTGGAGACAAAGAATGCTCTCAAGGCAATCAACTTTTAATCATCTCTGGACAGAAGCCCCAGACAGAGGGACCCTGTCCCTCCCACCCCCACTCAGAGGTCAGTGCTGAAGGATGTAGAGGAGAGGGGCCTTGGAGAGTGGAGGGCTAGGTCCAGACTCTGTGGCAGGCAGTGACCCTTGATTTGCTCCTGTATGAACTTGCAGTGCAAGGTGTGGTGGAAAACAGCATGGCCTCAGGGCCACACTGCCCAGGTCTGAATCCTGGCTGCGCCATGTCCAGCTTTGTGCCCTTGGGCAAGTCACCTAACCTCTCTGTTCTTGGGTGGCCTTCTGAGTCAAATGAGAATAATAGTAACACCTACCCCATAGGGTTAGTGTGAGGATTGAATGAGTTGTGTTACAGCTGTGTTCAGCATATTGTAAATGCCTGGTAAGTACTGACTAGTATTACTATTTTTATCATCACTATCACCGTTGTTGTCATCATCATGGTTTATTATTATTATTATGTGATAGAAAATGCCTATAGGACCAGGAACCAGAGACGCAATTTTTATTTTCATCCCACTCTTCATCCACTGTGTGGCTTTGGGGAAAATTCTCCCACCCCTTTGGCCTTTGTACTCCAACAGGGCTGGCCCAGGCACCCTTCAAGCCATGACAAACAGATCAGGCAGAGTGAGATTTCTGCTTGTTTCAAGGCTGCCTGAAAACAGACTTTGAGGCTGATTGTCATATGCAAAACATATGTAAAACATATGCAAATCACCCTCTCCATGGCATTCCTGAGCTCCTATACATGGGTAAGGCCCTTGGAGCCATCCCTGTGTAGCCCCTGAGAGCAGAGACACTGCCCAGCCACAGAGGCAACCGCACCCCTCAGCTCCCCTCACCCAGCTTTCTTTGGGATCCTGAGAAAAGCTCAGTCTCCTTGCTTCCAACCCTTTTTCATCCTGCCCCCACCCTGGCACCTGCCCACTCTGCCTTGACTGCTCTGAGACTCCCTCACCATCTCTGGAGGACTGAGGGTCAGGGTCCAATTCTACTTCCATGTACATCTGCCTTGCACTGGGCCTGTCACCCATTGTATCACATTTCTCCCTCACTGCTGTGAAGGTGTCAGGATCCCCATTTTACAGACGGGGAGATTGAGGCTTAGAATGAGGCAACTTGTAAGATGTCAACTGCTAGAAGAGTGAATCCGGACCCAGGAGACCCACTCCACCAGGCTACCTTCCCATGAGCTCCTGAGTCAGTCCAGGGCAGAGAAAAAAGAATGGGTAGGGGGAACTGGGTCAGCCACTTTTCAACTTTTGCACCCCTGAGGCAGAAGGCTTCCCCGCTCATGGAGCTGGCACTGATACTCCAGGCAGAGAAGCAAAGCTGCCGCCTGCCAGATTTCCAGAGCCCCATCAGTTGATGGCATCTGAAAGAGAGCCACCACAGAGTGCCACCACTGTGGACATGATCCCTGACCTGCCCCAGAGGCTGGGCTTCTCCCCTTTCCCTCCTGCCCAGCCCCAGCACTGCCCAAGCTCCCCCTGCCTCCCTAAGGAAGATTTGGGAGAAATCAGAAGTCAGGGGCCAGATGTTCCAGTTCCCCACAGGAATTCTTCTTTCCCCCGCCAAATCCAGGAGAGGCCACGTCTTTGGCCGGGTAGATGTTTAGGAGGGAAAAGGGTGAAGGTCCCAACCACCAACACAGCCTCCAGACTTCCACTAGCACCCTCAGCCAGCTGAGTCCAGCCCAGCCCACCTCCTATCCACACCCCAGCAACAGCAGCCTCAGCTTCCACCTCCATTTCTCCTACCTTCCTAGGACCCTGCTCCGCCAGAGGCCCATTAAGTTGATTAAGAGGCACATTCCGGAAAGAAGGAGCCATATTTCAGCTCCTAGAGAACCCTCTGCCCTCCTGCACCTCCATCCCTTCCCTCTCTAATGTTCCTCTCCTTCTCCCCTCTGCCAAGGCCCTCCCCAGCCTGCCCTGGCCCCATCACTCACCGTCTGATCCCCCAGATTCTGGGGTACAGAAATGTTGGCCAGACTCCGTCAGGACTTCAGGGCGGGGCTGGGCCAAGACTGGGCCCGCCTGACATTTGAGACACGTGGTTGGAGACGCAAACCAGAATCTATTGTATCGATCATGGAATTTAATCCTCTCAACAGCCCTTTCAAGGAATTATTACCCCCACTTTTTATAGATGAGGAAACAAAAACTGAGAGGTTAAGTAACTTGTCCAAGGTCACCTCGTTAAGCGACAACACCCCAGCCTTTCTTAAAGGCAAGGACTGTGCTTCCCCTGCTCCCCTGCCAAGCCTCCCCCACATCCCACCACCACCAAGTCTGGCTTCTCCCACCCACCTCCCTTCAGACCACCCAGCCCAGCCTGCCCAGATATCAACTCAGAGATTAAATGCATCTGAATCACCTGGGAAGTTGGTTAAACACAGATTCCTGAACCCTCTCCCAGAGATTCCAGGCCTCCTGTGGGCCCAGAGAGCTGTATTTTAACAACCTCCCTTAGTGGTTCAGATTTGCTGATAGGTTTGGAAACCACTTTATTAATCCAAATCTTTCATTATACAGATAGAAAAACCAAGGCCCAGAGAGGATATGTAATAAGTCCAAGGTCACATAGGAAAAGCCCAAAGTAGGACCTAAGCCCTAATTCACTTTTTGCCCGGAGGTCCATCAGCAGAGAGCAGCCAGGTCCCAGAGCTTTTCTGGCACTACCCCTACCCTCACCCCTGGCCCCCACTTCCCTCCAAGTAACCAAACATGGAAAGCTCAGGCAGGGCATCCCGTGGGAAAGAAGTGATCTGATGACCCCACACCGCTTCCCTTCTGGGCCTGGCCTGGATGTGCCTTGTGGAAAGGTCTTTGCGTTCTCTAAGTCTCCCTTCTTCCATCTGTTACTTAGGTCTCTGAGATGTGCCCTTTCTGCCTTCTGTAGGGGAGCCAAGAACCGAGAATGAAAACACAACAGGGGCCAGGCGCGGTGGCTCACGCCTGTCATCCCAGCACTTTGGAAGGCTGAGGCGGGTGGATCACTTCAGGTCAGGAGTTTGAGACCAGCCTGGCCAACATAGCAAAACCCCATCTCTACTAAAAAATACAAAAATTAGCAGGGCATGGTGGCACACACTTGTAATCCCTGCTACTTGGGAGGCTGAGGCATGAGAATTGCTTGAACCCAGGAGGCGGAGGTTGCAGTGAGCCAAGATCGTGCCACTGCACTCCAGCCTGGGCAACAGAGCAAGACTCCATCAAAAAAGAAGGAAGGGAAGGGAAGGGAAGGGAAGGGAGGGGAGGGGAGGGGAGGGGAAAGGAGGGGAAGGGAGGGGGAGGGAGGGGAAGGGAGGGGAAGGGAGGGGAAGGGAAGGGAAGGGAAGGGAAGGGAGAAAGAAAGAAAAAGAAAGAAAGAAGCAAGAAAGAAAGAGAGAGAGAAAGGAAAAGAAAAGAAAAGAAAGAGAATACAACAAATGCAAGGAGTGACTCTAGCCAGCTCCTGCGACAGTGTTGGGAATGAGTCACCAGGTAAGACGTCGATCCACCCCTAAAACTTTGGGGTTTGTGCTCAGAGGCACAAGCACTTGGCTTGCTCAGGATAAGAGCTCATGGCTGTGCCAGAAGGATCCTCCTCAGAGGGGCCCTTGACTGCAGGGAAGCCACTTGTTTTTGACAAATCCATTACACCTTCTTTGCAGCTGTTATCCCCACTGGATGGAGGAAACAAATCAGGGCCCAGAGACAACAGTCGGATGGTCAACCTGCTCTCAGAGTCACCTGGGACGTTTCTATTTTTACCACTGAAGTTCCTGAGTCCCTGAAAATCATCAGTTTCAGAAAAACCAGACCGGAGGCCACTCAGGACAATGAGCAGCATGCTCAGGGTCACACCGCATGCGTCCTATGGGCCTCCTGTCCCCTCCCGCCCCAGGGGGGATTTTTTTTCTTTTTATGGTAAGGAATAGTAGTGATGTCCAGGCCTGCAAAATACAAATGACAATAAACAGCAACAATACTAACACAATGTTTCTTCAATTCTAAGATGCCATTGATTTTAAGTTAAAGTCAAGTTAACAGCTTATCGGGGCAAAATGGGAGCTGTACTACATTACATGTAAGATGCATCATGATCCCAGAATTTAAATGTTGGAAAGAAAAATAATGGGGGTCTTCAAATTGAGGAAATATTTCAGTGATCGTAACACTAACAGTTGCACAGCCCAACACAGGTAGGGGACTTGTCCACTGACAAAGCCCCACTGAGTGTGCAGGTGTTGCTATGATCCCCGCTGCAGTGAGAGGAAACCTCCCACGGTTTCCCATCGAAACTCAGGTGTAGGTCTGTCTGTCCTAGTGGACCCACAAACCTCCCCGTCCCTGAAGTTCTCCATCAGGCTCCTAGGAGCAGATGTCTCGGCCAAGAAGGGTGGAGTCGAGGGAGGCTCTCTGTACCCTTCTGGGGACTAACAGCATTAGCTCCAACTGTGTAATACCAATGGCCTCATAATTTATATAGCGGTTTTCATTACCTCCCTTTTCCAAAGGCTTGTTCAATAAATTTCCATTTTATGAATTCCAAAGTGCTCTGTGGAATATGGAGCTCCACCTAGCTACAATTGCAGTGGAGAATGGAGGGGGCTAGAAAGACAGTAGGGGGCTCCCCCCAGATCCCCACAGACCAGGGGCTAGACAGCTCACCTGTGCGGGGTCGGGGAAGACCCACAGGAATGGAGAACGCCAGGCTGGGAACAAGTCCTGGTCTCTCTCCACTTCCTGGCTTGGTGAGCTTGAGCCTCACCTTCCACATCTGTAAACACGGGAGGGGTCAGACCTCCTTTGTGGATTGTTTTGAGAAGTAAATGAGATAATGGGAGTGTAATACTATACCTGGCACACTGCAGTTATATGGCAAGTGCTATTTTTCTTTCTTGTTTGTAACCATCTCCCTGTTTCACTCAGGTAGTCAGTTGCCCCTCCTCTGGGGAGCCCCCAGGATTGGCCATACTGAGGCCTCTCTTCCTCTGCTCTTAATACCTTCCTCAGCAATAGAAGGTATATTAGTACTTACCGATGTGGAAAATCTCCAAGACATATTGTAAAGTTAAAAATAAAAAAGCAAGATGCATTTCAAAATAACCAAGACAGTAGATTTTAAATGTCTCACCAAGAAAAATGATAAGTGAAGTGATGGATATGTTAGCATAATCTAATAAATTATGCCAATTTATCATTAATTAGCATAATTTAATCATTCCACATTGTATACATATATCAAAGCATCACATTTTACCCCATAATTGTATATAATTATGATTTGTCAATTAAAAATAACATTACATTAAAGAAAGGAAGGAAAATAAGATGCAAACCAGTTTGTAGAATATAATTCCAATTCAATACAATATATTTTTACATGGATGTATGTGCAAATACATATATATGTATATATAAAGAGAAATCTGTATAATCATAGAAAAACCAGCAAGTAGATTTCACCAACTATTAACAGTTTTTAACCTCTGAAAATAGGACTTAGTGGTGAGGAGGGAAATTTTAATTTATTTTTGTGTAATTTAGTTTAGTGAGATTGGGGGTGATTTTTACTTTGCAGTCGGTATTTTTTGTATAGTTTTCTAATTTAAAAGGAAAATAAAAAGATGACTCCTCCCCTGAAGAATATGAAATATCCTCCCCTTTTACTGCTCCAAGGAAGATGCTGCCAGAGGTTAGATGTCCAATTTTAGGTGCCATGGACACTTTGAAGCCAGAAATTTTGAGGGGATTTTTTTTGCCCTCACATGAACCAGGCTCTGGGCCCTGTTCCCTCCCTCATATCCACTCCAGTCTCTGACCCCTGTCCCCTCCCCGCTCGCAGAGGTCTAACCCTGCTCTCCCCCGGCATGAGCCTGGTGAGTTTGGGTACCCTGAGTCTCTCTTGGAGGGTGACTAAGGGCCAATTAGGAACTGGAGCTGCATCTCTTACCATCTTGGAGATGCACCTGTACCCGCTGCAGACGCCATGGCAACACAACTGTACCAGGGGGTGCTGCCCAGGAAACAGGTTACCGGGAAACAGGGCTGAGGATGAGCAGGGTCTGACCAGAAAGAAGCCCTCTCCCCTGTTTTTGAGGAGGAGGCAAACAGAGGGGAAACCAGGCAAAGATACCACCCATCATCAGTGGAGGCAGAGAGGCCTAACAAGTCTCTCCCCAGCCCTGGCCTCAGTTTCTGCACTCTGTGAAGAGGCAACAGCAGGTGAATGATTCCTTAGGACCCTTTCTGGGCCTAGCAGTTGGTGCACTGGCTGGAGAAGGGTAGGCCCAGAGCCAGGGTAGGAGTCTGGGCTGTGGAGCAGAAAGCCTCTGTCTACAAATCAGTTCTGTCACGAGTGCTGGACTTCCCCTGAGCCTTAATTCCCTCAACTGTGTGAACAGGAATAATAGAAGTACCTACCTCTCCTGGTGGTTTTATAGAATAAATATAATTCGACTTGAAGGGTGTAAACTCTCAGATATTTCAGCTGTTGCGACTAAAATCCCTGGCACATAGCAAACACTCAATAAGCATGTGTGATCGTTAGTTATTCTCCCTCATCCTAGCAGGTCCCAGACAGCCTGCACCCTCAACTGATCCATCAGAAATTATTTGGTAAGCACTGACAGTCTGCCAAGCTTTGTTCTAGGCCCTGAGGATACAAAGATGGAATAAAACAAATAAGTCTTCCCATGTGGGACTTGCAGTCTAGCAGGGTTCTATGGCCTTCAGCCCACGGAGGGATGATAGTGACACTGTGTGATCTGTGCTGGGATGGCCAAAGAACAGAGCAAGGGGCAAGGGGGCAGGGAAGGTTGTCCTGAGGCAGCAACATCTGAGCTCAAGTTTGAGTAAGAACCTGGCCTGGGAGAGAAAGGCACTCCTGGCAGGGAACAGCATATGCAAAGGCACCAAGGTCAGCATGACCAGTGAGATTGTCTGGGGGAATGGCAAGGAGCATGGTCAGCTACAGTGGAGATTGGGAAATGGAAAGTGGAGAGTGCTAGGCTGGAGAGGCAGGCACCAGGCAGACTGTGAATGGCCATGAAATGAATGCCATCAGTCTGAGGATGCAGAGAGCTCTAGGGAGTCTTAAGCAGGGGAGGGACAGGAGGACACCTGGAGGGGGCAAAGGCAGAGGCAAGGAGAGCAGCAGGAGGGCACTGGGCCAGGCAGAGGCCACAGGGAAACCTTGTGCTCATGGCCCTGCTGACTCACCCCCAACTCATCCCATGGGTGCTGGGCATGATTTGAAGAAACAGCCAAGCGCAGAGGCTGAAGCAATACCTTTGTCATTTCCTCATGAGTCTCCCAGTGACTCTAATGGCCACGCCCAAAGGAGACCTCCCAGACAGTCTGAGCAACTACAGGATCACTGGAATCAGTGCTGTGTCTCCCAAGAGAATGTAGGTGCAGCGGGAACGCTCAGTGAGATGTGCCGCATCCAATCTATTTGTTCCATAGAAAATCCAGGCACAGGGCTGCATGGTTACACCTTGGATTTGGTGTCAGAGGCTCAGAGGTGGAAGAGGACTTGGAGATCTCACTATCTGGCCCTTAGAGATGCTGCAACTCCCCTAGGAGGGAGTCACCTCATTTTCCCCAGGCCCTTTCTTTGGAGGCCAAGAGCGCTTTAAGCTCCTTGGCACGCTGGAGCTGCTGTGAGCAGGAAACGGGGATGGCAAAGTTTCTGCAGGCGGGAGCCTGGTGACACCCTCCACCCCTAGTTCTACAGACAAGGAAACAGAGGATCAGTGAGGAGTGACTGGCACAGTGAGTCATAAGCAAGTGGAGGTTTGCAGCTCCTGGACCAGGTCACCTGCCAGCCTCCTCCTCTATCCTTCTAAAGAACAAAGCAGGCTGTGTCTGAGGCCCATGTCACCACGGAATCTCAGCTCCAGCCTGAACCTGAGGCAGCCTGAAGAGCTAGACCTGCTCCTGTTCTTTCCTTTTCTTTTTTGTTGTAATCTTTTTTTCTTTCAACCTGACCTTGAGCTCAGCTTGGTTTGAGGAAATAAAGTGAGGGTTCTGAATGGCAGGAGGGACGGGGATGAAACTCAGGGCTCAGAGCAAGACTCAGCCCGTTCTGGTTCCCCACGGGCCCCAGGATTTTTACGTTTTCAGCTAGACTCAAAATAGAAGGGGTTTGGAACAAAGCCCTAGAAAGGGTCATCACTCAACTGGGAGGCTAAGAGAAGACAAACACTGGGGATTAGGAACACAGGGAGCACCCACTTATAACCCCTTGGCCTGTGAGCATCTTCCTTTAAGCACCAGCCAGCTGGAGCTCTCCTGAGCCTCCGTGAGTCTTCCCCTGCCCCACCTGCAACTGAGAATAAAGCAGGAGGGGAGGGAGGAAAACGAGGGAGGGCTCCTCCCACTAGACCATGAGGTCCTGAAGGGTAGGAATTGGGGCTTATTCATGGCTGCGTCCTCAGCATCAAACACAATGAAATGCATTCTCTCTAAGTTCAATAAATATGTCATATTGGAAGAAAGAAATATTAATTAAGCACATATTATGAACCAAGCTTTCTACTAGGAGAATTCTCATATTTTGCCTCATTTAATCTACACTTCAACATGCTCAGAGAATTGTGGTTGTCCCCATCTGGCAGAAGAGGGTCTGAAGTTCAGAGAGGTTAACTTCACTTCCCAAAGTCACATAGCTCATGAGCGGCAGGGTTGAGATTCATACTCATGGCAGCCTGGCCCTGAAGCCTGTACTTATTCCTCCTCACTTTGCCACCCTCTGATGCAGGGGAGCTTCAGGGGAGAGAACACCTAGCTCTGGCAACCAGACCCCCATGGAGCAGCTCCTGGGTATGGAATCCTTTCTCAGCTCTGCAGTTCAAGCTTTCATTTCATCCTGGTTCCGGGAACGGGGCCCTGAGTCAGTGCCTCATTTGGTGTTTGAGAATAAATGTTTACAAGGAAATGGAGTTCTTCAAGTGACTTTTTCTCCAAATCTGACCTTTAGGGCTTGCTTCTAAAGGGCACAGTGTCTGCATGTCTACAAGAGACTGGGGCACTACATTAGGAAGACGGGCTGGGAAGGCAAAGGTCCAGGGAGAAGGGGACAGTGTGACTCCCAAGTAGCCGCCTCATCCTCCTGCCACCCTGAGATTAGGATGCAGGTCCCTCAGTGAGGCCAGCCAGTGGGAGGAGAGAAACTTCATGCCTTCTGAGAAATAAGTAGGTGCCAAGCCCCTCGTGTGTCCCTTCACAGCCAGGGCTGCATTTAATCCTCAAATAGTCCTGTGAGGAGAGCGCTTTTGTCCCCATTTTATAGAATGCAAACTAAGCCTGGAAGTAGCAGAATCAGGCTTGGAACCCAGGGCGTCTGGCCCCAAGTCTGCATTTTTTTCTGCAGCATCACACTGCCTGAGGGCCAAATGTCCCTTTGTAGGCTGTGCCAGCAGCCAATGTGTCTCTCTGTTCTCTCTGGGGAGGGGGACATAGTCTCCTGGCAAATTATTAGCAAAATGGGCCCATGGAAGTGGCCCCCAGCAGCAGTCAAACCCCTGCCACTTTCTGAACCCCTCCTTGCTCAGGGGTCTGACAGATTCTGAGTCCTGGGGATCATTCTCCTTGTCACTCCAGGGACCACAGAGCCCTGGAAAACTCAAAGAGCCTGGAAGTCTGCACCCAGAAGACCATGAAAGATGCTCTCAACCAATCCTCTCTGTGTTTGGCAGATGGGGAAACTGAGGTGCAGAGAAGAGCAGGGACCTAGCCAAGTCCAGGAGCCCACGGGAGGCAAAGACACACTGGCAGGCACTCACTCCCTGCAACCTTTCTTGTGGGAGCTCCCAGCCCACACAAGCCCAAGTCCATTGAACGGGCTTGGGCACTTGAGCTAGTGTCAACTGGTGGCTCTATGGGTGAAGGAATAACTGAATTAATGCTTCCTTGGTCCAGTGGGCACTTGTGTCTCAAGGTTTGAGCAGGAGTTAGACGGCACAGCATCTAGAAAGGATGTAGTTCTAGGGACATTGTAGTTTGATCACTGTGATCAAAGAGCTTAGTGTGTGCCAGGTATTCCAACACCATCTCAGGCAATCCTCTATTAAATGAGAGATCAGTGTGGTCACACTGTCATCGTATCAATGATGACACTGAGCAGCACAGCCAGGATCCCGGTTTCCCGTATCAGTGAACCAGTGGAGCTCCCTCCTCTTCTGCCTGTCGGCCAGAGTTGGTGAGGACTGAGCGCAACACCCCCACTCCCACCCCAGCACACCAGGTGCCTCGGAGCTGGGAAACAGGCTGAGCTGGAGCAGGCTGGGAGATGGAGCTGTCAGCTTCCCATCTGCGTGGGTGTGATGCCTGCTTCAAGTTTCCGCTCCCATTCGGGGATAGTGATTGAAGGCACCCGAGGGGAACCGTGCGTCTTCCAGGATGATGATGGTGATTTACTGGATAATGACTCTACGTCTATTCTTAAGCCGAAGGCTGATGCCAGGTGCTCCCTCCTACAGTGACCTGGGTTCTTCCTAGAGGCCTGCTTCCCACAAGTGCCTTGCCAAGTCGCAGGGAACTTTTGCTCAGGCCTAGGGAGTACACTCGTAGACCATCAAGGGCTCAGCCTCTCTGAATCACCCCTGGGACTCCCAGGCTGCCCTTGGCTGGGGAGCTCCCTGGAGAACTCTCAGACCACTCAGACTCCACCATGTCTGTGTCAACTGTCAGAGGCAAGGAGTTCTTTCTTAAGTTCCACCTAGAATAGAAAGGTCACACACACTAGGCTAAGAGTCAAGGGACCCAAGGTCCAGTCCCAGCTCTGGGTAGTCATTGCCCACCCCTGGGCCAGAGGAAGAAAGCTCTGTCAGTTTACAGTTCAAAGAGGAGAAAGTCTGCAAATCACTCTCATTTTGTTGATCAAACCCCAGTAGAGCCACGCAGCCCCTTGGTCACTTCAGTCACACCATGAAACATGAAAAGGGGGAATAATTTCATCTACTTTGCTCTCTGCTCTTAGGACCAAGGTCTATAGCTGTTCATTCCTGTGACGCTGTGCTGTGGTAAAGAATGTCCCCCTCCTCCTCCATAAAGAGCTGTGCCTTCCCCATCAGAATGGCTGGGTCTCCAACCACACAATAAGGGCCCCGTTTCCCACAGCAATGCTGCTTCTCCTCTATTCTCAGACCCCCTAAAACTCCTTATTCACTAGGCCTCCTCCATAGATCTCAGAGCACCAGGCTGGGGTGAAGCCTCTTAGAGCCAAACCCCTCACCTACCCCTAATGGAGGTGTTTGAGCTGGGCACATGAAAAGTGGGGAGAGGGCATAGAGATGCCCCAACCTGCCAAAGCTCTGAAAGCCATCCAGTCCTCAGAAGAGCCTCCTGGAACCCAGGGTCCTTAGGCCAGGCTGGGTGAGCAGAGAAGGAGGCCTGCAACTGCCCCTCCCTCCCAGCCATGAATCACTCCAGTCAAAGGAGTGATGCACCTGCTGGCTCTCAGCTCCCCAACAGCCTGCTTTCCTGCAGTCAGGACCAAAAGCGGGACTTCTCCCTCTGGAGGCTCAAGAGGAGTAGGGAAGGTTATGGGATCTGATTGGGGTTGTGAGGCAGGACAAAGTCAGTGAACTGGAAAGAAGGGGCCAAGGTGTCTTCCTGCGTGTTTTGCAAGAGTTCTCTAAGGAGGGGCGTTGAGGCACCAGTCTGTTCCAACAAGAGGCTGGGCAGCACAGCCTACCTTTGCACACAATGCTGTCATTGTATAGATTACCTCAGATCAATAAAAACAGCCACACTTTCTCAAGTGCTTTATTCACACTTCATATGACATTGAGAAATCATCCATTTGCCCACATTACAAATAAGAACAGCAAGGGATGACTTTAGAGGTGGGTGGGAAGGTAGGGAGGCTGATGAAATTATGGGGGAGCTAAAGTCACTCTAGAAAATATTGGTGGGACATAGACTCCCTTCCCTTGCTTCTTAGACAAATGAGCTTGGTGAGTTTGATTGTGAAATCTGCCAGAGTTTCTCTCTATACCCTTCCTATGAAAGGCAGTTTTGGGGAAGCTTTTGCACAGTAAGTCTTGAATAAATGTTTGTAGGCTGAACAAATGAAGAAGTGGGGCCTCCAGCCCCCAGGGCCTTTGGGAGCCAGGTCTCCAAAGACTAAGTTGCTGGAGGGTGTACAAGTCTGTTTACTCCTTGGCAGAAACACAAGTCTCCCTGGCTTCAAAGAAAAGAGGCTTAAAAAGGCTTGGGCACTGAGACGCAGACATCAAAAGCCTCCTGCCCACTGCCAGCCAGATGTGTTAAGTGCAAATGAAGCTGAAATGTGCAGATTCAATTTCCCTTGAAACGTACCTGTCAGCCCAAAAGGAAAAGATTGGAAGGTAGAGGCTTTTCTTGGCCTACTGCATCTTCCCCTCCACCCAGCACCAAATCCCACAGCTTCCTCATCCCTCTTCATCCTTAGGTTGACTGCTCATTCTACGGGTGTTTTGGAAAGGGAAAGGTGTTCAGGTTGAAGGCAGAGAGATGGACAGAAGGTCTATATAAGGATGTCAACTATTAAAGGTGAAGGGGGGATGCTGTTGTCTTTTTTTTTTTTTTTTTGGAGAACAATGAGGCATCTGTCTAAGGATTTATCTGTCAGCCCCTTCCCCATCCCAGGGATGCCCAAGTCTTGGGGGAAGAACTCAATTCCCACACAGGGGAAGACAGCTCAACTGGGTAAGGAGGGCTCCCCTTGTTTGAGGGGACAGAAACAATTCATGCTGCCCAGGAGCCTCCACCTTGATAGAGATTTCCCTTGAAATGGAAATCTGAGCCCTGCCTCAGATGAGATCCTAGTCTGATGGGGGAGGTAGCTCTGCCCAAAACCCCCCTGTCTGATGGTCAGTTAGCTTTCCCAATATCTAATAAACAAGCAGAGCTTCCCCAGCCCTGCAGTGTCCCTGGATGAGCCTTTACCAGATTTGCCACAAACAAGGACAGCTGCCAGGCATCTGGGCACCAGATGCTCTCCTCATCTGTTTCCTTGCCATACCCAAGGATTCAGAACCTTTTCCCCATTCACACTTACAGTCTAAGCAGGGCCCAGCCTGAGCTGCCCTGATCACCTCACCCATTATTCCCCCTCCATCAATATTCCCAACTGCACCTCCTGGGAAGCCTGGTTCTTGGGGCAGAAATAGTAAAGCACCCTCACCCTGGCAACAGCACCTGAAAGTCAGCAACAAAATCAGGGAACAGCTATTGAGCGTTTACCATGTGGCAGGCATAGGTGATGTGCTGGGGATGGAATAGCCAATAAGACACAGTCTTGACTGTGGAGGAGTCCCTGCTCTGAGCCCAAAGTTGACACACCCTCTGGGTCCTGCTGTTTCCCCTGTACCTGTTGGAGTCCCATGAGAGCACAAAGGAGGGAGTGATTCATTCTCTTTGAGCTAGGGGTGGGGTACGCAGGTTTCTACCCCAGAGGAGGGGACATTTGATCCAAGCCTTGAAAACTGAGCAGGAAGTTGCCAGGCTGGGGAGGAATGAGCATTCTGTCAGGGAGAAAGAATGGCTCGGGAAGGGACATATTTCCACTACAACCAGAACAAGTGAGTCTCAGGGGTCAGGAAAGGGGCAGCCAGGTTGCCCAGCAGTGGTTCTCAAACTCTAGCCTGCATCACCGGAACGACTTGTTAGAACAAACACTGCCAGACCCCACCGTCAGAGCTTCTGATTCAGTTGGCCTGGGGTAGGCCAAGGTGATGTTGGTGCTACTTAGCAGTCCACAGACAACACCTTTGAGAATCATGGTTATAAATGGTCATAGAAAATTGTGTTATTATTCCCAGTTATTCTATTCCTCCTTGTAATAGTATTACACATCAGCTCCTTTTGCCATGTGACTTGTCTCTTGCTATTGGAGGAGGTGAAGTATAATTTCCTGCCCCACTGAGCTCAGCCACGTGGCTTGCTTTGGCCAGTGAAGGACTGGCGGACTCAACGTTAGCAGAGATTTTAAAAGTGCTTGCATAGTTTAGCTAGGCCTCTTGTGATCTGCCATTCTGCCTTGGGAAGGGCATGCTTTGGCGAGATGCTGGTCCCAGAATGAAAGCCACGTGGCACAGCCCTGAACCCAGCCTACCACTTGAAACAGAGCTGCCCCAGCCCACCTGAAGGCCCATGCATAAGAAACATTAGTGTTTGTAGTCGTTAGCCATTGAGATTTAGGGAGTGTTTGTTGTACAGCACCATAGCTGAAGTCTGATGGATTCAAGAGCTTTGAATGACATGCCAAGAAATTTAGGAGTATAATTGCTAAATGCAGAGTAGATCTTTTTTATTTTTCTTTGTTTGTTTGTTTGTTTGTTTGTTTGTTTGTTTTTTGAGACAGAGTCTCACTCTTTCACCCAGGCTGGAGTTCAGTGACACGATCTCAGCTCACTGCAACCTCCGCCTCCCAGCTTCAAGCAATTCTTGTGCCTCAGCCTACCAAGTAGCGGGGATTACAGATGCGTGCCAACACGCTTGGCTAATTTTTGTATTTTTAGTTGAGACAGGGTTTTGCCATGTTGGCCAGGCTGATCTCAAACTCCTAGCCTCAAGTGACCCACCCGCCTCAGCCTCCCAAAGTGCTGGGATTACAGGTGTGAGCCACTGCGCCCAGCCTGAATGTTGAGTGTATCTAACTGGGTAAAACTGGAGGCAGGGAAGAGGCTATCACCACTTTTCAGATGAAACACAGAACGAGCGTTCCAATGACCAGAGAGGAGGGGAGAGAGGAGGGAAAGAGCCAGACAGGTACAAAAATGCTAGGCCCCCCAGGACCTGATGACTAAGCGGCTGAGGCGAGGAGGGAGGCAGGAGAAGTTCACATCATGGCCACACCTCTGGCCTGGACAGCAGAGAGGAATGAAGCCATCCATGGAGATCAGGAAGGCTTTCTGTTCTGTGACGCCCCAGGAAGGCCCGTCATGGCACAAAAGCCAATAAACACCAGAGCTATGCCCCAGCCCCTCATCACTCCATCCTACACAGGTCCTGGGCAGGGTGCACACCTGGGTAAGCTGAGGTCAGCCCCAGAGCAGCATCTAAGGGCTGCAGCGGGGGGACTTGCCAGCTGAGCAGCTGAAGCCACAGCAATTTATGCTGTTTTTCTCAGATCCATTTGGTTCTAAGTCAGCTGTAGACGAGCTTCGCCCACAACTGCCGCTCTTTTAATTTAATCGTGTGGTGCTGGGGTGTTTTTCCCCCTAGCAAATACATCAAAATTGTCATCTTGTAAATAAACAGCCCTCTTCCCCCACTCAGTACCCACCATGCACCAGCACTCCCCTGACATGCACGCACAGCTGCAACAGCTGGGAGGGAGGGCGGCCTGCAAGGGCTGTGGATCCCCAAGGAAAGCAAGGGAGGCGCCCCTGGAGGAAAGTGAGCAACAGAGGCGCCCTAGACTGCCTTCAGAGCCAGAGAGAGCTCAGGGATAGAGCACTTCCACAGGCCTCCGCTGACGGGAGACTACAGGGAGCTGTGAACAGGCCAGCAGTAAACTGGACCATTGGGGCAGAGACTTAGCCTCTCTAAGCCTCAGTCTTCCTATCTGAAAAATGAGCCTTATTGTGAATCAAAATAAACACAGCTGCACCGAGGCCTGTAAAATGTAGAGCGTTTGACTATCTAATAAGTGTGTTGTTATACAGCTGTAGAGTAGCATTTATAGGTGCAACCTTGAGCTTTATCCTGGCTTCCTTACTGGCAATGTGAGCTTGGACGTATTACTTAACCTCTCTGTGCCTCCATTTCTTGATCTGTAAAAGAGGACTATGAAGGGTACCCATTGTTGCGAGAAGTAAATGAAGTACATTAAAGAGTTTAGAACAGAGCCGGCACATAGTGAGGGACTGACAGATGTCAGCTATTCATGTCATATGCAGAAGCAAACTTTTATTTTAGATGCTCAGTGCCCCTCCAGGTTCCTCAGCCTCTTAACTCCCAAGCTGTATAAAGACTGAGGGGGCTGGGCACAGTGGCTCATGCCTATAATCACAGTGCTTTGGGAGGTGGAGGCAGGAGGATTGC
This sequence comes from Gorilla gorilla gorilla, assembly GCF_029281585.2. Lineage (NCBI taxonomy): Eukaryota > Metazoa > Chordata > Mammalia > Primates > Hominidae > Gorilla > Gorilla gorilla. The sequence goes on along the minus strand of NC_073228.2, from coordinate 58,278,875 downwards.
TTAAGCCCAGGAGTGCAAGACCAGCCTGACCAACATAGTGAGACCCTATCTCTACAAAAAAAAAAAAAAAAAAAAAAGTTAATTAGCCAGGTGCAGTGGCAGATGCCTGAAGTCCCAGCTACTTGGGAGACTGAGGCAGGAAGGATCCCTTGAGCCCAGGAGTTTGGGGTGGCAGTGAGCTATGATTGCTCCACTGCACTCCAGACTGGGCAACAAAGTGAGACTTCCCTCTCCAAAATAAATAAAGAATGAGAAGGAGAGATGATCGGAGGTTCAGGACACCACAGCAAGAATTCTTTTAGCTGAGTTGTCACCCTTGAAAACCAGACCTCACTGTGGAATGTGTTGTCCCTCCATACACACACACACACACCCACGCACACACACACACCCCCGCACACACACGCCCGCACACACACACACACATGCCCGCACACACACATGCACACACACACACATGCACACATGGAAGAGTGACATTGCAGTGGTAGGTGGCCCAACTAGAAAGGAATAAAGAAGGGGGGAGAAGACACTAGCACATTCCCACATGGCAAGAAAGTGTAGAAGTCCCTTCTCTCAGGTTGAGGAGCCAACAGGAAGAAGGGAACAAAAATTCATTCATTCCAGAAATATCAATGATTCATCCCCTAGTGTTCTCGGTGCTGGGAATAGAGCTGTGAAGAAAACTGACAATGTCCCTCTTCCTTGGAAATTCCATTCTGGGTGAAGTGATGGAAAACTTGGGCTCTGGCATCAGCTTGGTGGCTTTGGGCCCCATCTTGTCACGTTTAAATTTTGTGATCTTCCACAAGTCATTTAATACGCCTCCTCACCCCAGTTTCCTTCTTCATAAAGAGGAATGATAATTCCTGCCTTGCCATGTTGGTGTGATGATCAAATGAGACTGCCTGCCTTTTAGGAGCTCCATAAATGCTTGTTTTTAGGTTCTATGTTATTTTAATTGTTTAAATCTGAGCGGCAGAGACTGTCAGCTGTCCCTGCTTTCCTGAGTAACGAACCTCTAGGTTTTAACTGGGCACCTGGCTCTCCAGAATCAACTACATTTCCTAGCCTCCTTTGCCACTCAACTTGGCCAGTGATGTGAGAAGTGACATGGGTACCTCTGGGTTGTGCTCTTGGAGAAGGTGGCCTGGCTGGCCCTGCAGCCCCACAGCTCCGTTTGCTCTCTCCCCTCAGCTAGAAGACAGACCCAGTGGACACCGTGGTGACTCCTCTTGACCATGCCAAGGAGGGCAGCACCCTAAGGAATGGACCCAGGGACCACCCTACTCAGTTGGACTGCTTACGGCCAGCCTGTCAACCTGGGAAAGAAATAACTTCTGATCTTGTTTAAGTGACTGTTACTTTAGGTCTGTGTTACAGCTGACCCTGTATCCCAGTTACAGCAATCTGGGATCTAGACATGATAACACTATTTGGCCTGAGTCTCCACAGCCTGCCACTGCAGCTCAATAGTGAGGAGTGAAAAAGAACATGAGATGTAAGACCTTTGCACATAATGAAGTGACATGCACCTGTGAGCTGCTCCAGTAATTCTGAAGGGGTATGCCTGAGGGTGAGGAGGGTAAGAATGGACTGATGGGACATCAAGGAAGAAGAGACTGGGTTAGTTACTGATTGGATGAGGGCAATGAAAACACAAGTCTGTAAGGACTCCAAAGTATCTCATTTGGGAAATGAAAAGGATGGTGCTATACCTAGTCCCATGTCATCACTGGAGAGATAAGCCAATCTGGTGGGGAAAGGTGACAAGCTCAGTATGGGACACATAGAATTGGGTGTGTGCATGGCCTCCAGATAGAGATGTCCCAGGTGCAGAGAGACTTGGGGGCTGGAGGTGTCATTCTTTTTGGCTGTCCAACATCTGAATCCCCTTCCCATGTTAAAGGAATCCCCACTCTTGTGTCAGGGCTAGCTTCCCATCGTCCAGATGAAGGGTACCAGTTGATCACTTTCCAGCCTCCCTTGCAGCTAGGAGAGGCACCTGACCTGGGCCAGATCACACAAGGTGTGCTGTGCCTCGTTTTGTCACACAGGACCCTGCTGTATTATACAGAACCCATGTGCACAATTGCTTTGTCATTGAGAATTGTAATCTCTTCAAGCTCTTAGAAAAATCTGCTTTGTTATGTAGGCCCCTACTGTATCCAGATCTCATTCAGTACACAGAGCCCCTCTTTGCCTTCTGGAAATCTGCTTTTTTATCCCCAAACACAGAACCATGCCATTGTTATACAAAACCCTGCACTTGACCCAGAACACTCTTTGTGGACACACCTGCCTGCTCTCCAGGGAGAACTCCACTGGTTCTCCAGAACTCCACTCTGCTTCAGGCTTTTCCAACAGACTCCAATATTGATATCCAGAGATCATCTTTATTCTACATAACCCGGATTTGTTACACAGAAATTTACCCAGCTACACAGAATCCTGCCTTTTTCTTCAGAACTGTGCTTCATTGTGCCAAAGCCTTGGTGATTTTACAGAAATCTGAATTCACAGAATCCAGCTTTGTACGGAGAAACCTGGTGTGCTATGGTAGCCCTGGCCCATTAAAGAGAACTCAGCATCATTAAGCCAGCATTGTTTACTTAAACCCCTTCACTGGGGCTTGGGATCCTGCTGTTGGCCTGACTGCAGCTTGACAACTTCATTGCTCTAAAGAAACTGCCTTACCTACACAGAACCCCCTAAGCATTCAGACCCCTAATTTTTATGTAGATCTACAGAACTGGTACATAGAAACCTAAGGGGTTACACTTGTTTTGTACAGCTTCGTCCTGGTACATGAACAAGAATAGCGCCCAGTATCACATTGGTGTCTTTTTTTTTTTTGAGACGGGGTCTTGCTCTTGTTGTCCAGGCTGGAGTGCTGTGGTGTGATCTCAGCCCAATGCAACCTCCACCTCTGGGGTTCAAGTAATTCTCCTGCCTCAGCCTCCTGAGTAGCTGGGATTACAGGTGCCTGCCACCGCACCTGGCTAATTTTTGTACTTTTAGTAGAGACAGAGTCTCGCCATGTTGGCCAGGCTGATCTTGAACTCCTAACCTCAGGTGATCTGCCCAGCTTGGCCTCCCAAAGTGCTGGGATTATAGGCGTGACGGTGTCTTTTCTAAGAAGCTCAAACTTGTACAGCCTCTGTGGGGCCAGCAATGCGAAAGAACAGCAGATGGATCCTCTTCGTGCCACCCTCACTTTAGGTGACGGTGGAAGAATCTGAGCTGCCAAAATCAGAGTTCAGGTCCCCTTTTCTCCCCCAACCTACCAGAGAGGACTCAAACTTGAGATGTGCAGAGTAAGGTGCAGGCAGAAACTGTAGCCAAGGCCTCAGGGACGGGGATGAGCACTCACCCTGCTTCTCCTTGGTGCTGGCCCTGGTCTCCTGGGCACAAACCTACTTGGACAGAAATAATCAGCCGAATTAATTTAGCTTTAAATAGCAGCACTGAGAATGTTTCCACAAAATTTTCTCCGAGGAGAGCTAAGCAGAATTAATGATGGCACAATATCAGAGAGAAATGTTATTTATTAAGGCCTAATCATTCCAGGGAGGGGGGAAGTCATCACACAAAATAAAGTGGAAATCAGCCAGCTCAGTCCAGCCCTGCTCAGCCCAGCAGCCGAGGAGGGGCCCTGGGAGGCTGTGACCGGGGGAGCCTCGTAGTCTGGTTTCCTGCAAAGCCAACAGCGCCTGCTGGGGTCTCCTTGGTACTTGAGGGCTGGGCTTCCCTGTTCCAACCACATTCCTCGCGGCTGTGTCCACACCAGCTCATTTGTTCCGTGCTGATCCCCTCTAAAGGGAAACAGCCTCAACTGCACAAGACACCCTCAAGGAATAAAGTTCCCCAAGAGAAGAAATTGTCCCACTCCTCCGCACTTCCTGCTGCCCCCTCCTTAAAAGTTCCTTTGTTCATTTGTTCTTTCAACTAATATTTAGTGGCCAGGTACGGTGGCTCACGCCTGTAATCCCAGCACTTTGGGAGGCCAAGGCAGGTGGATCATTTGAGGTCAGGATTTTGAGACCAGCCTGGCCAACATGGTGAGACACCATCTCTACTAAAAATACAAAAATTAGCCAGGCATAGTGGCTTGCACCTGTAGTCCCAGCTACTTGAGAGACTGAGGCAGGAGAATCACTTGAGCCAGGTGGCGGAGGTTGCAGTGAGCCGAGATAGTGCCACTGCACTCCAGCCCGGGCATCAGAGTGAGAATCCATCTCAAAAAATAAAAATAGTGAGTGCCTACCCCTAAGAGCCAAGCCCTGTTGTGGGTGCTGGGGATGCAACAATGGAGGACAGGCAAACAAGTAAATGAACAAGATGATGTCTGTATCAACAGTGCGATGAACACAATAAAGGGATGAGAGCGATGGGAGAGGGTGGGGATTTAGTTGGCCTGATCAGGGAAGGCCACAGGGAGGAGACAATATGTGAGCCGAGATGTCAAGAAGGAGAAGGAGTTGGTTCTGTGAAGGTCTGAATAGGGGCAGAACACCCAGGGAGAGGGCACAGCAATGGCAAAGGCCTGGAAGAGGAAAGAAGGCCAGAGGAGCTTCAGCCCAGTGGGCCAGAGAGATCATGGCAGAGGCTGGATTTGTTCTCTTCAGAGCAGTAATTATAGGGCAGGGACTAGCCAAAGTTGGAGAACACTCAAAAGCAAGATGAAATCCAGGGGAGAAAGGGTGAGGGGCCACTTACTCTGCAACCCCTGTTCACCTTGAGGTCTTCTCCCATGATGCTATGGCCACCAATGTGGCCACAGATGTGACACTGTGTGTGTTACTGTGAGGACTGTTTGGTCCCTACCTAAAGGGGTTGCTGTCTACTAGAAAGGGCAAGACATTGGTTCCATTCACGAGACATTTATTAAGTAACTACTATGTTTCAGTTGCCATTTTCCTTAAGACATTGACACAGTAAAATAGGTCTGAAGAGAACTGGCTCCCATCTGCTGGGGGTGCACTGTATAGGGGCAGGCAGGGGCTCTGGGTCTGTCGTCCAAAATGCAGGTTCTGCAGTCATGGAGTCCAGGGTTTAAATTCTTACTAATTAACTATATTTCATGCTGGACCCCTCTTAACTTCAATAGAGATGGCACCAGGTTCAAGAGGCCAAAGAAAAGACCCAGAGCCAGCAAACAAGACACAGTTGTGTTTTTGTTGTTGTTGTTGTTGTTGTTGTTTTTTGTTGCTGTTGTTGTTGTTTTTTGAGATGGAGTCTTGCTCTGTCACCCAGGCTGGAGTGCAGTGGCGCAATCTCAGCTCACTGCAAGTTCTGCCTCCCAGGTTCACGCCATTCTCCTGCCTCAGCCTCCTGAGTAGCTGGGACTACAGGCGCCCGCCACCATGCCCGGCTAATTTTTTGTATTTTTAGTACAGATGGTGTTTCACCGTGTTAGCCAGGATGGTCTCTATCTCCTGACCTCGTGATCTGCCCACCTCGGCCTCCCAAAGTGCTGTGATTATAGGGGTGAGCCACCATGCCCGGCCAATACACGGTTTTATTAGCAGGAAACTTACATACAGAGCAGCCCAGTGGTGGCAGGCTGGGCAGGAGAACCATAGCCACTCACAAGAAGCATGCAGTTTATACAGCATTTTCATTTAGCATTCTCCTCCTAGCAATCTCCATCAGGCAACCTTTAACCCAAAACAAAGCACCTTGATCCCCCATACAAACCACATTTCAAAGGACAGGCTGGAGGTTCAGATGTTCCTCATAGATAAGAAATGAAACTCTAAGTTGGCCATTCCTGGGTTCCTTAGCTCGGAACACAGTCAGATGCATCTGCCATACAGGTCATTCTCAGGGTATGCTTAAGTTACTGCTGTCAGGTGCATCTGCCATATACCATACAACTGTAGGTAAGATGTAGAACTCCTCTGAGCTTCAGTTTCTTGCGCTGTGAAATAGGTACTACTACCTACCTTGCAGAATTATTTGGAGTATTAAGTGGATGAGGACGGTCCTGTGGCACCTCATAAACTCTCCAGGATCACAGAGGTTGCCCTCAGTCAGAATCACAAGCCATCAATGGCTTGGGTCTGGAGTATGTGAGGAAGAGTAGATCAGACCTTGGATATGTTATACCAGTGGGTACAGGACTCAGTACCCATCCTGCTACAGGAAACAGGACTCAGTTTCTTCTCTATAAAGTAAGAATGGCAAGCCTTCCTTCAGATGGGTGCTTAGGATCACATGAGATGATACTTGGGAAACACCTGGTCCAGGTAACTCAATTACTGCCACCCTCCCACTCTGTATTAGTCTGCTTAGGCTGTCATAATAAAATACCACAGACCAGGTGTCTTAAACAACAGAAATTTACCTTTTACAGTTATGGAGGCTGGAAGCCCAAAATCAGCATGCCGACATGGTAGGGTTGTGGTGAGGACTCTCTTCCTGGCTTGCAGAGGCCGCCTTCTCACTGTGTGCTTACAAGGCTGTGCACACTCACGGAGACGGTGAGGAGGGAGAGGAGGAGGAGGGCAAGGAGGGAGAGGGAGATGAGGGAGAGGGAAAGGAGGAACAGGGAGAGGGACAGGAGGGAGAAGGAGAGGGAAAGGAGGGAGAGGGAAAGGAGGGAGAGGGAGAGGAGGAAAAGCAGGAGAGGAAGAAGAGAGTCAGGGAGGAGAGGGAGAGGAGGAGAGGGAGAAGGGGAGGAGGGAGAAAGGGAGGTGGGAAGGGGGAGGGAGATGAGGGAGAGGGAGAAGAGGGAGAGGGCGTTCTCTGGTCTCTTCTTATAAGGATGCTAATCCTATCAGATTAGAGTGCCGCCCTTATGACATCAGGTAGCCTTAATTACCTCCTAAGGCCCTGTCTCCAAATACAGTCACATTGGTGGTCGGGGCTTCAACATATGAATTTCAGGGGGCACAACTCAGCCATATTGCCTCTTCCTCATGCTGCTCAGAGGCTGCCAACAACAGCTGCTCATGGCAACGGCAAGGGCTTTCCCTGGGCTGAGCGTCCCTGGGTCTGGAGGCCTTCAGTCAGCAGCATTGAGATGCTCCCCTCGGGCTTCTGAACCCCAGCTCCAGGTCCCTGTTAGACCTTATTGTTCTACCTGAGACCATTCCCTAGGAAGAAACTGAAGTCAGAAGCAAAATTAGAGATGAGAAACCTGATTCGCTTGTATTTCTTTACATCAGTTGCTCTAAACAGTGGATTCATCTCTTCCTTATTCATCTTGTTGTTCTAGATAGACTTGAAAATCCTTTCTAGTGTTAGATTTTTTTTTTAACTTCAGAGAATTCTGGATGAAGACTTCCTGCTAGGCAGTTGTGGAAGTAAGTCTCCAATCAGAATTCTTGGCCAGACATGAAGGTCTCTTAGCACTTTAAAAGGCTTCTGTTTTAGTCCATTTTCTGTTGCTTATAACAGAATACCTAAAACTGGGAAAATTTATTTTAAAAAAAATTTGTTTCTTATAGTTCCCAAAGGGGGATGTCCAAGGTTGAGGGAGTATATCTAGTGGGAGCCTTCTTGCTGGTAGGGACTGTGCAGAATCCTGAGGCAGCACAGGGCGTCACACGGCTAGGAGGCTGAACATGCTACCTCAAGTCCCTTTTCTTCTTCTTATAAAGCCACCAATCCTACTCCCATGATAACCCATTAGTCCATTAACTCATTAATCCATTAATCCATGAATGGATTAAGCCATTCATAAGGGCATAACCCTCATGACCCAATCACTTCTTTTTTTTTTTTAACATATACATGCACGAGTTTATTATTTGGAATAAAGGAAAAACATTATTTCCTTTCTTTTCAGGGTAAATTGGAAGCAATGTAACAGAAACAATTACAAATGCATACATTCATATGTATGTATATACTAAACACTTTTATTTTATTTTAAGTTCCAGGATACATGTGCAGAATATGCAGGTTTGTTTCACAGGTAAACATGTTCCACGGTGGTTTGCTGCACCTGTCAACCCATCACCTAGGTATTAAGCCCCGTATGCATTAGCTATTTATCCTGATGCTCTCCCTCCCCTTGCCCCCCAGGCAGGCCCCAGTGTGTGTGGTTCCCCTCCCTGTGTTCATGTGTTCTCATTGTTCAGCTCCCACTTATAAGTGAGAACATGCAGTATTTGGTTTTCTGTTCCTGGTTAGTTTGCTGAGACTAATGGCTTCCAGCTCCATCCATGTCCCCACAAAGGACATGATCTTGTTCCTTTTTATGGCTGCATAGTATTCCATGGTGTATATGTACCTCATTTTCTTTATTCAGTCTATCATTGATGGGCATTTGGGTTGATCTCATGTCTTTGCTGACCCAATCACTCTTAAAGGCCCATCTCTCAGTACTGCCACATTGGGGATTAAATTTAAATATGAGTTTTGGAAGGGACAAATATTCAACCCATAGCAGCTTCCTTCTCTTAGATTCCAAAAGATTAAATTCAGTCATTTATAGTTGAAACAACATGGTAGACATGTATACAGCTCACATTTCAGAGGCAAAATCTCAGGCTGGCATTGGAATTCATTTCAGCCCCTAACCACTCTCACTGACTCCCAGGGCCATGAGGATTTCTCGCTAGGCCTCAGGAATGATCTTTGACATCCTGGCCTATCCTTCAACTACTCTGATGCATGGGAGGTGGACCTGCATGCCCCTTCTCCAGGTAAGAAGTTCTCTGTCAAAGCATGCTCTACTCCCTCCCTGCTACAGAGGATAAGTCTCCTGGATTACTCCTCATTAATCCTAAAAACATGTAGCCACATGGAGGCCTGTTGAATGTGAAATGCTCCGTTTCTGTTGGGACCTTTCTGGAGCCTAAAACTAAACATAAATGAAGAAATCCTCCTATTTAGTCAGACTGGCTTATTAATTTTCCCTCTGAGTAAGCCATGGGGATTTCTGTGTCCTGAAACCTTCCCTCTCCTCTGTTCATGCCTAGGTCTCTTCTCTCTGCTGAAAAGGCCTCACCTGCTACTCCACCAGATGGACATTTGGGATCATGTTTCTCTTACCGAATCAATCATCAATGCCTACATATTCTCCTTCCTAAGTATAGAATTATGCATTCCCTCCCTTCCTGCAGTGAACATCTGTGGCTCTTGCCAGCCTAGCATCCATTCCTCCTTCTTCTGATAAGGCACCCTGATGTCCTTTGGAGAATGGCCCTCCCCAACTCTCTGTCCATGTGGATTGATGGGGTGCTCTAGGTTGACCCCATAGCCCAGCTGCATGGGTAAGCATACGACCTAGACTCAGCCAGTCAAGGTGGTCTACATCCCTGACCATAGTAATTGATTTGGGGATGGGCATTTGACCTAATCTAAGCCAATTAGAGTCAGATCCTGGACTTGTGTAGGATCTGTTGGGATTTGTGCAGGGCGTCTTAGCTGTTAAAGGTTAGGTGGACATGTTGATGGCCAACTTACCACCGTAAGGGCAATGACTATTTGAGAAGCAAGGCTGAGAGATGGGAAGAAGTGGTCTTGGAGTGTCAGTTAGCTTTTGTGGGTAATAACTGACCACGATACATCAGCTGCATACCACAATAAGCTTTTATTCTCATGGATGCGCAGGTCAGCTGCAGTTCAGTTGAACTAGGTCAGGCTCAGCCAGGCAGTCCGCTTCAGCTGGGCTGGTTATGGTGGCTCTGCTCCACATGGTATTACCTACCTTGGGCCAGCAGGCTAACTAGTTCTCATAAAAATGGCAGAGGGACAAGACAGCAAGCAGAAACACCTAAAGTCTCTCAAGGCCAGGACTCAGATGTGCCATTTCTGCTCCATCCCATGGGCCAAAGCAAGTCACATGGCCCAGCCCAGAGTCAGAGGAAACTGAAATCCACTCTACTCCCTAGTGGAAGGAACTGAAATGTGCCATTACCAAAGGCATTTGTACAAAGAAGGCTTAAGGCTTGGGGCCAGGAATGCAATCTACAACAGGTGCTCTCATTTGAGCCCTGGACCTAGCTGAACCAGAGTCAGCTTCACCACTTGAGTCCAGTTGATCTCCTTCCCCAATCTTGCCCTGCTCATACCTTGACAGACTCTGTGTTTTGTTTAACCACAGAGGCAATTCTCTTCTGAAAGAAGAGCCCTAATTCATATTGATTCCCCTATGTGATGATCAATGTGCTAGGAGCTGTCATCCATTCTCACACTTAAATCTTCCAGTGGCTCTGTGAGGTGGCCGTGAACATCCCCATTTCACAAATAGGAAATAGGATCAGAGGGCTTGTGTAACTTGTCGGAAGTCTTATGGTGAGGAAGAGCTGAGTGGCCGGGGTTGCAAGTCCAGGTGGTCTACCTGAGAATGAAGCTCATGCTTTTTCCACTTTGTAATTGTGACTTTTTACCCTGAAAGTGGGTGGCACAGATCCTATGCCCTGTCCTACTCTCAGCCAGCCAAACTAATAATAATAACAGCTAATGTTTCCTGAGCCCCTGCTGTGTGCAAGATAATGTGCTAAGCATTTCAAATGCATTCACTTGGGCCATCTTTACAAAAGCCCTGAATGTAGGTATTAGTATCATTCCCATTTGACAGATAAGGAAACTGAGCCTCAGAAAGGTTAGAAACCACCCAGCTAGTATGTGGTGGGGCCAGGGCTCCAACCTCTCCTATGTGGCAGCAAAGCCTGGCTTCATGGCCTCTGTTCAGGCCAAAGGGAGGTTCCCTTAAAACCCCTTAAAATGCTGAGGGAGTGAAGGGGCAGAAAGGTCAAAGGCCTCTAATCTAGACCACCCTGCCTCTTCTCAGGAAACCAATCCTCCCACAGCTCTCCCAGCCCCCGTGGGTTCTTGGGTCACTCCTCAATGCCTGGTCACCAGCCTCTGTGCCGGTGAGCCAACTCTCCCTTTGGCTGCAGACGTGATAAGTGGCTCCAATTATCCCCTCTGAGCTCTGATTTAATGTAATGTTTTATTAATGACAACTATCAGAGGAAAGCAAAGAGCCCACTGCATATCAGCCGCCTGCCTCCATGCAGAAGCATGCTCTCTGGGTACAGAAATGAAAGGGTGAGAAGGGAAAGGCACCACCCCCAACCCCAATCCCAAGGCAGGGAAACAGCTCACCACCCCTCCCCACGCAGGCCTCGGGCTGAATGAATGCCACTTTTTTGCCTGGCATATTCCACCCATTACTAATGCTTTGCCGCTTCCTTGACTGACAAATTAGGGGTTTGAACAAAATGTGGTGAGGGAGGGGGGAGATGGCAGCTGCCCACCCTGCAATTAAGAAGGGGGTGAGAGAAAAGGGGGGCCACCCTACAAACATTCCTTCATCTCTCCCAGCTTTGGCTGAGTGTTTCAGGAGTGGGTGTGAGTGACTCTGTGAACCACTGTGAGCTCTCCTCTCAGAACCTGCCCTCTAGGTCCTCCCACTGGTCCAAGGCTGACACTTGTCCCCCAGCCCTCAGATCTGTCACCTCAAAGCATCTGAGACAGACTGGACAGGTTTCATTTGTCCCATTGGACAGATGGGAAACTTGGGTCCAGAGAGAGGCAGTGTCTTCTCCCAGGTCACAGTGGGAACAAAGCCAGGACTGACAGTCAAGCCCCTGACTCAGGCTGGGATCCTCCTCCTACACAAAGCTACATTAAATGGCAGGGCACAGCTCTAGTGGAGAAGGGGCTGGATGTCTTCTCCCCTCTACCAAAGCAGAGTCTGAGTTATTAGGCACCAGCGAATTATGCAAGGGCGTGTCTATGTGTGTGTATATGCTAAGACCCACCTGATACTGTGAAAGCTTCCTCAGTATTAAGGTGGTAGTAAGCAGCCTGATGTTATTCATTTAGCAACAGTTACTGAGTGCCCACCACAGGCACCTGCTTGGGAAATAATGAAGGACTTATTATTATTATTCCCAGACCTCACTTCAAAAACATTTTCAAAAGTTAATGAACCATCTCAATACCCTCAAAAAGTGCTGTGAAGGACACAGGCACAGAGGCCATGGGAGCCCCAGAAGGAGATACCTAAGCTATCCTTGGTGGGATGAGGTCAAGGAAAACTTCCCGGGGGGAGATGTCCAAGATGAGGCTGAAAAGAATAGGAATTAGCCAAGTGAAGGGGATGGAAGGTGATTTGGGCAAAGGGATAGGGGAGAGAACTTTCAAGGGGAAGAATGGATGGGGCTCAAATTTCTCGGAGAAGGAGGCATTGGCTAGAGAGCCCAAAAATGCAACAGAGTTTAGAGGGAGCCAGGTCCTACAGGGCCAGGGTAGGGAAGCTGTGCTCCCTTACCCTGCCCCGAGGAGCAATTACAGCTTCAAGCAGGGAAGCGAGGTCTGCACTTTAGCAAAAGCATCCCAGCCGCCTGTGGAGAAGGGATGGAGCCCAGCAGGACTGTGCTGGGTAATCAGCAAAAGGCTGTTACAGAGGTCCAGAGTAGGGAGCGGGAGGTCCAGGCTGTGGCTTGGGTTTGGGAAGGCGGCAAGGGAGATTCAAGATATGCTGAGGAACTTGTAGCCAACTGACCGAGGCAGGCAGGGTGGGGAAGAAAGCATCAAAATGCTGCTGCATGGTGGCTCACACCTGTAATCCCAGCACTTTGGGAGGCTGAGGCGGGCGGATTGTGAGGTCAGGAGTTTGAGACCAACATGGTGAAACCCCGTCTCTACTAAAAATACAAAAATTAGCCAGGTGTGGTGGTGGGTGCCTGTAATCCCAGCTACTCAGGAGGCTGAGGCAGGAGAATTGCTGAACCTGGGAGGCGGAGGTTGCAGTGAGCCAATATCGTGCCACTGCCCTCCAGCCTGGGCAACAGAGCGAGCCTCCATCTCAAAAAAAAAAAAAAATGCTGCTGCCTGGTTTCCCACGTGGGCAATTTGCTGGAGCAGCTGGAGAAGAGGTCTGTGAGGGTTTAAGGAGACTTTAAATGCATAAAGTCAGATAAAGCTAGGCTTCCCGGGGCACTCAAGCTGAGTCAGCTGAGATGGTGATAATGGGAATTGATGATCAAATGCCTCCTGGCAGTAAAACCTAGCACCTGCAGGACATGGCTCTGGAGGAGACCTCCTCCAGGTGAGGAGCCGGGCTGGACCTGTGATGTCACCTCCCTCTACAACTCTATTCCTTCCATCCCTGGGTTCTCCACCATGCTGGCCTGCTGGGCACTGCTCTTTTAACTCTTTTTTTCTTTCCTTTTTCTTATTTGTTAACATAGTATAAAATTGACTCTTTTTTTGGTATATGGTTCTATAAGCTTTAACATGTATAGATTCATATTCTCCACTGCTGCAGAATAGTTCTATCATCCCAGAAAACTCTCTCAAGCTGCCACTTTGTCATGAAACCCTCCACCCCTCCTAACCCACAGCAATCACTAATCTGTTCTGCATTACTATTGTTTTGCCTTTTCCAGGATGCTATATAAGTGGAATCATGCAGTATGTGACCTTGGGATATCGGCCTTCTTCCACTCAGCACAATGCCTTTGAGACTCATCTAAAATGTTGTGTGTATAAATCATTCCTTTTCGTTGCTGAGTATTTCATTACATGGATATACCACATTCACTCACCCACTGAAAGGCAAAAGTGTTGTTTCCAGGTTTTGGTGATTATGAATAGAGCTGCTATGAATATTCACCTACGGGTTTTTTGTGTGAACATGAGATTTTATTTCTCTGCAATAAATACCTACGAATATGATTGCTGTGTTGTACGATGTGTATGTTTAATAAGAAACTGCCAAACTGTTTTCTAGAGTAGCTGTACCAGTTGCATTCCCACCAGCAAAGTATGAGTTTCAGTTTCTACACATCTTCACCAGCAGCTATTATTGTCAACTTTTTTGTTTCAGCCATTCCAATAGGTGTGTAATGGTACTTATTAATATTTGTAGTTTTATTATTATTTATTTATTTTGAGATAGGGTCTCACTCTGTCACCCAGGCTGGAGTGCAGTAGTATGATCATAGCTCACTGCAGCCTTGAATGCCTGGGCTCAAGCAATCTTCCTGCCTCAGTCTCCAAGGTAGCTGGGACTACAGGTGGGTGTCACCATGCCCAGCTGTATTGTGGTCTTAATTTATATTTCCCTAGTACCTAATAATGTTGAACATCTTTTCATGGCATCCATATATTCTCTTTGGTGAAGTGCTTGTTCAAGTCTTTTGCCCATTTTTAATTGAGTTATTTTCTCATTACTGAGATTTAATAGTTCTTTATACATTCTGGATACAAGTCCTTTTGTCAGATGTCTGATTTACAAATATTTTCCGCCAGTCTACAACTTGTGTTCCTATTCTCTTAGAAGTGTCTTTCACAGCCGGGTGTAGCAGCTCACGCCTGTAATCCCTCCCTTGGGAGGCCGAGGTAGGCAGATCACTTGAGGCCGGGAGTTCAAGACCAGCCTGACCAACATGACAAAACCCGGTCTCTACTAGAAATACAAAAATTATCTGGGTGTGGTGGCACACACCTGTAATCTCAGGTGCTTGGGTGGCTGAAGCACGAGAATCGCTTGAATCTGGGAGGCAAAGTTTGCAGTGAGCTGTGAATGCACCACTGCACTCCAGCCTTCTAGCCTGGGTGACAGAGCGAGACACTGTCTCAAAAGCAAAAAAAAAAAAGAAATGTGTTTCATTTAGCAAGAGTTTTTCATTGTGATGAAGTCCAGTTTATCAAATTTTTGTTTTATGGGTAATGTTTTTGATGTCATATCTAAGAATTCTTCATCTAGCTCCAAATCACTAAGGTTTTCTTCTATTATTTCTTCTAAAAGTTTTATGTTTTAAATTTAAGTCGATGATCCATTTCAAGTGAATTTCTACATAAGGTATAACGCTTAGGGTAAGGTTCGCTTTTGTGTATATGAATGCCCATCCACTTCAATATCATTTATTGAAAAGAAAAACTGTCCTTTCTCCATTGAATTGCCTTTGCAACTTTGTCAAAAATTAAATGATCTTTTTTATAGTTGGCTGTTTCTGATCTTTCTATTACGTTCCATTGAGCTATCATTTTTCTCTCTGTATGTGTGTCTTTATTTTTGCCAATACGACACTGCCTTAATTATTGTAGCTTTTTTAAATTTTATTATTATACTTTAAGTTTTAGGGTACATGTGCACAACGTGCAGGTTTGTTACGTATGTATACATGTGCCATGTTGGTGTGCTGCACCCATTAACTCGTCATTTAGCTTAGGTATATCTCCTAATGCTATCCCTCCTCCCTCCCCCCACCCCACAACAGTCCCCGGTGTGTGATGTTCCCTTCCCGTGTCCACGTGTTCTCATTGTTCAACTCCCACCTATGAGTGAGAACATGAGGTGTTTGGTTTTTTGTCCTTGCGATAGCTTGCTGAGAAATGATGGTTTCCAGCTTCATCCATGTCCCTACAAAGGACATGAACTCATCATTTTTTATGGCTGCATAGTATTCCATGGTGTATATGTGCCACATTTCTTAATCTCGTCTATCATTGTTGGACATTTGGGTTGGTTCCAAGTCTTTGCTATTGTGAATAGTGCTGCAATAAACATACGTGTGCATGTGTCTTTACAGCAGCATGATTTATAATCCTTTGGGTATATACCCAGTAATGGGATGGCTGGGTCAAATGGTATTTCTAGTTCTAGATCCCTGATAATTATTGTAGCTTTATAGTAAGTCTTAAAGTTGGGTATGGTGAGTTCTCCAGCCTTATTCTTCTTTTGCAAAATTGGTTTGTCTATTCTAGTTCCTTTGCTTTTTCATAAAGTTTAGAATTAGCTTGTCTATATCTACAAAAAAATCCTGCTGGATTTTTATTGAAATTGCCTTAAATCTATAGATCTACAGAGAAAATGGACATTTTTATTGTGTTAAATCTGCTAATGAATGCACATTATATGTCTCTCCATTTATTTAAGTCTTCTTTTATTTCTTTCACCAGCATTTTGTAGTTGCAGGATATAGAACTGCTACATGTTTTGTTAAATTTATATCTAAGTATTTCATATTTCTGGAGCTATTGCAAATGATACTGTTTCTAAATGTTGGTGTCCAATTATTCATTACTAGTATATAGAAATATGATGGATGTTTTTGTGTTGATTTTGTATCCTGCAACATTGGTAAACTACAACTTGGTTGTAGTTTTTCTATTTGTAGATTTTTTGAAATTTTCTATGTAGGCAAACATTTGGTCTGTGAATGGAAACAGTTGGATTTCTTACGTTCAGTCTGTATGCCTTTATTTATTTATTTCCTGATTGTACTAGCTGGAACTGCCAGTGGTGAGTGAAAATCCTTGACTTGTCCCAATCTTAGGAGGAAAAAAAACTCTGTGTTTCACATTAAGTATGATGTTAGTTGTAGGTTTTTTATAGATATCCTTTATCAGGTCAAGGTAGTTCCCTTCCATTTCCAGTTTTCTGAGAGTTATTATTACCAATCAATGTTGCATTTTGTTAGGTGTGTTTTCTGCATTCGTTGATATGATTGTGTGGTTTTTCTACTGTAGATTGTTAATATAGTGGCTTACATTGATTAATTTTCAAATATTCAACCAGCTTGGCATTCTTGTGATAAACCCCACTTAGTCATGGTGAGTTGCTCTTTTTATATGTTTCTGGTATCAATTTGCTGATACTTTGTTAGGAAATCTTGTGTCTATGTTCATAAGGGAAATTGATCTATAGTTTTGTCATGTGTTTTCTTTGTCTAGTTTTGCTGGCCTCATAAAATGATCTTGGAAGACTTTTCTCCTCTTCTATTTTCTGGAAGAGATTGTGTAGAATTGTGTTATTCTTCTTTAAATATTTGGAAGAATTTGCCAGAGAAACTAAGAGGCTTTTAAAAAAGAATTGTATCTACAAATTCAAATTATTTAACAATCATAAGACCGTTTAGGTTATCTACTTTATCATGAATGAGTTTTGGTTGTTTGTGGTTGTCTTAGTTTGGGCTGGTATAATAATACCAAAGACCGTGTAGCTTAAACAACAAACCTGTATTTCTCACAGTTTTGAAGGCTGGAAAGTCCAAGATCAGGGTGCCCGCAGACCTGGAGTCTGGTGAGGACACCCTTGGTTTTCAAATGGCCATCTTCTCCTTGTATCCTCACATGGCAGAGAGAACTCACCTCTCCTGTGTTTCTTCTTAATAAGATCACTAATCCCAATCATGAGGGCTTCACTCTGATGACCTAATTACCCCCTAAAGGCCCCATCTAATACCATTACAGTGGGGGTTAGGATTTCAACATGCGAATTTGGGGAAGACACAAACATTCAGTGCATAACAGTGGCTTTTGAGGAATTTGCCCATTTTATCTGTTGTCAAATTTATGTTCCTGGAGTTGTTTGTATTATTCCCTTATTATCATTTTAATGTTTGTAATGATATCCCCTCTTTCATTGCTGATATTGATAATTTGTCTCTCTCTCCCCTGCTCCTCTTTTCTTTATCAGTCTTGCTAGAGTTTGACCAATTTTCTTGACATTGCAAAAAATCAGCTTTTGATTTCATTGATTTTCTTTATTGTTTTTCTGTTTCCAATATCATTGATTTCTGTGCTCCATTTTTCTTCTCGCTTTGGACTTATTTTACTCTTCCTTTTCTAGTTTCTTAAGAAGGAATCTAACACTATTGAAACCTTTCTTCTGTTCTAATGCAAGTATTTAATGCTATAATTTTCCTCTAACTACTCCTTTAGCTGAATTTCACAAATTTTTATATGTTCCTTTCATTTTCATTTAGTTCCAAAATATTTTCTAATTTCCCTTGAGGCTTCCTCTTTTTCTCATGGGTGAGTTAAAAGTATGTTGTTGAATTCAATGCACCTGGGAGCTGCCAGGCGTGGTGCCTCATGCACCCAGCACTTCGGGAGGCCAAGGCAGGAGGATCACTCGAGCCCAGGAGTTCAAGACCAGCCTGGGCAACATAGTGAGACTTCGTTTCTACAAATAATACAAAAATCAGCTGGGCATAGTGGTGCGCACCTCTGGTCCCAGCTAATCAAGAGGGGGCTAAGGTGGGAGCATCGCTTGAGCCCAGGTGGTCAAAGCTGCAGTGAGCCATGATCATAACGCTGCACTCCTGCCTAGGCAACAGAGCAAGACCCTGTCTCAAAAAAAAAAAGTACCTGGGAGATTTTTCTGTTATCTTTCAATTATTAATATTTGGTTTAATTTCATTATGGTCAGAGAACATACTTCATATGATTTTAATTTAAATTTATTAAGATTTGTTTTATGACCCATTATATCACCTATCTTAGTGAATGTTCCATGTGCACTTGGAAAGAATGTGTATTCTACTTTTATTGGGTTGAATGTTCTGCAAATGTCTGTTAGATCCAGTTGAGTTGATGGTGCTGTTCAATTCTATTTATTTTCTGTCTGCTAGGTCTATCAGCAACTGAGAAAAGAGTGTTGACGTTTCCAATTATAATTATGGATTTGTTTATTTCTCCTTTCAGGTCTGTCGGTTTTTGATTCAAGTATTTTAGAGCTCTGTTGTTAAGTGAATCTACATTTAGATTTTTATGTATTCTTTGTGAATTTACTGTTCCATCATTATGTAACAACACATTTTATCCCTGGTGATTTTCCTTGCTCTGAAGTCTACTTTGTCTGGTATTAATATAGCCACTCAGTTTTCTTTTGGTTAGTGTTTGCATGGTATATATCCTTCTATGTTTTGACTTTTAACCTACCTATATCACTATATTTAATGTGAATGTCTCACAGGCAGCTTCTTTCTTTAATCCATTCTGATGATGTCTACATTGAAATTCGTATTAGACCATTTACATTTAATGTAATTATTGATATGTTTGGATTTAGATCTCCCATTTTATCAGTTCCTTATTTATTTTCTCTATTCACTTTTGTTTGTTTCTCTGTTTCCTCCTTTCCTGGCTTGTTTTAGGTTAGATGAACATGTTTGTATTTATTTTATCTACTGTATTCTTTACTATATCTCTCTGTATAGTTGGTTTTAAGTGGTTGCTCCAGGGATTATGATATACATAACTTTTTACAGTCTACTTAGAATTATTATGTTACCACTTCCAAGTGTAATATGGAATCTTGCCACTATAGAAGTTCCTTTAATCCTCACTCATTTATGTTATTCTTGTCTCATATATTATATCTATATATGTATTGATAACCTAATCAGGCAACTCTTTAGCATATTTAAAGAACCCAAGAAGAGAATAATCTATTATACTTGCCCAGATATTGGCCATTTCTGTTGCTCTTTCTTTATTCACGCTACTTTAAGTTACCCTCCGGTATAATTTCTCTTTTGCCCGAAGAACTTTCTTTAGCCATTCTTTTAGAGCAGATCTGATGATAATAAATTCTCTTGAGTTTTCTTCATCTGAGAATGTCTTTCTTTAATCTTCATTCCTGAAGGATATTTTCACAGAATATAGAATTCTGAGTTGACAGTTCTTTTCTTTCAGCACTTAAAAAATGTGCTACTTCCTTCTGACCTTTGTGGTATTCAATAAGAAATTGTCTGTAATTCAAATCACTGTTCCCCAATAAGTAACGTCCCATTTTTCTCCAGCTGCTTCAAGACTTGTCTTTGCCTTTAGTTTTCATCAGTTTGATATTTATATTTCTAAACCAATATTTTGGGGGTTAATCTTCTCATGGCTCAATGAGTCTTGGATCTGTATGTTTATTTATCTGCCAGATTTAGGGAGTTTTCAGCTATTGTTTCTTCAAATACCTTTTCTGCACTGCACTCTTTCTCCTCTTTTTCTGGGATCCTATTGGCACAAGTATTTGGCCTTTTAGTATTGTCCCATAGGTCTTGAGGCTCTATTTATTTATATTAAAACAATTTTTTCTCTGTTGTTCAGATTGATTCATTTTTGTTGACCCATCTTCAACTTCACTGACTCATCTGTCATTTCACGTCTGCTATTGAGACCATCTAGAGAGGTGTTTTTATTTTATTTGTCACATTTTTCAGTTCTAAAATTTTCACTTGGTTCTTCTTCATATTTTCTATTTATTTGTTGAGACTTTCTATCTTTTCATTTATTTCAAGACTCTTTGCCCTGATTCTTGAGGCATTTTTATAACAATTGTCTTAAAATCTTTGCCTAATAACTCCACCATCTGTGTTTTCTTGGTGTTAGCAACTGTTGATTGTCTTTTCTCGTGAGTGTTGACATTTTCCTGGCTCTTCATAGTCCAAGTCATTTTGGTTGTTATCCTGGACATTTTGAATATTATATTATGACTCAGAGTCTTATTTAAATTCTATAGAGAATGTTGATGTTTATGTTTTAATACAACCAACCCAGCTGGGTTCAGGTAAGTTTCAACCAGCCTCCTGTGGGTTGTGGTTCTAACAGCCATTCAGTTTTCAAAGCCTCTGCAATGCTATTTAGATTCGTCCTGTGTGTGCACCACCCACTGGCAAGTCTGGGACCTGTGAGTTAGTCTGTTCTTTTCTTTGGTTCATTTCTCAAAGTCTTCAATACACTGCTTAGGACTGGACCCATTAGTGTTCATAAATAACTTTATAAGGTATCTTTCCCAAGCTCCTCCCTTTCCAAATTACCCTAGTACTTCCTAGTTTTCTGTGAGTCTCCTTTTCATTACTTTAACCAGAGAGCTGAGATTTTAGTTACCCTAATCTGCCATTTATTTACCATGACTATGTCTGCATCTGGGGCCATTTGGAACCACAGGTCCTCTCATCATAAGGGAAAGTTTTCCTCCCACAGAGATTTACATGATTGCAGGTCCCTACTACTACTGCTATTGCTGCTTCCATCCTACTGTCACAGGATTACCTGGGCTAGGGCATAAGCAAAGGGAGAAAACAGGGGAAAAGACAATGGAGGGATTTTCCCCCACTTTCTATGAGTATCAGGAGTCCCCTTTCCCATTCCTCAGGCTTCTCCTGGTCTGCACCCTGTGCCCATTTCTGGATTTCAGGCTATCTTAAGTCAAGCCTAGGGCATACCAGAGAAAAAAATAAAACAGGAAACTCACCACAAGTCCAGAAGTACTTCAAATTCTGATCTTCTTTAATCTGCCTGCTATTATTTAATTTTCAGAGTCCTCAAGTAGCAGCACCAGGCATTCTATCTAGATTTTTTTCACTACATTCAGTGGGAGAGGGAGGGTAAAATGTGCTTGCTCAATCTTATCTGGAACTAGAACCTGCCCCTTAACTGTTTAGCCCTTTGGCCCAAATGAGGGCACAAACCCTTCCTATGTCTTGTCAGGTGGGACAAAACAGTCTTTTTCAGAGGAAAGTATGTATTCTAACATTTGAGAATCCAGTAAGTTAGACAGCATTTGGATGTTAAGCTGGGATGAATCAAGGGACATAATGAGGATGGAAAGCAGGTAATAGAGAAAGGCCCTGGCAGAGGATCAGTTATAAATCCCTACTGCCGTATACCATGTGCCATGCCCTGTTGTGAGCACTTTACATATAGAATGTTTTTCCCTCACAACATCTCTGAGGGAGGTAATATTGCCCTTATAAGGAGACTTAGGCTCAGAATGGTTAACCAACTTCAAGGTCACACAGTAAGTGAATAACAGTAACTGAGAGCCAGGATCTCCCCCAGGCAATCTGGGGCCAAAGTCAGGAGCATAACTACTCCCCAAAAGAGCCCTCAGTTCTAATCTAGCTCAGTAGGCAGCCCCATGGGCTGGGCTCACAGAAGAGTCCAGAGCTGG
Source organism: Gorilla gorilla gorilla (assembly GCF_029281585.2). NCBI lineage: Eukaryota > Metazoa > Chordata > Mammalia > Primates > Hominidae > Gorilla > Gorilla gorilla. The sequence continues at coordinate 58,257,226 of NC_073228.2, read as the reverse complement.
TTATAAAAAGCCTTGTTACCCAAAGACAAAAGGGTACTCCAGGTCAAGCCTATAGGGCTTCATCTACCAAGTTTTCAGCTGCTTTGAAGTAGGAAACAGCAAAGGTATAGGCCTGAAAATGATGCCCCAGGCTATAGGGTACCTCTTATCACCTGTTCCCTCATCAATAACAAATGAAAGTAAGCATCACTGAGCACTCATGGCCTTCCCCTTCAGGTCGGGGTTGTGGAGCAAATTTTAGGCTTGCTCATGGATGTAGGCCACCAGAAGCTCAGGCAGTGACCTCAGGATCAGAGGCAGGGACCCTATCTTAGTCCATCTGCACTGCTATAACAAAATACCATAAACAAGGTAGCTTATAAAAAACATAAATTTATTTCTCACAGTTCCAGTGGCTGGCACCAAGATCAAGGTGCCAGCAGATTCAGTGTCTGGGGACAGCCTGTTTCCCGGTTCACAGACAGTGTCTTCTCACTGCATCCTCTCAAAGTGGAGGGGAGAAGGCAGCTCTCTGGGGCCTCTCTTATAAGGACACTGTCTTAGTCTCCTTTAGTGTGGCTACAACAGACTGCCACAGAATTTATAAAGAAACATTCATTTCTCACAGTTCTGGAGGCTGGGAAGTTCAAGAGCATGGTGCCAGCATCTGGCAAGGTCCTTTGTGCTTCATCATCACAAGGTAGAAGGCAGAAAGGTAACTGAGTACGAGAGACAGAGAGAGAAAGGAGGCCAATCTCCCATGATAACAGCATTAATCCATTCATGAGGATGGAGCCCTCATTGCCAAATCACCTCTTAATGGTCCTGCCTATCAACACTGTTGCACTGGGAATTAAGTTTCTAACACATGAACTTTGGAGGACACATTTAAACCACAGCAGCTCCTAGTCCCATTAGTCCCATTCACAAGAGCAGAGCCCATATGAATTAATCACCTCCACAAAAGGCCACACCTTCAAATACCATCACCTTGGGGTTTAGGTTTCAATACATAAATTTGGGGGGTACAAACATTCAGACCACAGCAGAATATAAGCTCCAAAGCCCTCCCACCCCGAGCCTGCCAGGCCTCCAGGGTCCTCAGCTATCTACCACCACCCTCTTCCTCCCTCTGAATTACCTCAGCCTCACTCTCCCTCTCTCTGGTCCAGCCTCTGCCCTCCGGCTAGATCTTTTCATTTATCTTTTGCATCTCCTCCCTTATTCCTCAATGCCTTTTCCTCATCTTTTCTCTCTTCTTCCTTCTTTCCCAACACTTCCTGTTCCTTCACTCTCCTCCTCTCACCCTACTCCTTCCCTCTCCTTCATGTCAGTTTCATTTAATCCTTCCTTCAACAGTCACCAAGTGCCATATGCCCAGGGCTGGGATAAGTATGAACAATTTCAAAAGATGAGCATACTGCCTTGCCCTGGAGGAGCTCACAGTCCTAATAACAGGTAAGTAAGAATGTCATTTGACAAGTTCTTAAAACATCTAGGCCCCTGGGCTGATTTGAAGAAGCTCCTGCCTCCTTCCCTCTTCGCTACCCTGAGTCGAAGCACACTTCTTTCTTAGAGACAGCTTCTCAGCCTCTTCCAGGGACAAGAGCACCATTAACTCTTGTGAAACCTTTGTGCAAGCTAGAAAAATATACCCCTTTCTTTGGGAAAACAGGGCTGTATACTAGGATGCATGCTTTGCAGTGAAGTATAGGTTAGATTTCAGCTCCTGTTTCCCCTCTTGGCTAGAAGGCTTTGTGCAGTGTACAACACGCCCAACAGTTTATGCCAGCCCTGCTCTGGGGTCCATGCCTTAGCCAGTGAATGGCTCTGCTTCTCTGGACCTCCTTGGGCCTTTGAGCAGAGCTAGAAAAGTCTTTGCAAACTGAGTGGGGTACTTCTAGCCAGATGAGGGAAGCTAACATAGTATTCAACAGGAGCTGCCTGACTTCTCTGTCATCTTGGCTAGCTGGAGTTCTCCTCTTGCTTCTTTGGCTGAACCCCTCCTTCTCTGCTTCTCCTTCATCATCCAAGGCTGAGGAAGAGAATGCATCTCTTGCCTGTCATCTCTCTGAGCAGTTGGAATCGACAGGTCCTCAGGCAGAGGGACTGGCCCCTCCTGACAGCAAACTAGTTCTAGATAAATGAGTATTGGTTTTCCTCTGTTAGCTTTTCATTTGTAGCTATCCTTTGATTTTTTTTCCCCCTTTGCAAAATTGGTTAAGCAATGATATTATGTGTCTGGTTCTGTGGTTGCATTGATTGGTCAGCTCCTGGAGTCTGGGTATTTGCTGGGTTTTCTGTTGTATTTAGGTTTCCACTCCACCTCCACCTCAACTACCTCCTCTATTTTTGTGGAAAAGGTAGGGAGGGAGGAAGGGAACTAACACATATGGAGCAGCTATTAATGCCAGGCACTATGTGGGTGACTTATGCCAATTGCTTCATTCTATCTTCCAAAAACGAAACAAGCCAATGTGGTGGGCATTATTTGTCCTATTTTGCAGATGAAGAAAATGGTGAGAGATTCAGAAACCTGTTCAAGGTTGCATGGCCAGAAAACAGCAGAGCCAGGTGTGGGTCCCCTGCTTCCCCACCAGACTCATGTTTTATGACTGGCCAGTTTACCAAGTGGCCCTCAGTAAGTGGTTCTGTCTAGACTCCAGGCTGCCACTCTGTGAAGTGGAGAGGCACTCAGACCAGCAATGTAATGGGGGTTATTCCCCCAGATGAGGAAACCCTGAGATCATTAGAGAAAGGGCAAAAGCAAAAGGGCATGGTGACAGTGAAGGGGGAAAGGGGACATGGTGAGTAGAGGAGCTGGCAGAAGTGGAGAGGGCCCAGCGGGGAGGGACAAAGGAGCACGTTGGCATGCAAATGTGCTTGCTGAGTGGGCATGTTCCCAGCATCAGTCAGTCATGGTCTTCACAGCAGCAAATGGGTGGTCCAATTTGTTTTCTCTCCAGTCCTACCCCTTTCCTCTTGGTGGAGTCATCCAGTTGCTGGACATTACAGGAGCCCACCTTTAGGTTGACTTCAAGAACTCACAGCTAGAACAGTCTCTGTGGACTGGAGGAGCCCTTTGTGATTACATGGGGCTTAGAACTCAGCATGCCTACCACCCTTTGTTAGGATGGTTCTCTGTGGATTGGTCAAGCCTTTAGCTACATCTGATTTTTAGCAGGAGTAGAAGAGAGAGACGGGGATGGGGGCCTCTGCGGGAAGCAGCGACAAGGTGAAATGGGAAGGTCACCGAAGTTTAAGCCCCTCCCATTCACACACCTCTTAGCTGTGTGACCTTGGATGAGTCACCACTTTTCTGAGCCTTAAAAATAACAAAAAGCTGCTATTTGAGTGCTTACCATCTTCCTGGCAGTAATCTAAGCACTTTCCCCATATTACTCATTTAATCCTCAAGACAGCCCTAGGAAGAGTATTATCCTTATTTGACATCCATCAAATTGAGGTTTGTTGTGATGATCAAAGAGGTAAAAACAAGAAAGCAGTTTGTAAAGTGTGTGTGTGTGTGTGCATGTGTGTGAGATATTATTGCAGAAATCAGCACCGTCATAGCCCATCAGGGAGGAGCAGCTTTCTGGCGCCTGGCATCCCTTCAAAAAGATTCTGACAACCTCAGGGGTCACCAAGGAGGCTTCCTGGCCCTGGCCCTGACCCTGGCCTGACCACCTTCACTCTACCCACCGTCCATTCACTCAACCCACAAATATTTGAAGGCAGATCAGGGAGCAGGCATTGTTCTGGGTTCTGGGACCAAAGAACAGACAGCATTTCTGCATCTGTGGAGCTTACATTTGAGGTAGAGAATCACACTACAATTTAATAAATGCACGGTCTGTAGCAAAATCTCATGTGGAGAAGAGAAGTGCTCAGAGAAAAATAAAGCAGAGTTGGGGTTTCAACAGGGATGGTGAGGGAGGCCCTCTTGAGAAGATGACACGTACCCAGAGACCCGAATGAAGGGACGCAGGACCAGCAGGACAAGGCTCAGAGGTGGGTCCCAGCCCAGCTGGGCAGAGCAACCACAGGACACATGGCTGAGAAGAATGAGTGAGTGGAAAACCAAGTCAGAGCGTCAGCAGGGCCGCACTGCCCACGCCTTTCGGGCTACATGAGGATGTAGGGTTTATTTTAAGCATAAGTATTTGCCTTGGAAGATTCTGGGTGACATTATCTTTTTTTTTTTTTTTTTTAAACAGAGTCTTGCTCTGTTGCCCAAGCTGGAGTGCAGTGGCACAATTTCCGCTCACTGCAAACTCCACCTCCCAGGTTCAAGTGATTCTCCTGCCTCAGCCTCCCAAGTAGCTGGGATTACAGGCACCCGCCACCATGCCTGGCTAATTTTTGTATCTTTAGTGGAGACAGGGTTTTGTCATGTTGGCCAGGCTGGTCTTGAATGCCTGACCTTATGATCTACCTGCCTCAGCCTCCCAAAGTGCTGGGATAACAGGCATAAGCCACCGCACCCAGCCTTATTATCTGATGATAGGGATGCAAAGGTGACCATATGCCCGACAGGTGATCTTTCTAAGACACTCATTTCAGCATCTCCACTCCTCACCCCTGGCCCTTCTCTAAAACCCCTTAGAGGTTCCTTATTGTGCTCATGCCTGGTATGGCCCTACCCCCATGTCCTCTCGGTCACCCCTTCCCAAGCACCAGCCACACCTCCAGGCTCACTGACCCCCGACCCGCTCTCTCCTCTAAGCCAGCTTGTTCTGCCTGGATATCCCTCCCCATCTAAGCCAGACACCCCCACACCCACATCCCTACCCTTGCAGCCTTTTTCTTTGGGAACTCTTTCCAGGCCACCTGGCCCATAGCAGTGGAGGGCCCTGCACTTTGCTCTCAGAGCCCCACACCCACAGCCATCAGACTGCATAGCACATGGAATAGCAATTATCTGCTCTCCCGTGAGTCTCCACCAGACCCTGCAAGCTCCTATGGCCTGGGCTGGAAATTACCCATCAGTGTGTCCCATCCCTCAGTGCTGAGCCTGACAGGCCATAGGAGGCGCTTAGCAAACACTGACTGCATTATTATTAATTAATAATAGAGGATGGACCCGACCACAGCTGCCGACTCTGTCCTACTCCTACTCCATGAGGCCTCCTGGCTTTCAGGGTGGGAGTGGAGACCTGAGGAGATAATCCCCTTTGCCTGCCCCAGGGAGAGGCGCAGCAGGCAGGGCCAGGCCAATCCTGAGGGGCCAGGAGCCAACTGCCAGGCTGACATGCAGAGGCAGCCAGCCAGCAGGGCTGGTAAACGGCCCAGTTACATTTATAGTTGTGTTCTTATTAAGCACCAGGAGAGGAGAGATGAATCATACCCCCTCCTCCCACCCACAGCCTGGGGAGGTGGAGGCCACCAGCCAGCCTGGCCTTAAATCTCAGGAAACTTAAAAGTCACAAATGCTCAGGGCCAGCCCTGCATCACCAGGGACAGCAGAGAGGAATGCAGGCTGCTCCGGCATTCATGTCCCATGGGGTCCAGGCCAAGGGCAAGGCATGGAGGAAGGCGGGGGCTCCCTGAGAGGTCCTGGGAACAGGATCCTCAATTCAGACCTGCACTCAACATTGTGTGACTTTGAGACAGTCAAATGACCCCTCTGGACCTTTGGGCAGCATGCTTTCCCTTAACTAACAGAATCCAGGTGCTTCTGGGGGCACGCCCCTCAATCCTCCCATGTTACAGAAAGGCAAAGCAGAACCTGGAGGCGACCCTGGCCACCAGAACCCCAATAACTGTGCCCTGAAAGGTCAGTGGTGCAGCAGGCTGGCAGACTGTAATGGCCTTGAAAGGGAGGTCAGGGATGGCATTTATGGCCACGTCATCAGGGTGTTCTCACCCAACCCTGACTCAGGAGCCATGATGCCTGTCACCCTCCTATAGCAGGGTGTGCTGGGTGCTTGAAAAATGTCTGCCCCCACCACCATGCTCACTTCCCTGAACAGCAGAAAGGTGAGGATTGCTATACCCATTTTACAGAGGGAGTAATTAGAATTCGAACTGTTGCCAAGACTAAAACGTGGATGGGGCCGCCTTCACACCTGGGGCCTCTTTAACTTTCTCTCTCTTTTTTCTTGTATGTGTAATTGATTTCAGTGAGATTTATTAGGGTTTTTAAACCCTTTTTATTGTGAAATATAACACAAATACCAAAAATTGAATAACCCATAAATGTAGAGCTTAATAAGTTATACAAAGTGAACACCCAGGAAACCACCTCCAGGTCCTGGGAAACAGGACTTTGCCAGTGTGCCAGAGCCACCCATGCAGCCTGTCCCAAGGCCAGTTCCTCCCTCCCTGCTCAGGGAACCACATCCCAGCCTTCATGGGAGGCTCCTACGGTAAGCCCAGGATCCTGGAATTCAGGAGAATTGAGAGCACTGAATAGGAAGGCGAGAGTCACGGCTTCCAGGTCCACCTCCTCTCAGGGCCTCAGTTTCCTCTTCTGTAAAGTGAAGAATTGGACCTCTCCAGCCCAGTCTAGAATCCTAAACCAGCAAGAAGACAATTTGACTGGGATGATGGGTACTGATCAGAGGGTGCCTGGATACCCGTTCATAGAATAACCAGCAAGAAGACAATTCGGCTGGGGTGATGGGTGGGGATCAGAGGGTGCCTGGATACCCGTTCATAGAATAACCAGCAAGAAGACAATTCGGCTGGGGTGATGGGTGGGGATCAGAGGGTGCCTGGATACCCCTTCATAGAATAACCAGCAAGAAGACAATTCGGCTGGGGTGATGGGTGGGGATCAGAGGGTGGCCGGACACCCCTTCATAGAATGCGCTTCCTTCCTCCTCATCCCTGGGAGGAGGTGGTGTTCTCTCACCACACCCAGAGGCTGCGACTAGGAGGAGCCTCTTTCTGCCTGCCACGGAGATGGAGTTTTGGGGTTTTCTGCTTGGAGATCTGTGGGGAGCCTGGGAGCTACTCAGTTCTTTGGGCTCATCCCCCACCCCCACCAGGGAGCCTAGTGTCTAGTTTTGAGTAATTCCCCAGAAGCCAAGCAGAGTCCATCCTTCCTGCTTCCCATCAAGACCTCTGATGTGACTTTGGGACCCCTGCCCGCCTGCACCTCTCCTGGGAGGGCTGAGCCAGCTGCACAGGGCTCTGCAGCCTGGGTGCTGGGAAATATATGCTTGTGGGGAGGAAGAGGAGAAAGAAGAAGGGGGAATGGAGAGGGAGGGCAGGTTGGAGCAGCATTCCCTGAGCCCCTACTGTGTGCCAAGCACCACAGAGGCACTTGGCATTCATGATCTGGTTTCATCAGCCTCCTCATGTGGAAGAAATACTAATATCTTCATCTTCCAAAGGAGGACACTGAGACTGAGTTTAAGCGTCTTGCCCAAAGTGGCACCTCTAGGAAAAGGCAGAGGCAGGCTTAGAAACAAGCCCCTCTGACTCCAGAGCTCTTCATTTTCACTCCACACCCAGCCCTGGCACAGAATCAAGAGAGGAAGTCAAGTGACTCCTGAGGCCTCACTCCCTCCTTCCGTGGCTGTGAGTGCCATGGTGCTGATGAATGAAGGGGCTGGATAAATTAGCACAGGAAGTCAGTGATGATGAAGGTGAAATGAATTGGAAGGAAGAATGAGAGTTGGGGTGGGGTGAGGCAGGCGAGAGTTCAGAGAACAGAGCAGTTTCCAGCTGGAAGGACTAGGGAAATAGTGGAACCAAACTCCAAGACAGAGATAAGCAGGTTAGGCCAGGCATGGTGGCTCATGCCACCCAGCACTTTGAGAGGCCAAGGTGGGAGGATCGCTTGAACCCAGAGTGCAATATGGTGAGACCTCGTCTCTACAAATAATACAAAAATTAGCCAGGTGTGGTAATGCACACCTGTGGTCCCAGTTACTTGGGAGGCTGAGATGAGAGGATCACTTCTGCCTGGGAGATCAAGGTTGCAGTCGGCCATGTTTGTGCCACTGCATTCCAGCCTGGGTGACAGAGCAACACCCTGTATCATAAAAAGAAAAGAAAAGAGCAGGTTCTGGGTGGCGGGTGTGTGGCAGGGGGTGCCAGGACTTGATTTGAAGACTTTCAACATCTTATTCACTTCTTTATCCCTTGCTAAGAGCCTGCCTGAGAGGCCCTATTCACGTTGGATGGGCAGATGGGTAGGTGGAAGGTTGGCTGGAAGAGGGAGGGGTCAAGAAGTCAACATATTTATGGCCAAGGGACTCTAGGTTTTTCCTTGCATTCCAGGTGGAGAGAGAAACACACATTTGGAGTAAGTACCCTACAAGTAAGTCACATCACCCAGAGATGCTTAACTGGGGTCTTGTGGATCTCCATTCCTGGATCTCCTCCCCCAGTCCTCCTCCTTCTCCCACACGTGCCTTCCCACCCTCAACCCCTATTTCCCCCCCCCTCTCTCTTCCTCATTGCCCTCCAGAACCCAGAGGGGAACATGATTCTCAGAGACCAGGAACCATGGGTGTGAGCTCCAAACTCCTTTGTTCACACCAGCAACTTCAGCCTGGTGAACCTGGGGCTCAGAGAGTGCTGGCATCCTGGTTGAAGACCCCCAGCAAGACCTGCTGCCAAAGTGAGACCAGACTACCTGACCACTTAGCTTTTAGGGCTCGAGGCTGTGCTGGAGGAAAGGAGACCACAGGGGCCTGCATTTTCTGTCTCTGGAAAACACTGAAACAAGCCAGCCTCCGAGCCACACTGAGCTCCTCCTGCCCAGCCTCAGTGAAGGCCATGGCTTCTCAGCAGCAAACTATGATTGCTCGTGTTGCCTTTCCTGCTGAATGATTTTAGTTTAATAATTTTGCATGATCTCGGCACAGCATGAAGAAAGAGTAGAGCCGAGGACACAGGGCTTATAGTGAGGGAAAAGGGGTAGAACCGGAATATAAAGAGCTCCCTTCAATCTGACCTTGGCCAATAACTGGAATTTCCAACCAACTGTTGCTGGTTACCACAAACGACAGCAGCCTCTCCCTCTGTGCATGGCTCTCAGTGGGGCCCCAAAAGGAAAAGGGCTCAGGGGTGGCTCACAGCCTCACGTGGTCATGGGTAGGTCCCACGTTGATCGTCGTACCAGGCAGGCATTGCACTAGAATTATCTCACTGAATCTCCACCACCTCCCCACACCTACCGCCCCCTCCCCCAACCAACACACACATACCCAGGAAACAGGCATTGTCATCCCCATGTGCAATGAGGAAACAGGCATGGCACAGACTTGCCTGAGACCCCCACCCAGTAAGGGCTCATAGAGCCAAGGTCAAGCTCAGATTGACAGACCTCAAACAGGATTGCCTTACACCCTGTAAGGCAATTGCCTTACACAGTTACACTTGGGTGTAAGTGAAGGCCTTACACCCAAACTGGGAGTGGAGAACTTTTTCCAAACTGGAAGGAGGCTCTAGGAGAGGAGCAGAGTCCAAGGGAGAAATTCAAGGTGTTTCCCTGGAAGAGGAAGAGTCAGAAAAGTAGGGCAGTTAGAAGATTTGGGAAAAAAGCTGAATCACAATTTAGAGCTGCCAGGACTCTCACAGGGCTTGAAATCATCCCCTTCACTTTGCAGATGAATTTCACCATAACCCCAGAGAAGTCAAGCAGCTTGGCCAAGGTCACACAGCAGCAGATCTCTGACCACAGCCAAATGCTCCCAAATCCCATGACCTTATATGGGATTGGGCCTGCCCCACCCACAAAGCCAGCCCAGCTCTAGCTCCCACAAGGTTAGGTCAGGTTGGGCCAGAGGATGGATGGGAGGTGCCCAAGCCAGGTCCAGGCGGGGAGGGTGGTTTCTCCTGCTGTCTCACCCCCGCTCATTACTATTCCTGGCATCATCCCCCTCACACCCCTTCCCGTGGAAACCCAGTGATGCCGAGAGCTGGAATTTGGACGTTTTCCAAGCATTTGGGCTGTTAATAAATCTGCCACTTGGAGTTGAGTTGAAGAGGAGAAAGGGAGAGGTAGGGGAGGGAGATGGGGACTGGGGTGTAGGATCCCCACACACACCCCTACAAGGGTCTCTTCCTTTCAATCCTGCCTCCTGAACTATTTTCTCTGTTGGCCACTTATTCATTCCACACTTGATTCTCCCAGCTGTCAGACCCTAACCTCTGCCTGAGTAAGCTCTGGTTTCTTCTAAAGAGACACAAAAGACGTGCTTCCAAGTCAGGGGTGGGCCTGTCATTCCCTGCCACTCCATGGGACTGGGCAAAAAGCACGAGACCCAGGTGGGGCAGACCTGGGTTCAAATCCCAGAGTTGCCCTTTCTAGCCACGTGACCTCTGGGGAGCCACTTCACCTCTCCAGGTGTCCCCTTCCTCACCTTGAAAATGCAGACTGTTAATTCCTACTTTGAAAGGTTCTTGCAAAGATGACATGAGAAAGTATGCAAAATAGCCTGTTGCTAACCATTCAGTGATCTCGCTCTGTGATCTGTTCTGATCTCCACTTCCTTTTTCTCATCTCCCCTGACTCCCAGAGGTTCCCATAAATGATTGCATGTTGTGAAATGATATGAATAGCAGTAATGTCACCTTATATCTGTAAAGCAAATTTCAAACTCTCCCATAGTTTAGAACTCTCTCTCTAAGCTATGGGGTGCCATGTCTACATCCATATAGCCCACGCACAAAGCCATGCACTATCCAGGCAATGATAGTGGTTTATTCATCTTTATTTTGTCAGTGCCCACCACAGTGCTAGATGCATAGGGATGGATGAAAGAAGTGCTTTCATACCTGGAGGGGACATCTGTTCCACTTGTCTGCCCAGTGCTCTGTCTCCTTCATCTAGTAACAAACAGCTCCCTTCTGCTTAGAGAACTGCTTCTCCTCTCTCGTACAGTGTGTTCCTTTTCTCTCCTGCTACACAGGTGGCCATGTGACCATGTTGGTCTAATCAGAGCCTTCTCTAGGATTTTTCTTCCTGAGACTGGTGAGGAGGCTTCTTTCCTGTTCAGACATGAGAACAGCGGGTAGGTGGAGCTGCCTGTGAGCATGCCTCCAGCCTTTCTCACAGCAAAGATGAAGTCATGCACAAAGAGACATAGATGAGAGACAAAAAGCAGGTGCCTAGCTCCGCTGGCTTCAGCCCTCCTATGATCAAGTGATATGAGCCTATGAATTTCCTATTTCTTCATTAAACATAATTGAGCAGGGATTCTGCCATTCACAGCCTTTGACTCACACAATATCTACCATCTCATTTCATCTTCTCAATGACATCTCAAGCTGGGCCAGCAGAGATTGTTATTCCCATTTTACAGATGAGAAAGTCAAGTCTCAAGAAAGTGAATTTATTTGCCAAGGCTGCAGAGCTGCTAATGATGGGATTAGAACTGATAACAAGTACTAATGTTTATTGAGAGTGGCAGGTGCTATGTTTAGGGGATACGCATTCTCCCACACCATCGTCTTAATAAGATGATGAAAGCACCAATATCAATATCTGCCTTTATACAGATGGGGCAACTGAGGTTGGAGCAGTTAAGTAAATTACCCAATGTCACAGCGAGTTATGGAGTCAGCCTAGGTCTATCTGCCCAGAGTTGAGGCCACCAGCCACCCACCTGCACTGCCCCCACAGCTGCCTTTCTGGGAGAGGAGTATCTCTGGGCGGTGGAAGACTAAGAGCACAGAAATAATCAAATACCTGCTGCATGCACAGCTTTGTCCATGGGCTCAAGGATGCAGAAATGACCAGGCCAGGGAGCCTACCCCAAAGGAACTCCCAGTCTAGAAGAGGGAACAAGGCATGTCCATAAATAGCCATGCTGTGAGGCTCAAGTACTTTGGGAACCCATAGAACAGAGAGATGGCTCCAACTGGGGGAGAGGCAGGAGCAAGTGGCACTTAAACATGACCTTTCATATGGGCAGGATTTGGACCTGTGGACATGGTGTGGCCATGGCAGGGTGAACATCAAAAGCAGAGGAAAATGCATAAGCAAACACCTCAGGTGTTTTGGTAGGAAATCCAATGATTTTGTTAGCAGGAGAAAATGATCCCATTTTTCTGAAGGGTAGTGTGCATGAATGGGAAAAGACAAACAAAAGACCAGAGAAATCAATTAAAGATGACAAGTTGAGTGCCTTGGATGCCAAGATTAAAAGTTTGGGCTTTATTTGGCAAGCAATGGGGAGCCATTAAAGGTTTTTGAGCAGGACAATGTCATAGTCAGACTGGAACAACAGTCTGGCAGCCACACATAAGACAGATTAGGAAAGGGCAAGGGCAGTTAGGAGGAGGCTATCAGGAAAGGCAGTAAAGGCAGAAGTAGGCCAGAACAAGGCATGGGGGAGGGAACAGAAAGATGAATCCAATGACACCACAGGGGCAGACTCATCAGAGAACAGTGTGGTGTGGTGGAAAGAGCTTATACTTGGGAATCAGGATGGACTCGAACCTGGACTGCCTGCCTCTAAGAGCTGATGTGCAGGGCACAGGGGACCACGAACAGGACAGCACATTGTGAACCGCAAGTGCACTCGCTGATTCATTGATGCTGCCCCAGGAGCTAGAAGTCAGCTGACACCTGGTAAGTGGTCAGTGAATGCTGAGGGCATGATGGGAGGATGGATGGACAAGTGACTGAGTGAGGAGATGAGTCAGAGAAGGCTCTGTGAATGAAGGAACAAATGAATGAATGAGTAAAAGCAGCAGGGAAGAGAGGGAGGGAATAGAGAGAGGCACAGCAGCTTCCAGAGTGCTCCTGGAGAAGGATTTGGCTTCAGAAACCTTTCTTCCATCTCCTCCAAACCCAGTCCCAAAGCTGACACAGCCTGGGCTGAGCCACAGTTTCCACAGCTGCAGGGCCTTAGCGCAAGGAGGGATGGAGGAGGAGGGACGGAAGGCTTAAACACGATGAGCTGCTTGCATGGCTCTGGGGTCCCTCCTCCTTCTAAGAAACAGAATTACTTACTTAGAAGGAAATCTTACTTATAACCTAGTTAGCACTGCTGTGATTTAAGCCCCACTAAACCAGGTTCCCCTCCAGCCCTGCTGGTTTTGGGCAAGGATGGAGGCTACTCCCAGGGCTGTGACCTCAACCAAGCCAGGGACCCCTTGGAGCCAGCGCTTCCTCAGTGTGGTCCAGGCCCAGGGGAACAGTGGGTAGGTGAAGCTGCCTCTGAGCATGCCTCCATGGTGTCAGAGCCTGTGTGGGGCCTGGGAGCTCAGGTTGGCTGCCCCCAGGAAGCCTTCCTATTGGGACCACTCCTTCCATTTCAGACAAATCACTCACCTGCCAGTCAGTAATCAGCCCATAAATATTACTGGTACTGACATTGTATACACATTCTCTCACTCGGTCTTCACAAAAGCACCATGAAGTCTCTTCCCATTTCACAGATAAAGAAACCTAGACTCATGAACTAACATTCCCAACTTCACACAGTGGGTGGAGAATCTCATCCAACATGAGGCACAAACTGCTGATTGGTCACCTCCCAATGCCCTTCCCACATTTGTTCAACATAGGACTTGGAGGGGAGAACAAATGCAAATTAATGTAATAATAAATCCCCCGCCATGAATGGAAAATGCCGTCCAGGCAGCAGGGCAAGCAGAGAGGTCCCCAAAACAATCATCACGATGACAGTTAACATCATTGAGGCTTTCTCTTTGCCAGGCCCTCCTGTGCACTTGAAGCAAATCAACTCATCTAACTCCTTGGTAACAACACTCAGTATGTCCCCTTTTACAGGTAGGTCTCCAGGAAGGTAAGTGACTGGCCCAGGGTCACATGGCCAGGATAGGGCAGAGCCTGGACTCAAATCCAAGCAGTTCCACTCCAGAGCTAGTGGCCTAAATATCCCCAATCCCAAAATTACTCTGGGAGGACATCGTATCACTGCCCCTAAATTTTCTGGTTTGTTGAATGGCGATAGTGACAGTGCTTGCCACACGGTGTCTTCAGGGAAAGCTCATCAGGAATATGGCTGTGGGGTACCCCCATAAACTGCCATGTACTGTAGAGTGGATCTTACCGCTGTCCCTGGGGCTTAGGTGGCACTTTGGGAGGCATTTTTATTTTTAATTCAAAAGACAGGAGAGGAGTTGATGCAGGTGGATGGGAAGCCAAGTTGGGTGTATGAGACAAGAGAGGCAGAGACTCGGGAGGCAGCCGGACAGGAGGTGCTGTCAGAACTCAGTAGCCTGTGCTGATAAAGTGGTGAGTGGAAGCAAACAGAAGTTGCTTCAGAGCAGACTAAGCCTGGATTTCAGGAAACCTGCTGTGTTACCTTGCACAAGTCACTACCCCTCTCTGGTCCCGGTTTTCTCCTTTGGAAATAAAGTGAGGCAAAGAGGTAGGGACAGCGAAGAGTGGTGTGAAGATGCTCTCTAAGGTCATGTTCCATGTCACTGCACTATTTCACTTTACCTGAGAGCTAGCCCTCAGCACAGTGGAATACAGGAAACAGATTTGGGGTGGGGGTATGATACAACAGCCATCCCTCCACAAGTTTTGCTTCTGGAGACCCAGAATCCAAGAAAAGGAAAATGCTCTGTTTCCACCCCACTCAGCTTGTACTCACCCCATCAACTCCCCAAGGTACCAAGAGGATGAGCATAGGAGAGATACCAGTTAAAGTCATGGATGTACTCACCCTCAGCTTCCTCACCTGAAAATGAAAATGACTATGGGGAGGGGGTGGTTTGGTTCTCTTCCAGCTCCACCAGCCTAGGGTTCTAGCATTCAAATGAAGCTGTTTTCCACTAGGTTATCTCTTTCTTTGGGGATAGAAGTTGGGAGAGGGTGGGAGCAGTGCTAACTCAATTCTTCCTTGGGTAGAGCATCCTCTAGAGGGAGACAAGACTGAAGATGGGTGTGCTGTGGCTGCAGAGTACAGGATAAAGGAAGGGCTTTAATGTCTTCATGCAAATTGTGCATCAACTTGAAATAGAAATGCCACCTTCTCCAGGAAGCCCTCGTGATTGTTCCCAGTACTGACTGTCTGAATGCATGTTCTCCCCTTCCATCTCAGCCCTCTCCTGTCTGGGTTCCCCCCTCACAAGTGTGTGTGCACGTGCACACACACATATACACACAGGCACCTCCACCCTGCAAGCCCATATCCTCCACTGACTGACCACATGTTCCCACCAGGCCAGCCTCTGACCCTGGTCCAAGGCCTGCGGGAGAATCTGCAGAGTCAGGGCTCTGTCCTCTTTTCCAATTTCCTTCTGCTTTGATTTTGCAGGTTCTTTGATTGCCCATGGACTTTCAGGCTCAGGCAAAGGGCAGCTCTTTGCAAGGAAAAAAAAAAAATTGAAGAGAACCCTGGGAAATAAATGCAGACTCTGCTTCCTTCTCCAGCCCAACATTCTGACCAGGCTCAAGGAAAGATCCTGTGACCACGGGGTCCCTCAGAGGCCGCTTCTGCTGTGCAAGGCTGCCAGTGTGTTAAAACAATGAAGATTTTGCCAAAATCAGCTTACAAAAAATTGTGCTATATATTACGTCTTGAATATTAACAATTTAATGCTTTAACAAAAAAATTACAATGTAATATAATTGCTATGTTAACAAGATAATTACAGGTTTATTTTTAATTAATTCATAGTATGCTACAGATGGTGTGGTCTGTTAATAGGACCAAGTTTAACATTATAGGATGAACTGTTTCTTTTACCCAACTGGGCAGCACTGAGACAGGAGAAATTACCTCATTTGAAGATAATGTCAAGAGTTGAACCTGAGACTGTGGCACCCAGACTGAAAGCTTCTCCTGTCCCTTCCGGCTCCCCAACTCCCTTCCCCCGTGACAAATCTCTGCTCCTGAACATGCCCACTCTCCCAGAGATACCTGAAACCACAGAGCCGGAAGGAAATTTCAGATGAACGGTTCAGACTCCTCCACTGTCCAGATGGGGAGATTAAGGCCCCATTCAGCAGCCTGGTGGCATAAGAGCTTATTTCCAAACACACCTCTTACACTTATTACGTACATGGCCCTAAGAAAGTCAGGTCACCCCTCTGAGCCTCAGTTTGCTCAGTTATGAAACTGGCACAATAAAGCTTGCCTCTGGAGCTGGAGTGAAGTATTAAACAATACATACTGGTGACATGTATTTATGTCACCCTCATCTGACTCCTGTCCCATCAGGTGAGGGTGATGTGGATGGGACTGGCAGCAGGAAAGGCTCAAACGCAGGCCAGGACTCTGTGTCCCCTCCTCTCACCTGTCCCTCCTCCACTGAGCAGTAAGCAGGGTTGGAGCACAGAGCAGCCCCTAATTCCAAATCCAGGGGAGAAGCTGTGTCTCGTGGCACACATCAGGCCCCCTGGATGACCTACGCCTTCACCCTCCACCATGAAATAAGGGGAGAGCTTGAGGTCAGAGAGGAACTGGCCATCTGAGAAGTGGAAGGCTGGAGCCCCCGACCCCCAGCACCATCGTATGCAACTCAAGCCATCTGCATCTGGCCTGTCTATGCGGGAGAGAAAGAGAGTCAGTCAAACTGAGTCCAGCCCTGGGGATTAAGTGACATAGGAGGTAGGTTGAGGCCTGGGCAGAAGGTAACCCCAGCAGGCCTGACTCTGGACCCCTGGCACCCAGAGACCTGCTCCCAAACAATCCCTCCCATTTCTCTTCCACCTTAAAACGAAAGAGACTGAGCCCCAGGATTCCAATAGTTTAAGAGGATCCCAGGCTTTACAGCCCTTAATTGAGAGGTGAGGGAGGGAGGTGGGGAGCAAGACCATGGCTGGGTTAGGAACACAGGAGAACGTAGGCAGAGCAGCAACAGTCCAAGCCAGACCCCCTTCCTCACCACCTGCCCACTGAAACAACTTCTAGCAAGGTCACCAAGAACCAACACTTAGTAAAAGTCAGTTGTCTCTGCTCTCTCCTTCCCTTGTTTAGTCTCTTGGGAATGCCCAGCATGGTTGCCACTCCCACCCTCTTGAAACGATTGCTTCTCTTGCTTCCTTGGTAACATGTTCATCTAGTTTTCTTCCTCCTTCAGGGCCACTTCTCCATCTCCTTTCCAAGACTTCTCCTTTGCCTAAATTTTGGAGTGTCCCAGCTCCCTTATCCTCTGAATGAACCCTGTCTCTCCAGGGGACCTCACTCATTCATATTGCTTTCTATATCATCTGTGTGCTGATCACCTCTACATTTATATCTCCAGCTCTGGCCATGCCTTTGGCTTGCAGACTCATTTATCCAACTGCCCATTCAATATCGGAGGCATCTGAAACTCGTTAAGTCCAAAAAGAGCCTTTGATTTCACTACAAAGCCACTCCTCCCACTCCCTACAAGCCTTCCGCATCTCAGGAAGTAGCACCTCCATCCACCAGTGGCCCACATATCCAGAGAGATCCTTGCTTCCTCTTTACACACTGTACAGTGAGCCCTATTGGCTCCACCTCCTAAACATATCCCGAGTCTGAGCATTTATCAGCAACCCCATGCTGTGGTCCTACACTACCCTCTCACCTGCACCACCACACCTGTTCCCTGCTGGCCTTCCACTGCCAGCTGCTTATACAGCTGCTTTATACAGCAGCCAGAGCACCATGCCCCTGCTTACACTCTCCAACGGCTTCTCATCACAACCAGAATAAAACCAAATACCGTAATGTGCTGTCACAGCTCAGTTTCCCTGGAAAGATTGGAAAATGGTATGCAGGAAGTTAATTGGGATGTGCTCTCAGGATTACACCTGTGGGAAAGGAAGAAAGCAGAATTGGTAGGGGAAATGTTGAGCTACAATGCAAAAGCAACAGAGACCTCAGCCAATCCCACAGAAGCCCTAGAGCAGGGATGACCTTTCAGAGTTGTCCCAGAATAGGAGGTCAAGCCTTACACTCCTGCATCAACCTATCATAGATATGGGCTGCCTTCACCCAGGAATAGCATGTGACCTCAATTGGACCAGGCAGCCCTCTTCAGCTGACAGCAATTCCTAGAGAGAACTCAGATTAGTGCTTTCAGCTGCTCGAGGAGGAGGGCAACCCACCACAGCATCTACTAGACAAGACAAACAAGACTTGGCATGATCTGACTCTCTTACCAATGCATCTCCCACCACCACCTGTTTTGTTTTGTTTTGTTTTTTGTTTTTTTAAGACGGAGTCTTGCTCTTGTTGCCCCGGCTGGAGTGCGATGGCATGATTCGGCTCACTGCAACCTCTGCCTCCCGGGTTCACGCAATTCTTTTTACTCAGCCTCCCGAGTAGCTGGGATTACAGGCTCCCGCCACCATGCCCAGCTAATTTTTGTATTTTTAGTAGAGACGGGTTTTCCCCACGTTAGCCAGGCTGGTCTCGGACTCCTGACCTCAGGTGATCCACCGGCCTCAGCCTCCCAAAGTGCCGGGATTATAGCCGTGAGCCACCAAGCCCGGCCTTCCCCCACGTTTACTGTGCTCCAGCCATAGTGACCTTCATTTGGCCTCCAAAACAAGCTCAAGAACTCTGCTCTTATTGCTTCTTCTGTGTCTCATCCTTCTTATGTGTAAAATGGAGAAAATCATACATCTGCTTCATAGTGTAGTTAAGAGGATTAAATGAGTCAATACATGTAAAGAGCAGTGCTTGGCATGGAAGGTGTTATATAATCAGAAGCAAATGATAGTGATGGTGATGATGATAACGATGTGATGACAGTGATGATGATAACAATGGTTAAGATGATGATGGTGATGGTAATGATGGTGATGATGATAATGATGATGGTGAGGATGATGTTGATAATAATGATGGTAATAATGATGGTGATGGTGATGATGATGTTGTTGATGGTGATGGTGATGGAGAATGAAACTCCCTTCTCTTAAATCACTGTATGGCTACCGCTTCTCAACATTCAAGCATTTTCTCAAATGCCACCTCCTCAGAGAATCCCTCCCTGACCCAAGCCAGGCAGCACACTCCTAATCACTGTTCACCTTCCAACCCCGGTTTATCTTCTTCATGACACTTAACAGTACCTGATACTATCTTATTTGTTTGTTTACATCAGTGGTTCTCAACCAAGGGTGGCTTTTGCTCCCCAGGGAACACTTGGCAATATCTGGAGACACTTTTGGTTGTCACAACTGGGCAGGGGGAGTGCTACTACATCTAGTGAGTAGAGGCCAGGATATTGCTAAGCTTCCAAAGGGAAGCCCTACAACAAAGGTATCTGGCCCAAAATGTCAACAGTGTTGATAGTAAGAAATCTTGGTTTACTTTTTATTTTTTTTTTCTCCTCCATGAGAAGGTCTGTCTTGTTCACCCTCATATCCACAATATTGACACCTTGTAGATCCTTACTCCATATATGCTGACTGTCAGTGCTTACAATAATGTTTCACATGGGGTAAGTGGTCTAAAACTGTTTGCTGAGGGAATATGTGCCAAGCCCTATGACTTAATAGCTGCATGAGCTTGGTGAGTCACTTAACTTTCCTGAGCTTCTATTTGCAATTTGCTTATTTGTAAAATAGCATAAATATTCATTAATGAAACTGACAGTTACCAAGATCTCACTGAGTTCCTGTCCTGTCCACTCTTTAGAACCATTTTGGGGATTGCAGGAGGTCCATGGATTCATCCTTTGAGACTTGCTCAAATGTCACCTCCCCTGTGAAGCGCTCCCTGATCCTTGCCTTCCTCAGCCACCCACCATCACTAAGGCAAATAAGTCTCTCCTTTTCCAGGCTCCAAAAGCCCCTTGTTCACACCTATGTGGTAGTGAACCGTGCTATTGGCTTGAAATGCTTGATAAGTTCTCAGCCCTATCAGACTCTGTCCCTTTTATAACAAATAGTTTGTAATGGTTCCTTTACAATCCTGAAATGAAATTCATATACAGTATAACCTACCTAGACACATCACTGGAAAATAAATCAACATAATGCCCTAACTGTAAGATAAAAAAGTAAAATAAAGACAATTTATAATAAAATATGTATCTCAATATGTAAATGCTCAGGTTTGATGGCACTAGAAGACATAATGAAGTCGTCAGAGGTTTGTGTCTACACATTAGCTCACCCTGAGGGCCAGAGCCTCAAATGCAGCCTGACACTCGGGAGGTTGTGTCTGGGACTCCACTGCCACAAAGAGCTTTGCCATTGGAAATGTGATTTTCCAGAAATGATGAATAACTCTTGGTAATGTTTCCAACGGAACAATCTTCCTTCAATTTACACGGTAGTTGTACTCCCAGAAAAATCAGTGTATATTAAATTCATGACACAAATACTTTATGTTTATATGTATAACATAGGTTCCAGGCTCAAATAATTATAAACAGGTTTTTTGCCTACTTGAATGTCGACCAGGATATTTGCAAATTACGTGGGATGTGGAGTGATGCTTCACTGAGCAGGATCATCCCTGCTTCGACGAGCGTTTAACATCCTTGGCCACTCCCACTAAATGCCAGTAGCATCCCCTATAGTGATTGTGAACATCGAAAATGTCCCCCTGCTTATTTACAAACCTGTCCCTCCACGATGGCACTGCCCTCATGGAGAATTTCTCTTCTAGTTTGTGTCTTTCACCTGCCTATGAGCTACCAGAGGACAGATGAACTTGTACATGACAGGTACTCAAGAAATTCTGATCGGCTGTAACACATGCGATCATACCCCATGCATATCCCCTCAGCCAGCCCTGGAGGTTGCCTGCAGAAAGACCTGCCAACAGTGACAGATGGGTGTCCTCCAGCCCCGGGAGTGTGCCAATCCATGTACTGATCAGGCCAAAAGCGCCAGGGAGCTAACAGCCCACAGACAACCGTCTGCCAAGGAGGGCTGGGGTTGGGGGATAAATTCCCCAACTTCCTCGCCCCTCCATGGGACCAAAATAAGGCACACTGGGAAGTATTCCAGAGAATCCGCTAGGAGCCTGAGAGACCCAGCTGCCCACAGACCCACAGAGATAACCCTCGTGAACACCCCATACCTGGCTCTCCTTCCTTCCTGTCTCATTTCCCCACTCCCTCAGAGCATTTCCTGGGATCACCTCCCAGATATACTCCTTGCACTCAGATTCTTGTGTCAGTGTGTTTCAGGCACTATTGTTACACAACAAACCACCCCAGAATCGCTTAAAACAGCAAGGATTTCTGATTTCCCCTGATTCGGCTGTTGGCTGGGCGGTTCCTCTGAGGTTTCACTGGGTCCCGCACAGCCGGAGGGTCCCCTGAGCTGGAAGATCAAAGCTGGCCTCACCCACTGTTCGGCAGGTGGTGCAGGCTGTTGGCCGGGGAAGGCTCTGTCCTCCTCCTCCTGGAGGCTTCTCACCCTGCAGTAGCTGCACTTGCATGGCAGCCTCACAACAGTGCCCCAAGATGGCAAACGAGAAAGCAGCAAGCCTCTTGAGCCCACGCTCCAGATCACAAACAACATCCCTTTCTGTTACATTCTATAGGTCAAGGCAAGACACAAGATCAGCCCGGGTTCATGGTGGGTAGAGAAACAGATCTTGTCTCAGGATTGGAGTTGCAGCAAAGGCATGTGCATGCAGGGTGGGAGGAATTTATGATCATTAAACAATCTGCCACTTGGGGTCTGCTGTGGGTAGGGGTAACCCCAAATTAAGACATCAGCCAAATCAAGCAATGACATGGGCAGACTAATGTCTGGCGGCATGACAGAGGGGAAGATGTGGATGTGTGAATGCACTTTGGAAACAGAGGCACAGCCCAGGTTGCTGGTGCTGACCAGGACGTGCAGCTCCTGGAAACACAGGCTGGGAGGAAGGCAAGACCATCTTAGCATCTCTAGTTCCACTGCTGAACTTGTGTTTTTCCACAAGACTGCATAATTCACCAAGGCACAATTACTTACGGAAGAACATACACAGTGTGTGCCATGGGCCCGTGGGGGTTTGTAATTCAGACATGTCTCCAGGGATAATTAAAATCTCTCCTCGGAACAGGAAGTCTTGAAATAGTGCTACAGTGGTGTGCCCTGCTCCTGCTGAACCCAGGGTGGTGGCCAGGGACTCCTCAGGACAGGATGAGGAGCTGAGGGTGGGGAAGGAGAAGGTGGTCAGGACCTGCAATCCTGGGAGAACTCAGTGGACGCCCAGCTGCAGCAGCAGGAGGGAGTTCAATGTCGGGGAGAACTTCTCTTATCACCAGGGCTCATTTTTAGACCATGGTAAGGGCTGTCCCCTTTGCCCGTGGATGGTAAGGACAGATGGAGGGAGGCCTGGTTTAGACAGAGCCATGGTACAGGTTAGATGGGCCCATCTAGTTGTGTTCTGTGTCTGAGTGAGGCTGATAATCAGGGATGGGATTCTTTCACGGATAAGGGAGAGGAAGGGAAGAGGAAGGGAACATTGAGTCTTAAAGACCTACTCCATGTCAGGCTCTATGCTAAGCACTTTACACCCCTTCTCATTCAACCTGTACCCATTTTCCAGTTCTGAAAGTGCTAAGCCCAAGAACATAAAGCCACTACGTGGCAGAGCAGGGACCCAGGCCTCTTGACTCCAAAGTCCACAGGAGTGTCTAGAGGAAGCCAGCAAATAAGGTGAAGTGTTGCACAGCAGACAGAAGAGAGGACACTCTCTAGAAGGGGACAAATGGCTCTGCCTTAAAGTCCTTGAAAGCCAGTAAGAAAAAGAGAGTTGAGCCTTATGGTGTGTATCTCCAAAGGCCAGGACCATGCCAGGGAATGGATGTGATCAGAAGACAGATTTCGGTTTGGTACAAGAAACAGCTTTTTAACAGGCAGAATCATCCCACTCTGGAATGAATGAGCCATATGGAGAGGTGGTGAGCTCCCCATCCCTAGACACATGTAAGCACAGGCTCAATGCCCTCCAGCAGTACTTCTGTAGAAAGGTTAGATCTGGTACCTCTGCAGTCTCTTGGACCCTAGGTTTCCAGGGATCTCTGGGAGGGGCTGAGTGCCTTGGGCGGGGTACCCTGATGGGCATAGGCAAAGTTGAGCCAGGAGAGAGTTTGTGACTAATGGAAGAGCTCTGGACCCTGCCTTCTCCCTTCCCTGCCCTCCCAGAGCCTCCAGGCTTCTCATTTGCTGCTCTCCTGGCAAAGCTACTGGCTGGGGGAGGGGAGGGATCAGGAGGTGCCCCCACCCCGCCTGCATGCTGAATGGTGACAAGTTAACCTGCTGACCCTTAATCAAAGTCTCCAAGCGCAGCAGCTGGATGGATGCACCATTTCTCCAGCTCCAATTACTCAGCAGGAAGTTCATCTGGTGGCAAGAAGCAGAAAGAGCTGAAGACAAAGAGAGCGAAGATGGAACGGTCCTGGGGGAGATCACAGCCATGGCCTCAGCCCAGGGCTGGGGCAGCTTCCAGCCCGGCCCAGGCCCACAGAGCTCCAGCCACCTGGAGAGGCCTGCGCTGACGGGAGGGAGGGGAGAGGCTGGGGACCTTGGGACAGTCCAGGCTCTTCTGGTGTCAGGGAACCGGATCATAGAATCCTGAAAGATGCTGCTCCCCACACACAGCCTTCCCATTTCAAAGGCTGCCAGCAGCACACAGGGGACATCTGAAGACTGTGGGGAGGCCTCTGTCAACCCTAGGTACCCCTTCTATCCCCCGTTCCACCCAACCTCAACACCCTGTGTTCCCTCTGGGACCAACCAGCCCTAAGGAGCCCAGAAAAGGCAGCATGGATAGAACAATTTCCCTGCAATCAACCCCCAGGATCTGTCCCACCTCCACAATTGAACTGGGATTGTTGCCATATACGGAGATATCCAGAACAGGGTCCTGCCAGCCCCCCTTCCTCTGTCCCCAGACATTCCTCCCCATTCAGGGGTACATGGACATGGAAAGGGGGTTCCAGGCCCTAAACCTACATGTTGAGAGATATGAGAGGCTCCCCTCTGAGAAGCAGACACAGTCCCTGGGAGAGTGCAGTCTGATGGGGGAGACACAGACCCTATCCCGGCAGATCTGCCAGTATGATTTCTGAGTTCAAGAACTCCAGTCTGAGAGAGGAAGACAACACACAAAGATGGACTTGCAAATGCCCACCAGTGAGAAGGTCCCCTGACCTTCTGTCACACTCATGCATAAGCCACAGGCTGCAGAAGGAAGCGCTGGGGTCACCCCCGGGGGCTCCACTGAGGAGGGGTTCAGTTCTGAGGTGGCTTCACTTCCTCCAAACTCAGCCTCAGAAGGCGCTTCCTGGAGCACAGGAGCGCAGGTCTGTACCACTGTGGGAGCCAAGGAAGAGCAGCTTATTAATTTAATCCTTAAGCAAATTTACAAAATTGTCAGTGGATTTGCAGGAAGCCGAGGGAAGTGGCTTCCACGGAAGCTGGCAGCTGCTGTCCTGCCAGGGGGATTTGCCTTGCTGCGTGGGAGCGGGCAGGGATGGGGAGGCTTCATGCCTCAGAACCCCTTCCCCAGCACCTCCTGGCAGGGACCCTGCTTCTCCACATATCTCCTCTGTCAGTCTCTTCCCTAAAAACAGAACCTGAAAATTGGTCTGGGAGGACCTCAGCCACAACGGCCACTGATAGAAATAATTATAGATGCGGAGTAAGCACTTCCAGCGTGCCAATGCTGAACATATATGAATTCATCATCAGGAATGACACAGGTACTGCTATTGTCACTGTTTACAGATGGGAAAACTGAGGCACAGAAAGGCTAGGTAACTCATTGCCCAAGGTCACACAGCTCATAAATGGCAGGGGCAGGATCCAAGCCAGGGCAACCATTCTCAACCTCTGTGCCCTTCTACACCCTTAGTCTCTTGCCTCTCTCTTTTGCTTTTGGCTTCTGTCAAAAGGAGACCCATCTTCCCACACCCATGGGGATGCTAAGCCAACTATTTCTCATGCTGTTCCTAAGGGCAGCCCCAAGTGTCATCCTGACCATTCCCCAGCCTCCAAATGCCCGAGCCACTCCATTCCTGGTAAATACCTCCATCTTCTACCTGCCCTGCTCTCTTTCAGCCACTTCTTCCGCCCCACGAGAATCGGTGCTTCCCTTCAAAATTGGAACCTCCCGAGAGCACGGACTTGGGTCCCAAGCCTTGGCACAGTCCATCTGGGTCCCTGAGTAAGACATGGCTTCTTGAAAGGGTCCCAGGCCTTCGAGTCCTGCAGCAATTCTCCTGCCTCCTTGATAAGGCCTGTGCCCAAAAGCCTTCGGGTTTGAGGAGAAGGCTGCTACGAGCCAGTGTGGCCCAGGCCCAGCTGACTGAATCTCCAATCTCCACAGAGACTGAGGCTGGTTAACCTGTTGGGAGAGTTCAATGACCACGTGCCGATAAGGAATTAGAAAAGCCCTGACCAGCTGGTGACCCTATCCAGCCACCGTCCCTGGTCCAGCTCCAGCACCCCTGTCCAGCAGATCTCTCATTAGCATCTTAATGTGAGGAACATATGCAATGAGGCATCTGAGAGAATCCCCAGCATTTAAATTCATTAACAGTCCCTGGAAGTCTTCAGTGCGGAGGTGGAATTATCGCTAAACTGCTTTTAACTTACCAGCTGTGCACTGAACGGCAGAGGAGCCTGGCTTTAGGGTTTGGGAGGGGAGTTGGAGGGGAGTTAGTTGGAGGGGCACTACTGTCTGGGGCCCAAAGCCCAAGCCCAAGGATGCTGAGGCTCCTGGCTGGAGGGCTGTTTTCCAGATTCTGTTTAACACCCTAATGATGAGTGAAAAATTCAATCAACCAGCTGGCTTGTCCACTTAGAAACAAACAGCCGCCTCAACTGATATTGATGTGGCTGTGCGTTTCAGGTTAAGTTTCGTGACCCTGCCTCTCTCTGCTCAGTGTATGATGGATGATAGAGGAAATGTCTTTCCTCTCCCGGGAGTGGCCTTCCTCTGACTGGCCAGACCCTCCCTATGCTTCATAGACCCTCCAGGGGGCATTTCCTGACACTGTCCTCCTTTTCCCACCTGGTTTCTGTCCAGCATTTTCGCCCCCCATCCCAGCACACAGCCCACAGTGCCATGACCTTACTAAGATCTGTCTCTTCCATGTGCCCAAGAATCCCGGAGAGCAGCATTGGGCCTGTGTGTATCCCAGAGTCCAGTCAGCCCCTGGCACAAAAGATACGCTCAACAGAGATTCACTGAATTAATTAATTGATTGATTAAATGCTCCTCTCTGCCTGCAGTGTCAATCACAGTGCCTGGCTCATTGTAGATTCTTAATAAATATTTGCTGAATAAATGTTGAATGACAGACAGATAAGTGGTAGATGCAAGGATGGTCTGGGGATAAGGAGGTTAAGATTTATGAATTCAATGCTTTATTCAACAAATATTGAATAACTAATCAGAATGATGGTTAATATTTGTATTCGGCTTACTATCTGCAAAGCACATGTTAACCCATTTAATACTTATAACAACTCTGTAAGAGGATTCTAACACTGTCCTCATTTTACAGATGGGAAAACTGAGACATCTAAGCAACTTACCCAAGGCTCTACAGTTAATGCTTCATGGAGCAGGGATTTGAATCTAGAGTCTAGCTCAAGGGCAGTGCCCTCCAATGGAAGTAAAGTGTGAGTGAGCCACATGTGTAATTCTAAATTTTCTAGCAACCCCATTCTAAAAAGTAAAAATAAATAAGAATAATTTCAATAAGATATTTTGTTTAACCCAATATATTCAAAATATTTTCATTTCAACATATAATCAACATTTTTAAAAGTATTAATGAGATTTTTTACTTTCTTGTTTCCACACTAAGCTTTCAAAGTCTAGTGTATGTCAGGTGTGGTGGTGGCTCATGCCTGTAATCCCAGCGCTTCGAGAGGCTGAGGCAGGAGGATCACTTGAGCCTAGGAGTTCGAGATCAGCCTAGGCAACATGGAGAAACCTGGTCTCTACAAAAAATACAAAAATTAGGCCAGCATGGTGCCAGGCACCTGTGGTCCCAGCTACTTGGGAGGCTGGTGTGGGAGGATTGCTTGAGCCCAGGAGGTTGAGGCTGCCGTGAGCTGTGATTGGGCCACTGCACTTCAGTCTGGGCAACAGAGCAAGACCCTGTCTCAGATTTTTAAAATCCAGTGAATATTTCACACTCACAGCATATCTGCTCAATGCCTGCATGTGGCACATGGCCGCTGGACTGAAGGATGCTGAGATGAAGCTGAATTCCTAACCGCTGTTCCCTGCTACTTCCCACCTACCTGTGTCTGGATCTGTGCTAGACACTGAGGACACAAACAGGAACCAGCCACAGTCCCTTCAAGGAAGCTACGGTTTGTTGGGGTAGACACACGTGGCATAGCAACACAGTATAGTAAATGCTGGTGACCTAAGATGTGATGAGATTATGATAAGAACGTAGTGTTGTATCACTGTACAGAAGGAGAATCTTGAGGGTAGGGGTCTTCAGGAAGCCAGAGAAAGCTTCCAGAAATCAGAGGCCTGCCTGAAGTTTGAATAGAAGTAAGCCAGGTAAGAGGTAGGGAATAGCACGTGCTAAGGTCCAGCAGTGGGGAGGTGGACAGCAAATCCCTGAGAATGCAGGGAGCTCATTTGGAAGGGCTGGAGTCAGGTGTCAGGAGGGGCAGGGTCTTGAAAGCCCAGGCTGCAGAGTGGAACGAACACATAAGCCTGCATTAAAAGGGTCTGGACTTGACCTAGAGGAACATAGGGAGACATAGGGAAGAAGGATTTTAAAGGAGAAAGTGATAGACTCAGATGTGCATCTGAGAAGCAAGGCTAGAGGGGCTAATACTGGTGGGATTGGTGGCCTTAGCAGGGACAGAGGAGGGGAGGAAATCAAGTCAACAAGACTTGGTAGCCATGCATGCTGGAGACTGAGCAGAAGATCTGACCCCTGGGTTTCTGGTGGGGCTACTGGCTGGACAGTGGGGCCATTTTTTGAGGTGAAGGAACTCAGAGGGGTGGCAATAGGTTGAGGGAAGAGGAGGCTAAGTTTAGATTCCTGTGTAATGAGTTTTGTGGAAGCAGGGAAGTGAGAGGCCTGGATGGATGCGCCTTAGGATAGCATGGAAGGCTGGCAGGGCTGGAGGTACAGATCAGCACTTCAGTGGATGAATGGTCACGCGGATGGGTGGCAGAACTCCTGGACCCTGCAATTTTTAGAAGACAAGGCACACACAGGATGTGGGCACAGTTCTCCCGTTGTTACATGTGGTTAGGTGGAAGGAAGGAAGTGCCCTAGGGACTTAGGGCCAAGGAGATCATATTATTAAGGGATCACAAATTGTCTATGTTCACTCAATTAATCTGTGTTAACAGAATTAGGGAGTAGACAATTGAGGCCCAGAGAGGTTAAGTGATTTGTCCTAAAGCACACAGCCAGGTAGTGGTCAAGCTGAGGCAAGAATCGAAGTCCTCTGACTCTAACTCCAGTGTCCATTCATCCATCCACCCATCCATCCATCCATCCATCCATCCATTCAGCAGCTGCTTATTGAGCACTTACTACATGCAATGCACTAGGTGCTGGGGATGCATAGTCAAGTAATGATGTTCTGTGTCCAGGATTAAAGGAAAAGGTAGGGCCTGGCAGTAGGGAGGGGTAAGTGTGTGAACAAGACCTGATGGCAGGAGCTACTGCACAAGGCACTGAGGAGGGGGCTTGAGTGAGCCGTGAATCCAGTCTGTGGGGCAGGCAGCAGTGAGCTTACTGTCCTGCACTGGCCTCATGGACCTAGATGCCTCATCTTTCCACACCATGCACAACTCCATCTGGCCTCTTATCCCAGCACACAGCCCACAGTGCTGTCACCTTGCTAAGATCTGTCTCCTCCATGTGCCCAAGAATCCCAGAAGGCATCATTGGGCCTGTGTGTATCCCAGAGACCAGCACAGACTCTCTGTATCTGTGATGGGAGATAACTCTGGGAAGATGGGTCTAGACCAGATAATAGATGGTCTTGAATGTTCAAGTAAGGAGTTTGGTCTTGACGTGGTAGGGACTAGGGAGCCGCCGAAAGTTCTTGAGCAGGGTAGTGAGGTGCCCAGATTTGCCTTTCTGCAATCTCCTGAATCAGGCTCCATTGCCTTTTCTCTGATCTCCCAAACTGTGCTCAGCTCAGTGCCTGTACCTAAGCCAGCAGAGGACCCAGGAGGGCACGAAGAAGCCCCATTGAAGTAACCAGGCCCTCTCATGCCCTGTTCTGCACAGCACCTCTCTCTGTGGCTTGCCCTGCTGTAGGATGAAGGCGGGCAGAAACAAGGTCCAGCACTTGGAAGCAGGGGAGCTGGATTTGAGAACTCACACTGTGGCTTCACCTCCGTGTCCTCATCTGTGCAGCAAGGAGGCTAGACTGGAACTGCCCCTCCCCATCCCAGATGGGCCTTGGAGTCACCTCACAGCTTGTCAGTCACACAGATGCCTGAGCCCAGGCCTGGGGAACTGCTCCTTCCAGATAGAGACTGGTCGGGCTTGGGAAGCAGGACCTTGTGTGACCTCTGAGGACACCAGGATCAGAAGAGGAGGGTGGGAGGCTGTCCAACCCAAACTTTAAAATCCACCCTCCCACCTTGTCATTGGAATCCCTGTTTCATGCATGAGCAAGTTTAGGGGTGCATCGGTCCACATCCAGGGCAAGCCATCACCCTGGCAAGCCCATTTTCAAAGGACCATGTTGCCTTCCAGGTTTTCCAGACATAGAGAAATAAAACACAAGATGTCTGGCTAAATTAAAATTTCAGATAAACAACTAATAATTTTTTTAGTAGAAGAATGTGTCATTTTACATGTTGGGTCCAACAATCAGATGTAAGGATCTCCTAAGCCTCTGGGCTTGGGGCCAAAAGAGAGGCTGTCCCCTGGAATTCTCGCCTACTGCCTGGGTGAGGTGAGCAGGGAGAGGCTGTTTCAGATTGAAACATGTGTAGATGGTCTTTGAACAAGGGTCTGGGTGTCAGCTTCAAGCAGCCTGCAGCACTGGCTTCTAGTGAACCAGTCACTGACTCAGTCACCTCAAATCCCTTTATCACCCCAACTGCCAGCCCAGGCTCCAACAGCCCACAAGCCACAGAGCAGGGCTATTCAGAGAGGAAGCGCCTGGATGGGAAGACAAGCTCATTAGGACAAGGCTTTCATGTTACCGACTGGAGGACCTGCCTCAGCTAGACCCAGGCCCAGAGCCCTGGACACAGGAGGAGGAGCCCGTCAGGGACCCCTGCAGCAGCTGGTTCCCACCCCCAGAATGATAGGCCATAGAGCAAGGCCCAGACCCAGTCCAGGTCAGGACTGAGAAGGAGTTCAAGATCAGTCACCAGCCGTAGGCGACTGAGTCATTCCCTCTCATCCCACATGCCATCCCTAAATACAGACATGCACACACACATACATTCCCAGCAATGCACAGCACATCCGGCCCCCTGCTCTCCCGAGCTAACAGGTGCCTCACTGCTTGGAGATTGAAAGCTGGTAAGCAGTGAGGCTGCCAGCCCCTCCCACATACCCCACAGCCATCACCTTTGAGCCACGCGGCTGCTGCCACAGCCACCAGCTAATTAGCTGCGGGGTAACGAGGGGCCCTCGCTCCTGAAGGCAGGCACTGCGTTCTGGGACATTAGCTTCCTATTAGGAGCCACTTTCCACTGCAAACACAAACAGCCCCGGAGGAGGACTGGCAGGGTAGAGGCTGACCTGGGGTGGGGAAGAAGCATCATGCTTCAGGAAGCCTTTTATTAACTCTCTAATCCATTCCAGATGCTGCAGCGTGCCTGGCCTGGGAGCCCTGGAAAGGGGTAAAGGACGTAGGGGAAAGATATGAAATTCAAGAGAAAATCTTAGATTAGATAAATGTGAGTGCAAGAGAAACATCTGGGTTGTCCAGTTGGGGAAAATGAGGCCTAATGTCCAGATGTGGTGGGATGGGACAGCTTCTGCTGATTTAGCTTCAGCTCAGACTGGGAGCCCTGATGATCCCTTATCTGGTTAACGGGTTTATCCTGGGAGGTGGGTGGGGCTGGCAGGAGCCGGGCAGGGCAGAAGGTACCCCCCTAGCTGGAATGGCTGTTTCATCTCAGGCAGAGACCAGAGAGGCTGGAAGGCAGGCTCCGCTAAAGTTGAACAATATTTCCTTCTCACTCGAGAGACTGAAGGCTACAAGAGGGAGCGCCTAGCAGCTGCTGACAACCCAGCCCCCAAGGCATGCCCAGATGTGGATGCACCACTGGAGGTGAATGTCTTCATAAGCACAGACACAGCAGCACGCATGGCTCTGCACACTCATGTCATGCACAGACACATGCCTACCACTCAGGAGACCATCAGCCTGACTCTTGCACACACACGCGCACACACACTAACAGCAGTAGGGGTGGGGGGACCTGAAGCAGCAGCACGGCCCTTGGCAGCCCCCAGAACCACCACCTGGTCTCTGTCCCTGACCAAGCCAGGATGAGGCCCAGCCAGGAATTTTTCCAGCCTGGGGTTATTACCACTCCCTTTTATAACAAACATTTTGTAATGAAATTTATACAGTATATAACCTACCTCCATACATTATGTACCTGCATACATAATTTTGCCCAGTTATAATATCAAGGAGAAATAAACAGGGGTGAAAAGTTATGATAAAACACTATGTACTTCTGTATGTGAATGCTTGAGCACCACCACCCAAGAAGACACAGGAAAGAGTGAGAAGCTTGCACCTAAATGTTGGGGCACCTGAACACCCACAAATGATGATCGATCAGGTGGTTCTTTTAGGGACTGAGGCACCATGAGCAGGATTGCCATCCATGTAGTGGTTTTCCAACTGGTAAGCAATTCTTAGTAAAATGCTTATCAAAACCAAGTCCAGTCTTCCCTCAATTTACTGGTGGTTGCATTCCTGGAAAATTTTATATATATTAAATCATGCCAAAAAATAGTGAAACCTCCAGGCGCGGTGGCTCACGCCTGTAATCCCAGCATTTTGGGAGGCCGAGGCAGGCGGATCATGAGGTCAGGAGATTGAGACCATCCTGGCTAACACGGTGAAACCCTGTATCTACTAAAAATACAAAAAAATTAGCTGGGCGTGGTGGCGGGCGCCTGTATTCCCAGCTACTCGGGAGGCTGAGGCAGGAGAATGGCGTGAACCCAGGAGGCGGAGGTTGCAATGAGCCAAGATTGTGCCACTGCACTCCAGCCTGGGCGACAGAGCAAGACTCCGTCTCAAAAACAAAACAAAACAAAACAAAACAAAACAAAAAAACAAAAAACAACAACAAAAAAAATAGTGAAACCTAAATAGCACAGCCTCAGCTTAGTGTCTATACAGCCTGAGGTTCTCACCTCGGACAAACATTCACTGGTGTTTCACATATGTGACACCTGGCTGGACAGGTAACATTTTTTGTCCCGCCCACTAAAAGCCAGGGACACCCCCAAATCATGATGATGGCCCAAAATGCCCTCTGGGGATGGTACGACCCTCACTGAGATCAGATCTAAAGCCTCAGACCCTCTCTGAGGCTCATGTCCAGCATCCTCATACCTCCCTCAGCAGGCAGAGACCAAGGACACAGGGGATAAAGGATGGAAACTGGTTTGCAAGCAGGAGAGCCCATTACCCAGGTGCGATGAGGTCATTACTGCTGAGAACGATGCTGGAGGCTATGGCTCAAGCATTGAGGGGGTGTAAAGGTCCAAGCACCCAAGCCAGGTACTTGGCACACGTTATCTGTGAGGCGGGCCTTGACATACTCTTCGCCAGGTAGGGAATGCAGGGGAATGAGGATCTGGCAGGTTAAGTAGCTTGAGTCCAAGTTTATCTGGGTCCAATCCCCTTCATCTTTCTAAGACCGCACTTGCCCTCAGGAAAGGTTCCAGCGAGGAGAGGGTATTTGCAACAAGATAAAGGACAAAGAGCTTTCCAGTAGGTAGAGATGGAAGGAGAACAGCATCCCAGCTGAGGAAATAGTGTGAACAAAGGCATGGAAATTGTGTTCAAGTAGCATGACCTCTAGCTTTTCTGGGAGCATAGACTCCGTGTAGCTGTGATGGGAGATAACCCTGGGAAGATGGGTGTAGACCAGATAATAGATGGATGACCTTGAATGTTCATGTAACGAGTTTGGTCTTGACTTGGTAGGGACTAGGAAGCCACTGGAAGTCCTTGAGGAGGGTAGTGAGGTGTCCAGATCTGCCTTTCTGCAGTTTCCTGAATCAGGCTCCACTGCCTTTTCTCTAATCTCCCAATCAGCTCACCATTTGCACCTAAGCCAGGCCTCTTTCTGGGGCTGGTGCTGTCGAGGAATTTCTCCCAGCCTCCCCAAGTAGTTTTCAAGCCATAATTAATTGCATAGTAACGAGGATCTAATTGCCTTCCCCCTGCCAGCACCCCAGAGATGACGGGCTGTACCTGGAAGAAGGTGTGTTCAGAAAAAAACAAGTTAATTAACACTGTGAACAAAGAGGCTGTTAATTGCATTGCTTCTAGGACTTGGGAAGACATTTTTCAGGAATGGGAGTCAACTGCCTTGGGCTCATTAGGGAAAACCACGGTTCTCTGTTGAAGAGGTCTGTCTCCCCTCCTCCCCCACAAATGAACCGCAATAACAGCCAAACTGACTGCAGAATGAAGGCCTCCACTTTTTTCTGGGAGAGCCAAGGACCCAGGAATCTTCTTGTCCTCATGTTATGGGTGGATAAAGTGAGACCAAAAAGGACACAAAGGTCTGGTGGTTTGGCAGCTTGGACTCCCTTCCACGTTGCCCACGTCTACTGTCAATCTGACAAGGAAAGTGGAAAGGACAGGGCTGGACTAGAGCGGATTCTTCCCCAAAGTTCTGGCCACTTATGGAGGAGGAAGTGTTCAAAGAAGTGGGGAAGGACCCTGGCCCTCGGCCCCAACAGAGAGTCAGAAAAGCCTCCTGGGGGGACCACCATCCTGGCCTGGGCTACAACCTTCTATTCTGGGGTCTGCATACCTCACTGGGAAGCCTGGCAGGCAACAGAAGGGTTTGGGCATCTGTGCTTGGGCAGCTGTCTCAGCCTGGCCGTTCTGGGAACATGTGGCTCTGAGACCACTCTCTTCACAGCCAACCTACAGCAAGTCCCTGAGCAGGAGCTGGGCTCCAATTGCTCCATCTAGACTCTAAAGAACCAGACAGAAAATATTTCACACTTGGCAGGCCGTACAATTTCTATACCAACTACTCACCTCTGCCGCTGTAGAGGGACTATTGCATCGGCCATATAGCAACAAATGGGCTGTGTTCCAATCAAACTTTATGGACAAAATAGGTGGTGGGCTGGACTTGCCCACAGGCTGGAGTTTTCCAATTCCTGGTTGAATGAAAACTCCCTGGAGGCAGCAACAGGCCAATGCCTCCTATGAATCCTCCCATCCCTAGCACAGGGAAGCACTGGTGAAAAGTTTGCTCCATGAGAGAAGCAGACAGTAAAAGAAGGTCTGACAGCGAGCATGTGGGGAAGAGGGCGAGCACTTGAGTCTCTTGGATTGAAAGCCCTGAGCACCATGCCTCCTGTGTTCCCTTGGTTCCATCCACGGACTTAGCATCGATCCTGGCATTGGTGGCAAATCTTCCTCCTCCTTGACATTAGAACAGCATGGGAGGGCACTGCCCATATTGTTGGCAACTCCTCAAAGAGGCCAGTAAGGCCCAGCCCCAGAAGTCCCCACCCCACCACATTCACCTCCTGCAACACCCTCCATGGTTGACTGTCCAGAGGGAGGCTACCACCCTTTTGAAACCTGCTGGCCTAGAAGCTTCTGGGCCTGGAGCCCTGGCTTGATCTCCCCATGGGCAGGCTGCCTCTGGGAGGCTCTTCCACTGGTTTCTCTCCCCAGGCAGATGATCCCATGGCAAGGGAGGGTGGGCGAGACTCAGTCCTGGAAGGGCAGGCACTCTGGGGAAATCCGCAGAGAGCGATGGATGAAGGGAAAGCCCAAGCAGCTGGACCCAGAAGAGCCTGGCTGCAGGCCTGCGGCCAAGGCAGGAGGGAGGGACAGGCACTGCTGGCAGGGGCTTGGCTCTGAGGAAGGGATCAGGGCTCTGCAGGAGCTGGAGAAAGTGTCCAGGGATCCCAATTCTAAAAGCGCATATTTGCAGGAAAGGCTCCAGGACAAGGTGGAAGCATGAATGGAACACTGATCAAAGACTGGAATCAGAGCCAGAGGTGGGAGAGAATCCAACAGGCTGCCTTCATGCTAGGGATGGGCCCTGCTAGTCTCAGACTACTCCAACTGCCCCAGAGCCAAGAGGTTCTGCCAACGGGCCAGTGAGTACAGAGGGAAGGGAGGTCAAGAGAAGAGTGAGCAGATAGACAGAATCCAGAAGACATCAGGGTAGGGCTACCCCCAAGGAAGATAAGGCCTTTCCTGGACACCTTGGAGAACCCTGCCCCATTTATCCTCCTCAGAGGAGAGGAAACAGCAATAACTTGTGTTGTGAACATTCCATTTGAGAAGCATCACACCAGACTGGGAGAACACAAAGTTCTTGGAAAATGTTACTAATATTGAGTATTCTGGAGGGCCAGGCACTGCCATCATGTTTTACATGCATTATCTCATTTACACCTCTGGAATAACCTTATAAAGTGAGGGTTTTATTCCCATTTTACAGATGAGAAAACTGAGGTTCCAGGATATATTAAATCATCTTCTCGCATCCAACAAAGCCAACAAATAGCAAGGTTGGACTCAAACCCAGTTCTGTTCAACTCCCACATATTTCCTGCATGCCCAGGAATGAGATTCCAATCACTTAACAACCAGCATGGATGTCAACCCAGCAAAATGGATGCCACATGTAAACAATATGTACAGCTGAACTGAGAGGCCCCAGGCAACTCCCACATGGGATCGCCAGACGCTGCCTCCCCACAACCCAAACCCCAAACATACAGCGCAACCCATCTAAAATACAAACAGCAAACCATCCTGACATTGTCTCCACTGATGAGGAAAGGGACTCAAAACTCAATGAGTCTGAAACCCCAGTGTCCCCCAATCAAACAAGCTCACTATCGAGGGATCCCATCCCAGATCAGATCAGCAGAGACCTTTTAAGAGCATCTCGCCCAACTCCCTTACTTTACAGACAAGAAAACCTACGTCCAGAGAGGGGAAGTGACTGGCCCAAGGTCACACAGCAAACTGGTGGCTGATCCTAGTCCCAAGAAACAGAAACACCCATTCCCACCG
This sequence comes from Gorilla gorilla gorilla, assembly GCF_029281585.2. Taxonomy (NCBI): domain Eukaryota; kingdom Metazoa; phylum Chordata; class Mammalia; order Primates; family Hominidae; genus Gorilla; species Gorilla gorilla. The sequence goes on along the minus strand of NC_073228.2, from coordinate 58,221,195 downwards.
CTCAGTTCCATCCGTGTGCACGCTGCTGGTAGCGCTACAACTTGAGTCTCTCCTTGCAAAAAGCAATCTGGCAACGTGGAATATGAGCTACAAAACTGTTTATACCCTTTGACCTGTTAATTCTCCTTTTGGGAATAAACCCTTGGGAATAATCCAAAGAAAAGGAAAAAAAAGTAATTTGACAAAGGTGTGCGTGGCAGCACTGTTTGCAAAATTGGAAATTTGGCCACCACCCAAATGCCCAACAATAGCAGTAAGCAAACAGTGGTTATATTAATGTGCTGTAGTTATTAAAAATGACAGCTCTGTAGACTAAGTGAGTACAATAGAAACATTCATGTAAGATACCGTTAAGTGGGAAAAGCAGAAAATGTCTTCACACGTTGGTTATAACGAAGCAAAACAAGTAAGTGTGTTAACAAAGGCTGGAAGAGATGAGGAGAGATGAAAATGGCTTATTGTTCAATTGGACAATTTTTTTTCCACTGAACGTTATTTAGTGTCAAAAATCTTTAAAAATTTTAAAGTTATCCAACAGTGGTGGAGAATTAGCAATCGGAGAACAATATTGCATTCAAATCCACCCAGCAGAGTCCTAAATCCCACCCATCTCCCTCCCATACTCCACAACTTCCCTGGAGACCTGCAGAGAGATCAGCATCTGTCTCCCTCGAACCATCTTTTCAGAAAGATGTCAACAAAATGCTTTGGTCATAAGTGGTGTTAGGAAGTTATTCTAGATGTCTAGCCATCTCCTTGAGACTTTATCAGGAGTAAAAATAGGTTCCACTGAAGCATCTTGGCCATGGAGATGCAGCCAAAGAAATGGAACCAAAAGTAAGAGAAAAGTGGAGAAATGAAGAGAAGGTGAGACAGAGAAACTGGGGAGGAGATGGTGAATATTAAGCTTCATCGAAGTGCAATTGAGAGAAATTAGATGCATAGTTGGTTCCAGGCCCAGGAGGAATTATGAAAATCCTTCTGAGCAGAGGGAGCCTACATATACATATAGCTACATATAAGCAGAGATATGTAGCCTACAAAGCCGAGCAGAGGTGCTGTATTTGCAGGAGAATTGGAAGACAGGCGACAGGCGCTGGTTAAGCTGAGTAAAGAACAAGGGGAATGCATTGGAGAAATCCTGAGAGAGGGACAGACCATCTCCTTGTAGCCCCCTCAATTCCTTCCTTCCAATGGAATCATACCAAAATTCATGGCTGTGAACCTGGTGCAACCCTATCATCCAAGGTCTTTTAGTCATTCCACCACTACCACCACATCAAACTCATGACAGCCAATGTCCTTAAGCAGAGGAGGGAACAGTTCTTTATTGAGCAATGCTGTGAGCCACTCACTCAGTCATACCTTGTGATGTCCATACTGTGATCCCTGCTTTACAGATGGAAAAACTGAGGCTCAAGAAGATAATCAAGGTCACACTGGTAAATGACAGAGCCTGGATTCAAACTTGCCACTCCGTTTCTCACCGTACCACATTCTACAAAAAGAAATAACCCTACCAAGGGTAGGCAGGATTCCGGGAAAATCGTGATATGGCCCACTTCTTTAGGCCTTTGTGCCAGTTGAATCAAGGCTAACTATGGCCAGAATAACCATCAAGAGTTTCACCATTGGCAACAGCAGAAATTAGACAAGTTATAGGGGAAAGAAGCTTCTGGAGGGAGGGGGAGCTCTTAAAGTGGCCATCTGAACTCACCTCTGGTTATAGTTAAACTTAGGCCATCGTCATTCTTGGAAAAAGAGGAAGGCACACACCATTGTGAATGTGGTTGTTGTACCCTGTTAGGCTGGGCCAGCTTTGGGGCTGACTGTTTAGAAAGAAGGGTGTGTGTACCTGCAACACAAGGCCCAACATCATAGACAAGCCAATGAAGGGACCACCATGCTTGCTGGCCACTGCACTAGGAGACCTGCACCACATGACCAGGTCACAGCTGATTGAACCAGGTACAGGCTCCTTGGAGGTGGGCAAGCTGGGAAAGTCCTAACAGGGCTGGGCTAAGCTAGTCAGATTCTTTCTTTGCAGAATTTTAACCGGAAAATACACCAAGGAGGTAAAGAAGTGCAAGCCAAGGCCATGAGGCTGCCAGGGGCCACAAGGGACCAGGAGTGACTAGAAGTTACAGGTAAATAGAAACGACGAGAACATTGAGAAGAAGAGAAAGCTGCTGATAGCAGGAGAAACAGACAGACCCAGAAAGGAGCCACCACCATGCAGGGCACAGCTGAGCCATATTCATGATGTCTCACTCAGCAGAGAGACACACAGCAAGGCTCAGTGCTGCTGGGGGAACAAGAAAACACCAGAGCCAATAGTCACCTTGGATCCTGACTTTTTTTCCTGGATCCCATGACCAATGCCTGAATCCTGTACTTCCCATGGGATTCCCACTTATCCTGCTGTTGGAGCCTTACAGTAAGGTCCATTTGTTGAGGAACTTGAGTGAACGTCTCTGTTTTTACAGTCTAAAGGTCTGAACACAGAACTGAGAATTGGGTTACATGCCCTTCCAAACATTCCCACAGCACTGCATACCTCCCCATCATAGGCCAGTATGACAATGCCTGCTTATCTGGTTGTCTCTCTCTCTAGACTCTAAGCTCCATGAGATGCTAGAGTCACCAACCACCATTTTATTCCCAGAATCTAACAGTATCTGGCGCAAATGAAGGAGGAAAGGAAGGAAGGAAGGAAGGAAAGAAAGAAGGAAGGAAGGGAGGAAGGGAGGGAGGGAGGGAGGGGAGAGGAGGAAAAAGTGACACATGAGTTTGTGTTGCCAACAGCCAGTCCTGCACATGGTCACATGGACCAAGAGCTGAAGTTGATCTTCATTCTCTTCAAACTAATCACTCCCTGAGCCAGAGCTAGCTATCCAAGCTGAGTTTCTCACTGGTCACCACTAGTATATTAGGGGAAATGGTTCTTCATCAGCTGGGATGTCCAGCACATTGCAGGATATTTAGCATCCCTGGTCCCCTCCTAATACCAGGAGTTCCCCCCAATCCCGGCCACTGTGAAAACTCAAAGCACCCCACGCATTTCTATTTCTGAATGCCCTTCTGGGCACTTCGTCTCTAGTTCCTTTGATCATGTCTTGCTCTCTTGGAAAATATTGCAATGGTGCTATGTTTTTTATAGAATAATTGTAATAATAATGGCTGACCAGGCAAGTGGCTCACACCTATAATCCCAGTATTTTATGAGGCCGAGGCAGGAGGATCACTTGAGCACACGAGTTGGAGACCAGCCTGGGCAATGTAGTGAGATGATGTCTCTCCAAAAACGTTTTTTTTTAATTAGCCAGGCATGGTGGCACATTCCTGGCTAATTCCAACTATTCAGGAGTCTGAGGTCTGAGGATAGCTTGAGCCCAGGAGTTCAAGGTTACAGTGAACTATGATCACACCACTGCACACCAACCTGGTGAACAGAGTGAGACCCCCTCCCTCTAATAATAATAATAATGACTAACATCCATGGAGCACCTTCTCTATGCCAGGCACTATTCTAAACACTTTATATGCATTAATTCACTTGAACCTCATAGAAACCTTTATTATAAAGTGGATACTGCTGTTATCCCCATTTTACAGATGAGAAAACCAAGGCTCAGAAAAGTCAAGCAACATGCCCCAGAGCATAGTCCGTAAGTGGCAGAGCTGGGATTCAAACCTATATGGTTCCAACTCTGGAGCCTATTATACTCTTCACACCCCCAAGGCTGCAGTTCCAAGCTGACATTGCCCACTTCCCCAGCCTTACCGTCTCTGCCTCTTTCCTCCTCGGTTATCCCACATGGGCATGCAGGCACATGTGCACACACATGGCACATCAGACCACTAGCTGTTCCCAAAATATCCTAGCTTAACTCATGCTGGCCCCTCCTCCTGAAATGTCCTTCCCTTGCCCACTTGCAGTTAGGTCTTTCCTGTCATCAGAAAGTCCTACTCAAGTAGTGCTTTCTCCATGAGACTTCCAAGCTTCCCCCAGGCAGGATCAACTATTCCATTCCCAGAATCTCTCCCGGCCCTATGTCATGTCTCCATTAAGCATGCAATGCAGTCTTCCTGGGAACCCAGCTGCCTTGTGGATGTTTTGTCAATGGCTGAGCCAACTTGGAGCACCTAGAGTCTGCTCTCAGCACCTTCTGGTGGCCCAGCCCTCTTCTCCCCCAACCCTGCCCCCTGCCACCAGCTATCTTGGAGATCACTTCACAGTTCCAGCTCTCTAGGCCCTATGCCTTCTCCCAATTTGCCATTTCTAGCATAGCTTTGACCACCACCTCCCTCAGTCCCCAACCCTGTCACCCGAGATCCCAGAGCCACCACCAGGGGGATGTCAGTTAGCTGCAAGTCATCCTACCAGCCAAGTTGGTAAGGAGCAGACAGGACCCGAGGTTCCCTTACCCTTCCTCTGCCCTCCCCATGGGCTGCAGGTCCTGTCCCCAGCACAGATGGCCTCCACACCAGGCTAATGGCCCTTCCCCCTACTCGAGGTCCACTCCCAGCCATTAATAATAGCAGTACCATTGAGTGTTTCGTTACTTAGCAATTTGCAATCATTAATTAGTGGAAATTGCAGATTGGGGCCATGAAAGGAGGATGGTGAGATTAAGCTCGTTTTGAAATCGAGTTAATTGAGTGATGGAGAGGGATGGCTCCCTGCTCTGGAGCAAGAGCCCCTTCTGTACCTGCTGAGCCAGCCTCTGGCCTTGGACCAGGGCTCAGATTCCCCATGAGTGAAACAGGAAGGTGATGAATGGAGATGCCTTGGGCTGGGTGAAACAGGAGCATCTAGAAAGATAGACATTGGCCAGGCACAGTGCTCATGCCTGGAATCCCAGCACTCTGGGAGGCCAAGGCAGGCAGATTGCTCAAGCTCAGGAGTTCAAGACCAGCCTGGGCAACATGGTGAAACCCCATCTCTACCAAAAATACAAAAAAATTAGCCAGGCCTGGTGGTGCCCACCTGTAGTCCCAGCTACTCAAGAGGCTGAGGTGGGAGGATCGCTTGAGCCTGCGTTGGCAGAGGTTGCAGTGAGCTGAGATTGTGTCACTGCACTCCAGCCTGGGATACAGAGTGAAACTCTGTCTCAAAAAAAAAAAAAAAAAAAGGAAAAAGAACAAAAAAAGAAAGAAAGAAAGATAGATAGACATTGGGATAGACATAAAAGACTAAAATGGACACCACAGCCACTTTCTTTTTCTTTTCTTTTTTTTTTTTTAATGGAATCTCTCTCTGCCACCAGGCTGGAGTGCAGTAGCATGATCTTGGCTCACTGTAACCCCCAACTCCCTGGTTCAAGCAATTCTTCTGCCTCAGCCTCCCGAGTAGCTGGGATTACAGGCACGCACCACCACACCCAGATAATTTTTGTATTTTTAGTAGAGGCGGGGTTTCACCATGTTGGCCAGGATGGTCTTTATCTCCTGACCTCATGATCCACCAGCCTTGGCCTCCCAAAGTGCTGGGATTACAGGCGTGAGCCACCGCATCCGGCCACCACAGCCACTTTCTAAACTGATACTTGTTCCAACTTGCCTACAGGCCCTTTAAACTCCTATGGTTCTCCCACCTCCTCTCTGCCTTCCTAGCCCCAAGAACTTTTCCCCAGCCAACCTCTTTGAATTATTCCAAATTCCTTTTGCATAATTATGCATTATTAACCTCTGGGAATTGATTTTACAGACAGTGTTTAAGGGGAAAGGTTTAAACATTCTCCCCTACCCCACCCTACTCCGGAGGAAGATGCTGAGTAGACATCTCTTCTCCCAAAGCTGAAAGAAAGATGCTTCTGCCTGCACCCATATTTCTTCCCAAGGAGACACAATTATCTCCCCCACTTCCCTTCCCAGTGAGCAACAAGACAACACTGGCCCTGATATACGGGCGGCCAGCGGGCTCTCTGTGCTGGATAAGGACACATCTGAGAGCTGCCGTCCCTAAGTCATCTCCCCTCCCCCTCGCCTCTGGGAGGGAATCTCAATGAGGAAGGCAAAGCCCAAGGAGGCTGGGAAATCCTGGACAGGCGCCCAGCTTCTCCATCCATCCAAACCTAGGACCCAGGGCTTGACAGTCCCTCCCCCAAAAAGTAGGATTAGGACCCAGAAGGACCTAATAGCTCCTGCCTGTTCCTACATGCTTGTTCCCTGATTCCCAGCTGTTCCTACCTCATTCCTGACCTCCCATTCCAGCCACAGTGAGCAGCTCAGCATCCCATCCATCCTCCATGCCTTTGCCCAGTCTGCGTTCTCTGCCTGGAATGCTGCTTAGTATCTTAGACATCTGTTCCTTCAACACACACTAAGTAGCTATGTTAGCACTACTAATAAAACGCTGAATAAGACGAGATTAATAAGCCTCTGCCTGATGCAACAAGAGAAGACAGTCTCACCAAAAAGTAACTAAAATATAGTGTAGTGGCTGCTATGGTAGAGGGAGGGCTGCAAACGGCACCTGCAGCACAGGTTGGGTCCTGAAGTATACATATAGAAAATTAGCAGGTGCATAAGAAGGCTGGAGGAAGGGTGTTTCAAGCAAAGGGAATAGCATGTGCAATGGCTCATAGTCATAAAGAACACACACGCATGGGGAGCTTGGAGGAGAGTGTAGACTAGGGGAATAATGCTGAGATGTGGAACCTCAGGGTCTGAGTGCCAAGGAGTATGCAGCAGGGCCACTGACAGCTGTGAGCAAATGCTTGCAGCTGAGCAAAGGATGGATAGGGGCAGGGAGTGGGGGTATGAGAGAGACAGAGTGATAAGCAAGTGTTAAGAGGCCACTGGAAACAAGGCAGGGTCTGTGAGCATAAAGAGAAGGGGTAGATTTGAGAGACATCCAAGAAGAATAGTCAACACATCCACTGAAATTCTACCCGGTCTTCAAAGCCCAATTCAAACACTCCCTCCTCCATGCAGCTTCCCCGATTTCCTCCACACCCGCAACAATTATGATCTCTTCCCTCTGTGATCCCAGACTGCTGAGCTCTCTATCAAACTGATCATAGTGTTCTGCCTAATGTTACAGGAGTCTGCACAGGTCCCTATCCTCCCCAAATACTCCCTGAAGCAGGGATCATGTCTTATCTTCCCAGAGCCTAGCCCCTTGCCCTGCACAGAGTAGGCATTGATTTTGTTTGTTGAGTCTAATTTAATTGAAATATAGGGAGGCTGTAATCAGGATCCCTGCTAACCATGAGAGGTGTCCACACATGGAAAGGCTGGCCTGTGAGGGGGAAATTCCCAGCACTGGGAATGCAAGAGAGAGGACTGTTGCTCCCTCATTAGAGACCTTGCGGAGGGGAGTCTTGAACTGAGTGTGAGGTCAGGAGGCATGCTTACATCTGCTCCAACTCTCTGGATCTCTAGGTCCCCTCTAAGCCTACATATGTTATAGGGACTAGTCTTCCTTTCCACAGAGAGGGAGACTCCCTCACCTTGGGCTGCATAACAAGTCCCCCTAGGGATGGAGATGGGTACCTGGCCCAGGATTCTCCCCACAGTGGATTAAGACTGTGTCCAGGGACTTTGAGTCCCTTCTCTGAGGGCAGCATGGTGTCTGGCCACTACCCTTCCTCTGCTCGATCCCCAAGTGATGTGGCCTCAGCACACATTGTTGTCCATAGTAGCATGGGAGCTTTGCTGATCCTTAGATTGTAATCCTTCTTCCCTCAAGCTGGAAGAAGGGGAATAAAATCTGGAGAGAAACAGAGAGGCCAAGGTCTACTGAACAGGGTGGATGACTTCAAGTGCTCAGATGCAATGACCTCTTCATGCATTGCCCAAACATTTATTGAGCACCTACTTCACACCATTCCCTGGAATTGTTTTTCCATCTCCACCCACTCATGGCAGCTGCACTGCCTCTATAGTGACACTGGAAACAAAAAAATAAGGATGGAGGAGAAACAAAACATACTGAGGCCCACTTACATTAGGCATTCTCTTGGGCGCTTTGTGAATTGCCATCTCTCAAACTTTAGAGTGCATAAGAGTCACTGGGATTTTGTTAAAATCAGATCCTGATTTGGTGGGTCTTAGTTGGGGCCTGACATTCTGCATGTCTCACAAGCTCTCAGATGACATTGAGGCTGCCTATCTGCAGACCATGTTTTGAGGAACAAGGTTGAATCCTTACCAAAAACAAAAAGAGAAAGAAAACCTGCAAAGGATGTTGAGAGATTATTTTACAGATTAGGGAGCTGAGGCTTAACAAGGTAAAGAATCAAAGGATGGAGTCCTCAGTCCAGAGACCCTGGTAGGGAGACAGAGCACATATTACACAGTCTGCTGGAGCAGGGGTATGCCCCATCTTCAGAGAGCCAAGTCCAAAGAGGGGGATATAACTTTATTCTGGGAATACACCCAACTGGATGACAGACATAAAGCCCTGCCCAGTGGGAACTGCCCAGTCTTGTAGGGGAGACATTGCTTTTGTCTCGGGGGAGCCCTTGTCCTTCAGTAAAGGCACAGCCCCTACCCTTTGAGAGGTTGTTCTCAAAGTTGGCTCAGAGACCCAGAGAGAGGAGGAGAAAACAATACAACATCAGGGAGGCCTGTATTTCCAACATAGAGCCCCACTGCCTAGACCGGGGAGGAGATGTAAAGAACAGAGTGGGCTCATGGGGAGCCCCTTCTCAAGCCACTCAAAAACCTAGCCCAGATGCACTGAGCTCCTGGCCCCAACATGGAGCTGGAAGGTGGCCCCCACGCACGGGTGGGCCAGGCTATTTAACACTGTAAACACCACACTTTACTGCAGCCATTAGGTCCATAACAGCGGCCCATCTATCCTCACACTGGCCCTGCGACACCAAGCACTGATGGTGCAATTAGGTAGCAGAGAGCAGGCTGTAAATTGCTGGTACAGCCATCCCTCCACTGGGCACAGTGCGGATCCCCTGCCTGAACCTCCTGCATCCCAGGCTTCAGCAGCAAGTGGTAGTCTCCAGCCTCAGGACCCGCACAGGGACTACCCTCTGAGGCTGGGCCCCTGAGCACCAGAAAGCCTTTTGCCTGCTGGGGCCAGAAGGAACCATCAAATTCTTTGAATGGCTCCGCCATTGGCATTTTAGTGCCAGAAATTTCTGGGGTGCCACTTTTGTGCTTCCTTAGAGGTCCCTTGTACAATCTCTAACAACCATCGCACTGTGTCCCAGAAAGGATGGGACTGCTTGCCCACTAGACCATGTGCTTGCACAGGTCTGGGAACTTTTGAAAACATTTTTGTGTCCACTGGGCCTCACACATCACAGAAACTATAAGTTAGAGAATGTATATTTTACTTCATAATAATGTACGTTCCCTGACACCTTGGGCAAGTTTCACCCTCTCTATAGACCCCAGTTACCCCTCTAAAGTATAAGGACAATAGACCACAGAGGTTGCAAATCAGGGGCCCATTGACCCCACACATGCACTTTGTATGGCTCACAAGAGGAGGGTTTGGGGTGTTGTTGTTGTTGTTTGAGACAGAGTCTTGCTCAAACTGGAGTGCAGTGGTATGATCATGGCTCACTGCCACTTCAATCTCCCCAGCTCAAGTGATCCTCCCAACTCAGCCTCCCAAGTTTCTGGGACTACTGCCATGCACCACAACACTCAGATAGTTTTTGTATTTTCTGCAGAGATGGGGTTTCACCATGTTCCCCAGGCTAGTCTTGAACCCCTGAGTTCAAGCAATCTTCCTACCTTGGCCTCCCAAAATGCTGGGATTACAGTCTGTGAGCCATAAGGAGGGTTTTTTTTAATTATTCAATTGTTTTAAGATACACATACATCAGGAAATTTTACCTAAAAATCCAAATGTTCAGTGTCTCTTTAAAAATCAGAAGCCGTGACAGCACTGGGCCCACATCTCTGCATGGCAACAGTCATGTGTTGCTGCATAACTGTTGCCCCTCCAGTGTGCCCCAGACCTCACCTTTCCCTGTTGTGTACCCCTCAGTTTTCTTACGCCTGACCCACTTCACTCATTTCTGCTACCTTCCTGTGGGCCTTTAGGTTCCTATCTCATAACCTGGTCAGGAGGCTCCCTGTGTCCTACAATTCTGGATTCTTCAAATGAATGAGTGAAAAGATGAAGAAGATGGTTGACTAGTGAGTTTTGAGCCTTACCTTCTTTATGAGAAAATCACAAGGTTCTTCAGTTTTCTGACTTCCTAGGGCAGGGAATATCTTTCCTGCCCCTTGCTCCCTCAGAAGATGATGAAGAGAGTTTATAAAATATTCAGAATAATGACAATTGTCAGGGACACTGAAATATCACGTTGCACAAAGGCCAAGGGGAGAGTGGTATTTGTGGGGTTGAGGGAGAGGGACCCATTACCCACTTTATTCGAAGCCACAGCCAGGCTGAGATTCCCTCGCACAGTTCCCAAGGTCTGGCTGGTGGCTTAGTGGGCTCTCCTGATCAGCACCTAGGACAGCTGCACCCATCGCCCAGGATCCTCACTGCTCTATCCGGGCCCAGCCGCTTCTGTCCCACCTACCTCCCCAGCCTCCTCGCCTTTCCTTGTGCACCACGTGGGCTTTGTGTCCATTCCTCACTCTTGCCAAGCCCTTCCCCATCTCAGGCGCTTCGGATACCACCCCCTGGAAGTTTTATCCCACTTTTCACAGGGTTCCTGCTCGTTCTGAATATCTCAGCCTCAGCCTCACTTCCTCAGGGAGGGCTGCATCAAAACTGCAGTTCAAATTAAATCTCCATAGATGCTATCTCATTCCTTCATAGCACAGATTGTGGCTGTCATGATATATAGATATTTGTGTGATTACTAATGTCTCCTTCTGCATTAGAATAGGAACTCCAGGGGCAGGGTTCAGACCAGTTCCATTTACCATTTTATATCCGGGACCTAACATCAGACCTGGTTACACAGTTGTTGGATGAATAAATTAGTGAGCCCCTTCTGAATGCAGGAACTATGCTAAAATATAGTCCCTTTCATAGAATAACTTATAGTTTCATTGGCTAGTTAAATTCCAGTTTAGCTGGAGTTAAAAATAATCTAATCCCACCCCCCCACCCCAATAAAGGAAGTCGAATAAAGATTCTGAAGCATCAAATCATTCTATGATTAGGTGATGGACCCAGGGATAGAATCCAGCTCCTCAGTTTTCCAGTCAAGCCCAGTCTCACTGTGGCTTCTTCCCCCTGTGGTTCTGTTAGTTTATCTGCCTGTTAATGGCCACACACATACCCCCTTCCATTATCCCATCAGCCCTGCTTGGGCATTGCTATTGATGGCATTTAACCCCCTGGGGTTTCTGTTTGCTCTGGCTCTACCCCATTGCTGCTTTCCCAGAGAGTCTGTCTGGGCCTCCTCAGCAGCTCTGAGTGTGGACAAGAAGGAAGATTAAATGTTACTGCTTTGGTCTTTTGTTTCTGCAAAGCAAACCCTTCCCCTGCTGGGAAACTCATCATCACCAAGCATCAAGCTCAAGCTGAGTTCCACTTAGCTGTTTGCAAATGGCAGTGGGGTGGGTGGAGGGTGAGCAGAAGGTTTGTAGTCCAAGGAGGGGGAACAGGGTGTTTGTGAGAAAACATAATGGTAGGAAGACTGTTGGGGAGGAAGATGAGGTTTGTGATTAAGACTGGCTGACTGTGAGAAAAGAATACACCAGGGCACAGGTCTGCCCTGCCCACAGTCAATCCCTAAATTGACCATCTTCTGATCATAAGCATGGACACTGGTCAGTACAGGCTTTGGCACAATTCCCACGGTACATCCTAGGCAGCTCTCAGCCTTCTATGAGTAGACTGATTATCTCACCAGCTGAGAGTCCCTGGGAATTCCTCTAATCTCTATGGGCTTCACTTTACTCATCCTGCAAATGGGAATGCTTGCAAAATTGCTGTCAGTATATAACAATATCATTCATACACACACTCAGGGAGGGCTTCACACATCATAGGATGCACAACAAACATGCTCTCCTCCCTGTAACAAGTATTTAGCCTCGCTTGCTCTCTACTTTGACCACAACTTGCCCAACAGCAGGGCTCACCCACTGTGGCTGGCCCAGGACTAGTGGAGAGGGATGGGGTAGGTGGCGGCCATGCTAGCACTCTGTGTCTTCATCTATCCCTGCACCTCCTCCAGCCCCATGCCTTCCTTCCTTGTTCATTCCAGTCATCAGTGTTCTCTGAATTGCAGGCAGAGTAATGTATTCCGTGGTCAGAACGTCTTCTGCTCCCTGCTGCTGCCATCTCTGTCTTGGTCTCCCTCCTCTCCACCCCATGAGCATGAAGACAAAATACCCATAGATGGGATGAAAAGGATAGAGGTGAAAAAGGACAGAGCAGAAGAAGGGGACCAAGTCCCCCCACCGTCTCAGCTTCCCTAATTGAATGACTCTCCTACCTGACTCTCCTGTCAGCTCCCATGTTCCTTCATTCTCCCTGATGGCCCTGAAATCATCTCCCCCATCTCATCAAATCTCTCCCCCTTCCTCCTGCTTGTTCTCTAAGCCGCAGATTACTTTTTCATAAAATTCAATTTCTAGCCATTCTCATTACTTACTCACTTAATGTGGCGGGGAGGGGGAGCAGAGGAAGACGAGGGAGGGAGATGGTGTCTGTGCAGCACTTATCCAGCCTAGTTACCAAGGCCCCTCGCTGAGGTGTATTAGAGTCTGATAAGACCAGATAATGGACTTCTGTCCCCACACAGGGAGCTGGCATTGGCGTATTCGGGTATTGCGGCATCATGTTGGAGGGTGGCAACACTTACAATTGTCGTCCGTGACTCCTCTCTTGCTGGGAAGAGTCCACTGGGAAAGCTGTTTGTTCAACAAATATTTTCAGAGAGAATTTTATTCACCTGTCACCCTACTAGGTACTGGGAGCACAGTCATAATAAAGAGGGGTCTCTCTCCCAGGCCCAGTGGTCAGGGAAGAATTCGGGAGGAAGAGGCATAGAAGAAGATCTGAATAGGAATTATATAAGCTCAAAGAAGAAAACAAGTATCTTAGTTTGGGTTCCCCTTTAAAAAGGAGCCTGAAACAAGGGCTTCGGGGCAGATAATTTACTTGGGAGATAATCCCAAGAAACCAGAGGGAGGGAGTCAAATGGGGAGTGAGACAGGGAAAAAGGGAAATCAATAAAGATAGATTAAGTGAGTTACTTCTGTAGAAAACTCCAGACCCTCTGCATAACCACATTGAATATGCCACAGAATTATCCCTTAAGGAAGGAGGATAGGACATTATCCTCTGACTCCTGTCCCCATTGTTTGAGGGTTAGCCCCAGTGGTATTCATTTCCCTGCACTTTCATTATGCTTGTACAGGCTGAGCAGCCTTCTCAGACTTCTGAGAAAGCCCTGAGTCTGAAAAGCAGAGAGATACCACTTTGCATGCTTGGGATAAGATGCTGGCAGCATGCCCAGAATTGTCTACCACAGTTGCACTGAAATCAGGTCAATGAAGGGAATGTGGTGTGGGGCACACAAAGTGTCTGCTACAGTCCACCCCTTGTAGAGCTCAGATCTGCCTGTGACCCAAAATAAGTTCACCTTGTCGCTGAATTTTCAAGAAAAGGCAGGCCTTAATCTCTATTTTCTAAAAAGTTCTTCAGACAGGAAGGTTAATGGGTCAGGGTACAGTTCCAACAGCTACAGCAGGTCCTGAGAGATATCCATCCCCCATGCCTTTTACCACTTACTCTATATTTCCTTTACCCTCAGCCTACCTGATTCTGCCAGCCTGGGTCACTTGCTCAGTGAGGTACCCAGACCAACATCCATGAGACAGGTAAGCGGGGTAAGCCCCTGGTTGCCTCAGTCCTATTAGGCTGTTTTTGCTGCAATTACCCATTCACTATTATCATCAGATATGGAAACATTAAGAGATGCGCCAGTGAACCCCCTGAGTTCCAGACAGAGTCTTCCCCATCCTGGTTAGGTAGCAGCAACCCCAGCTCTTTGTGAAAATCGTGGTCAATTACTCCGACCTTCTTTTTGCTAGTCCACTGACATGAAGGATTCAAAGTGACCAGGGATCACTCAGGGTCAGTCACAGTAGAACTCTACTGTGTCTCCCTGTAGAACCGGAACCTGGCCTCCACCAGAGCCTAGAGCTGGGGAGACAGAAAGCACATCTTCTTCTTGAAGGTTATTGGAAGTGATGATAGATGGACCCAACTTGCTTCCAACCCTTGTTTCCCAGATGTATATTCTAGCTCTCGGGGGACACAGCACCATGCATGAACCATTGGTTCAATGCATACCACATCCTGGAGGTCAGTACCACAACCTTGAAAGGTATTTTCCACAAACTGGTGTCTTCTCCAAGCCTTTAATAGGCTATTCCAGTATTCTATCAGGCCACCTGCTTCCAAGTGGTCTGGTGTATAATAGGACCAGTGAATTACATGTCTCATGACTATGTTGACCTCCTGCACCATGAAATAAATCTCTTGGTCTGAGATTATGTTTTTGTGGGATCCCATGCAGATAAATCAGTCACGTTTTGAGATCTCAGATAGTCATACTAGCAGAGGCACTGCAAACAGGAACAACAAATCAAATCAGATGAGGGTAAAGGCCAAAAAAGCGAATTGAGTAGAGATATGATGGAGACAACCACCCTGCATCTTTTACATCTTTCAGGGTGGCTCTAATCTCTGCAATTTCACCTGGATAGCTTTTGACTTTCTATTTTGGCTGGAGAGGGGAGCAGTTTCAAGAGATTCCATTTAGCTCTTCTTACCATAAAAACTCTTACTCCACAGGTGAGGGCACCAATGTGAGGGTCTGCCAACATCTAAATATATCCATCTCAATAATGCATACAAGGGTTAGGGAAGAATAGTCCAGGGACTATTAGAGGTACTGGAAAGTGAATGTAGGGTAGAACTCTACCATGTTGCCTTCACATACTCCCAATTTCACTGGGGAACTTTGATGGCATCACAGGCCAGGTCCCCTAGCATCAGTGATAGTCAGACCTTGTATTCAACAGTGCTCAAAAGGTCTGGGTGATCCCCTGTCTTTGGCAAATGGCCAAGGGTCCCTTTGTTGAATAAGAAAGGGAATATTATTGTATATACTTTGGTAACATTTCAGGTTCTTCCTCAAGAGGACCTGGTTTTCCATCAGTGGATGGGCTCTGGGTCTGAGAACTAGCTCAGATCTGGATAGAGGATGAGGAATCATGATTTTCTATTGCAGTGGCTGATATCAGCCATTAGATAATCAGTTTGTTTTGTTTTAATTTTCTTGTGGTTATGCAAGTCATGGAATACCCTCATTGGCCACCTATTATCTAGACCCTGGGAACACCACGGTGTGTTTTTCAGGACCACAGCTCTTTGTATGTTAAGGCACACTGGTGGCCACTCTGGCCTTGCTTCCTACTACAGTAATTATGTCCACTTTGCCTCTGATTGTTAATGCCAACACCAGACCTCTACTAGTCCAGGTTCTTCTCATCCCCACTGACACAGAGAACTCAACCCCATGGCTTCATCTCCTGTCTGCTCCAGCCTACAGAGGACAGCCACCACCGAGCCACTCATTGAGGCTGGAGCCTCCCTCACTAGTGCATTGCTTATCATTCTAATGGTGAGAGTGTCCTATTGCCCTTCTCTGGGTACACAGATCTACATGGTAGGTTTTCTGGTTTTGTGTAATAAAATCCATTCTAATACACTCACTTCTCTAACAGTTCTGACATTTCCAAGGAGCTGTCCAAGCAGCATAAGAAGGCTCCAGGATTCCCTGCCAAAACATTAAATCCTGTCTTGGAAGAGTGTCCCCATGTCAATAAATGTCTTATTTCCAGTCTATATTCCATCCCACCCAAGTCCAACTTCTCGAATTCCATTCTTATACATATTTCCCAGTTCCAGCTGCCATGCAGTAGCCAGGTCCTCCTGCAACTCTTTCAGTGAATAAGCTATTTCCTCCCTTAACAGGGATTATACTCCCTCTCTTGAGCTATGCTAAAACCTGACCCGAGTTCTTTTTTGTTTTGTTTTGTTTTGTTTTTTTGAGATGAAGTTTTGCTCTTGTCACCCAGGCTGGAGTGCAATGGCACGATCTTGGCTCACTGCAACCTCCGCCTCCTGGGTTCAAGCAATTCTCCTGCCTCAGCCTCCTGAGTAGCTGGGATTACAGGGGCCCACCACCATGCCCGGCTAATTTTTTTTGTATTTTTAGTAGAGACAGGGTTTCACCATATTGGCCAGGCTGGTCTCAAACTCCTGACCTCAGATGATCTACCCACCTCGGCCTCCCAAAGTGCTGGGATTACAGGCATGAGCCACTGCATCTGGCCTGACCCAAGTTATTAATCTAGATATAAGGTAGGGGCAGATCTTGAAGCTGGACAAGTATCATCTTGCAAGGCATCTACCACAAGAGAGGTTTCTGCATAAGAGAGGCAAGGAGAGGCTGATCTACTCTAACAAGGGGGAAGAGGCTGCTATTGCCAGCCAGGAGGGTTCAGGGGAAGCTGGAAGTTCAATGTTCTCAGATGTATCCACCCAAATATCCCCAGCTCATATCTCACAGTCCCACTCCTTCTCTAACAGGGATCTGACTTGAGCCTAAAAGACCTGTTAAAGCTGCATGTTAAACCCTCTTTGCAGCTTTGCCTTCCTTATCATTCACTCCTGGCCTTGGTTTTTAGCATTGCTGGTCCTGTACCACACCCAGTCCACCAAGTGAAAATTTCAAGAATTTAGATGCTCAGTAAATTAAAAGTTGCCACACACCCCACTGGATGCCTGCAAAGGAGTCCTTATTGCCATCTGACTGGTTAATGATCCAGTTCCAGAATCCCATACTGAAGAGGAGCTTTTTAGGGTGACTTCTAGTATCAGCTGTCATAGTTGATCTCTCCCTAAAAGCAGAACCTGAAACAAGGTCAAAGATGCAGGTAGTTGACTTGGGAGATGATGCTAGGAAACTGGAGTAAGGGAGTAAGGACAGCAAGACAAGGAAGGAGAAAGACCAATAAAATGTATATGGTTGGTCTGGTTACACTGTGGGCTACTGGAGCTCAGTCCTGCTGCAGATCCTCTGAAGAACTACGTAGAACGCACCTTAAAATTGTTTCTCCAGGAACAGAGGACAGAAACACTTGCTCACTAACTACTATCCCCCATTAGTTCCCTTGAGGATGTAAACTATCCTGCTCAGCGACTTTCCACCACTTTGGAGAAAGCCCTCCATCAGAAAAACAGAAAGACAATGGAGCCTGTGTTTCAGATGGGAATGCCTGGAAGTGTCCGCAATAGCCGTGCTGAAATCAGATGGGCTGAAAGGGTATGCCATGAAGCAAAAAAAAAAAAGTGCTGCAAATAATGTTTCTGACAGCAGCAATAGCACATGCAAAAAAAAAAAAAAGTGAGCATAGGGGCTGGGGGTTAGGGACTTGAGGCAAAAGAGGATCGTAAAGAATCTAGTAGGCCATATTAAGAGTTTGAATTTCACTCTAAAAGAATTTGAGAGCCATTGAAGTGTTTTAATCTGGAGAGTGAAATGACAATGAACTTTTTGTAGAGCTTTATTGTACAAACCACTAATTGTCACCCAGTATCAACACTCCCTGTCTTCATCAGTGCCTCTCATCTTTCAATGGGCACAGGACTCCAGCCCAAGTCTCTGTTACATCTAGGAGTGGCCACAATGTTCAGTTTGGGCCAGTGGGATGTGAATGAAAGTAGTGGGTGCTATCCAAGAACTATCCTTAATGGGAGTGTCCTCCTTCCTGCTGTGTGGACTGGGGATATAATAGCTGGAGCTGGAGCAGCCATCTTGGTCCATGAGGTGACAAGATAAAAAAGTCAGGGCATTAAAATAAAAAGGGGTTGCAGTGCCTGACAATACCATGGAGCAAATCCACCATGCCAGCCCTGAACTTCTCACCTGCACACTTTTCATGTAATTTTGGGTCTCTGTTACTCATAGTTTAACCTAATTCTAACTGACACAGGGCTCTAGAGTGAATACCAACACATCAGTTAGAAAGTTATTACAGGTAAAGAATCCAGGCAAAGGGTAATTGTAGCTTGGACTGAGATGGTGGCAGTGAAAATTGAAAAAAGTGGGTGGATTGGAGGGATATTTTGGAGGTTAAATCTATGGCTTGGTGCTTGTGAGAGAGTATGAGGGGGTTAGAGATAAGGAGCCCTAGGGTTTCCCCGGTTCCAGACATGAGCAAAGGGATAGTGGTGGGACCTAGATTGGGTTTTTTGGTTAGGTGAACATATACTTGTTCCTTGTTTCCAAGTAGTGACTGAGATACCTGGTATGAGCCCCACAAAGGCCCCTGCTCCCATGCAGGAGACCCTGAACTAGCTTCCAAACACACTTCTAGACTTACCTCTTTGGTGAATCTTCTTGGATTATTCCTGCATCCCCACCCCAAAATCACTTGATTTATTCTATGGTCTTGATATGCCCAACATCTATTTTGCTTGTTTCATGTAGATCTCAGCAAATGTCACTGAGAACCAACTCTATGCTCTGTGTGTGACAGAGATGGCTTGATGGGGGCAGAGTTAACTCAGGCGCTGTGTTAGACACCAAGAATAAAAATGAAAATGAGCAATGAGCAACCACAGGTAGCTCACAGCAAAGAAGTTTGATTAGTAAACAAATATTGTCAGCACCATGGGATCCATCCAATGATAGTGTGCTCTGGGTGCTTCATTTTTCGAAGGAAAGTGGTTGTCCTTGGAACAATTTGCAGGGTTACAGAAGTCATCACAGATGACGGCGCATCTGGACCAGGCTTTGAAGCTAAGATGAGGGCAGACATTCCTGGGCAAAGGTACTCACCTATACAAGGACATTTAAGGAGGAATCCATGTCATAATTTAAGAGAATTGTTAGCAGTTGGGTACTGTTGGAGTGAGAGTTTTCACGGTTTTTTGGGTTTTTTCGTTTGTTTGTTTTTATGGCAAAAGAATGGATTGGAAACTCAAGATGTGGGCAGGGTCCATGTCAGAGGGAACATTGTGAGCCACACTAAGTGGCTTGTACCATAGGCATGGGCAACAGAGGGGATGGGGATGAGGAATTTCAGTCAGGAGAGTGATAAGATATATAACAAAACAGAAATTCTGACTGCAATCATTGCTAACATTTACTGAGTGCTTTCTTATGTGCCGAGACTGGTGCTAAGCAATTTACCAGATAACCTCATTTACTCTCCACCCAGTAAGATAAGTACTATTAGTATCCCCAGGTTCACAGTTGAGGAAACTTAGATCCAGGCAGATTATGTAACTAGCTCAAGGTCATACAGCTAATACGTGGTGAAGCCAGGATTCTAACCAGAGAGGTCCGCCCCAGAGCCCATGCCCTTAGCCATGATGCTAATGCTAAAATTCCCTCTCATTGCTTATGTAATGAGATGTGTAATGAGATACATTACTTTGCGACTATGCTTTAGGACATTCCATATGAGGAGGTAAGGAAGAGGGGGTTGCAGAGCGTTTTGTACAAAAGGAGTTTTCAATAAATACATCTAACCAAGGGAGAAATCGCATAATAAAGAAATATGGGATTTTAGATGGCTAAAATTAAAACACACTTTAAAGAAAACATGCTCAACTCCCCATATTCCCAGGGAAGAAACTGAGGCTCAGAGAAGGGCTCACACAGAGAGTTGATGGCAGGGTCTACCTCTGGGGCCTGACTCTGATATTTTTCTTACACTATCAGGGCAATTTAGCAGTCTTCATAGTCTATTCCTACATAGCACTATCTTTCCGAGGTCCTGGCAAATTGTATTCACTCTCTGGAAGGAAGAGAACAACTTTGTTCTTTTTCTTTCTAAACAGCAGAGGTCCCAGAAACAAAGCCAGGATTGGCCCTGAGAAACTTGATGTGCACACTGCAAAGTCTGAGACAACAGAGAGTTAGTCGAAGGAAAACCAAAAACTCTCCCCAAAGCCATCATTATGGGGAGGATTTTGACCACAAAAGAAGAAAAGAGTAACAGTTCAAATAAAGAACTCCAGTCCAAGTCCCCAAATCCCAAAGTGAGATCCAGTGAGTCTGCCCTGAACAGAAACTGCTTACCCTCCCTGGTCAAGGTAAAAGCCAAGAAGATAGGCACCCAGGCTTCCCATAGGGAAAACTGAGTTGGAACTCTGCACCCACCCAAGCCATCTCTCCATCACACACACACACACACACACACACACACACACACATGCACGTCATCTTCCCTCATCACCCCACAGGGTGCTCAGGACTTTTCTAGTGTCTGCAAATGGAAACATATTAAAGGTGCAAGACATTTAGAATAATGCAAATGCCTAGAAAGGGCACACAATGTGGGCTTCTTTCTCCTCCCTTGACGTATTGTGACTAAGTTGGTTAAATGTCTGCTCTGTGCTCTGTCTGAAAGGGTAGCCAGTGGTGTGGTGTAGAGGAAAGAGCACTGGACTGGGATCCATAAGGTTCTGATCCTCTTAGCATTTGCTGTGCTTCCTATTTCCACTTTCTGAGCCTCAGTTTGCTGATCTGAAAAAAACAAATAAACAAACCAAAAACAGTCTTTCCAGTTCTAGAAGCTGATTAAAATGGAGCAGCCTCTTCACTGCCCCCTCCCAACAAACACCTATTGCCCCCTGCCTTTGCTCTTACTGTTCCTCCTACCAGAAACGCCCTCCCACCTCCCCTCCACCAATTCAAATCAAAGCCCAGTTTTCTCCAAGAACCTTTCCCTAATTATCCCCACAACTATGTGTTTCTTACTTTGAAGCTCCTCAGCAAGTCTGTGCTATTTCTCACACACGTTGCCTTACAATCCTTCATGCATGAATGGATTATCCTTCTAATTGGACGGCAGTATGGTTTGGATCTGTGTCCCCACACAAATCTCACGTTCAGTTCCCAATGTTGGAGGTGGGGCTGGTGGGAAGAGATTGGATCATGAGGGCAGTTTCTCATGACTTGTTTAGCACCATCCTTCTTGGTCCTGTTGTTGCAGTAGTGCGTTCTCATGAGATCTGGTTGTTTAGAAGTGTATAGTAATTTTGGCCAGGCACAGTGCCTCATGCCTATAATCCCAGCACTTTGGGAGGCCAAGGAGGGCGGATTATCTGAGGTCAGGAGTTCAAGATCAGCCTGGCCTACATGGTAAAACCCTGTCTCTGCTAAAAATACAAAAATTAGCCGAGCATGGTGGCACGCACCTGTAATCCCAGCTACTAGGGAGGCTGAGGCAGGAGAATAGCTTGAACCCAGGAGGTGGAGGTTGCAGTGAGCTGAGATCATGTCATTACACTCCAGCTTAGGCAACGAGAGCAAAACTCCATTTCAAAAAATTTTTTAAAAAATGTATAGCTTTTTTTTTTTTTTTTTTTTTGAGACAGAGTCTCACTCTGTCGTCCAGACTGGAGTGCTGTGGCACAATCTCTGCTCACTGCAAGCTCTGCCTCCCAGGTTCATGCCATTCTCCTACCTCAGCCTCCCAAGTAGCTGGGACTACAGGCATGCGCCACCATGCCCGGCTAATTTTTTTTTGTATTTTTAGTAGAGATGGGGTTTCACCATGTTAGCCAGGATGGTCTCGATCTCCTGAACTTGTGATCTGCCAGCCTCGGCCTCCCAAAGTGCTGGGATTACAGGCGTGAGCCACCGCGCGCAGCCATGTATAGCACTTTTTAACAACCTGCTCCAGCCATGTTGGATGCCTTGCTTCCTCTTTGCCTTCTGCCATGATTGGAAGCTTCCTAAGGCCTTTCCAGAAGCAGAAGCCACAACGCTTCCTGTAGGGCCTGCAGAACCATGAGCCAATTAAACCTCTTTTCTTTATAAATTACCCAGTCTCAGGTATTTATTTATAACAGTGTGAGAACAGACTAAAACAGACAGCGAGCTTCTCCAGGGCTATAACCCCATACCAGTGCCTTTTCCATTGTAGAACCTGTGCCCTGGGGTGTACCTGTACTTAGTAAGTGTCTGGATCATACCACCCTCCCCCTCAACCCCCTCTGTTGGGTGAGGTTCAGGCTCCATGCTGTCTACAGGATAGTGTCATTCATTTCCTCAGCAAATATTCACTGAACACTTACTATGTGCTAGATGGTGGTAGGTACGGGAGATGCAACAATGAATCAGTCATAGCCCCTGACTTCAAAGACCTCTCAGGCTGACATTCAAGGTCATTTACATTTGGTCCAGTCTCACCTCTCAGTATTCTCCTTCTCAAACCTCCTCTAGCTCAGGATGGTTCTTCTATCCCTCCTTGATTTTACTCATGCTAAATCCTTTGCTGGGAACCCCTCTCCACTCTTCACCATCCTCATAAATCCTAAAGTATGAAGAAGAGAAAGAAAAGAAAAGAGAGAGAGAAGAGGAAGTGGAAGAGGAGAAAGGATTATCAGAAAATATAAATCCAGCCCAACCTTCAAGGGTATAGAGAAACCCTGAAGTTTCCTGTACCAAACTCTATCCTGTTGGTTAGTATCTAGATGCCTACTGTCTAGTGAGAAGGTCAGTGTTGGGGTTGCCTAAAGGTGAAGTCCAGGCAACTTCCCATTCATCCTGGAGATGACCCCCTGCCCTTACCATGCACACTCATCCTTCCTCCTGGTTCACCCTGCAGCCACTCAGGCTGCTAACTTACTCCTTGTGCCTTTCTGCTTCACTCAAGTGAGGCAGCTAAGCCAGAATGCCCAGGTGAATGGCTGGCTGAGCCAGTGAGTAACAGACAAACCTACCATACCTGGTATTTTTCCCTAATTGGATTAAGAACAAAATATAACTTCCCTTTGTTTCCTCCTAATGCACGCTACAGATCAGTGCTCCTAATAATTAGACCCCAGCACTTCCTATGCAGGAACACAGGGAGGCCAGTGGGCTGCATCTGGAGACACATCTCCTCTCTTTGGCCCAGCCCTCAGCCCCTGTTCCTATCCACTGCCCAGCCCTGTATCTAGGGCATGTTCTCATGAGAAGATAAGATGAAGGCTCAAACTGCAGGGGACAGAAGAGAGGCATCAGGCCTCTCTTTGTGGAGCATTCACTTCCCTTGACCTGCACTCACGTCCCTGAGCTCTTGGAAGGGAAGACATCGTGCTGGGGCATATAGACTCGAGTAGCTCTTGGCTATAGGGGTAGAGGATACCACCCACACTCCGTACAGATTAATCCTCCTCTCTCCCCTGATTCCCAGCCAAACTTCATCCATAGCCACCAATACACTCTGGTGAGGGAGGTTGGATCTAAATCCTTCTCCGTTTGATTAGGAGTTCCTGATGGAAAAGAACGATGGCTCTGCAAATAACTGCAAGCCCCCGTAGGACCCAGGCCAAGACTCCTCATGTCTTCAGATTGGGGCTTCTGTGAGTGGAGGCCTTTATCCCTTTTTCGGGCTGGAGCACCCACACAACAGGGCACTTCCTCCCCCATCAGATTGGGAGTTCTGTCGGGAAAAGGTCTATTCTCCCTTACCAGCTGGAGGCTTCCCCAGAACAAGGCCTACTAGATTTGGTTAAACAGGTATTTGCTTAACTCCTACTGTGTGCTGATGTGCTGGATACTTCCCTGAACAAAGACTGAGACCTGGTCCTGGCCACAAGGAGGTGACAGTGCGGAGGAGGAGACACGGCACCCTGCATAAGACCAGCAGCTGAGGTTGGGGCTCAGCTCTTCCCATCCTGACAGCCATCTGAAGGAAATAACTAAGAGATGGATGCATCCAGAACAGGGAAGCAGGGTCTGGCCCCTTTCTGCACTGGCTGGGCAAATCCTGTGACCTTAGTTTTTTAAATCATAAAATAGAAATGGTAGAGCCTGCTTCATAAGAGTCTTGTGAGGCTCCTGCAAAACAACAGGTAAAGCCAGGGGGTTGGGTGCTGACACAAGCTTGGGGGGCTGGGGAGGAGCCCTGGCTTGCAGCATGTGTCCATTTCCTTGATTTCAACACTCCCCTCAAGACTTGTTTCAAGATACAAATATGATGTCCCTGAAATGGGAGCAGGGAAGAGATGTGCCAAATTGGCTTTCAGGAGCTGGTGTGAGTCAGCCCCAGCACATCGCTCCTTAGAACATACTATATGCTCAGGAAATGGTGAGCTCCTATTAGTACCTGATCAGGCCATACCTAGCCCCCTATTTTTTCAAATGTCTGAGCACCACCCTTAAATGGGATATGAACAAGCTGCAGCATTTTGGAGAAGGATGACCTAAGGATGGAACAGTAGACTGGCTATTCCCCAAACCGTGCCCCATTTCCTCTTGGGCACACCACCAGACTCTATTTGCAGCCTCTCTTGAAGGTAGGGCAGCCATGTGACTGAGTGCTGGCCAAAGGAATGTGGGCAAGTATGATGTGCGTCCCTTCCAGACACAACCCATAAAAACCTCCCAGGCAGCCTTCAGGTTCTCTCTTCCCCATGCACTGTCTAAATGGAGAGGAAAGAGCTCCAAGATGGAAGGAAACAGGGATGTGGGATTACTGCACAGAAGGTTGCCCACTAAATAACTGCACTGGACAAATACGTGAGTGACACATCAACTACTGGTAATTAAACCACTGAGATTTGCAGACAGGGTCTTTCTTACAGCAGTTGGCTTATCCCAACTAACACAGGTTAGCTCACAACCTCATCACATGACAAACAGCTGAGGAACTGTTGCCCTGTAGAGGAGGAGGTTCAGCAGAGAACATTGTACACTGTCCTTAAATACTTTATCCATCATCATAGAGCAGAGTTGACCAAAGTGACATGAGACAGCAGCTCTAGGACCAGTGGCAGGAAATTCCCAGGGATGCAGATTACAGCTCCACACACACGAAGGTAATGTTAACAGAGGTATAACAGGTGACCTTAAGAGACAGCAAGCTTCTATTCCTGGCTGTACAAACAGGTGAGAATGTTGCAGAAGCCACACGAGCATCAGCTAGCAGCTTGACATCAGTGACATAACACAAAAACATTCTCAAGACCTTAGATTCTGTGATCTTATGATCTGTCATCCCCAACTAGGATGCTGCCTCCTCCATTATTCTAAGATCTCCCTAGACCTGGGCTCGACACTCTCAGGAGACCAAAAACCCTCAGGACAAGAATGCTAACTCTTTTTCTTTTCTTTTCTTTTCCTTCTTTTTATTTTATTTTTATTTTTATTTTTATTTTTATTTTTTTATTTTTTTTTTTTTTCTTGAGACAGGATCTGGCTCTGTCTCCCAGGCTGGAGTGTGGTGGCACCATCTTGGCTCATTGCAACTTCTGCTTCCCGGGCTCAAGCCATCCTGCCACCTCAGCCTCCCAAGAAGCTGGGACTACAGGCACACATTATGATGTCCAGCTTATTTTTTTGTATCTTTTGTAGAGACAGGACTAACTTTTTTTCAGAATCCGCCCTAGCTGCCCCTGGCCTCAGCACCCGTTAAGAGCCCCATGTTCAAATGTGGGGGCCAGGCTTAGTGTTTAGGGAAGACATGGCTACTGGGGAAAGCTGGATTTGAGTCCCCAGATTCTACATTCCTGAGCAAGAATACATGGAGAAGTCTAAGTAGCAGAGAGGCAGAGGGAGGGGATTGATCTGAAAAATAATTTGTGGTGGAGGAGAGGAGGGCTGGCTGTTCCCATGTCCGGCAAAAGCAGTGATCTTCAGTTCTCTCAGCATTATCCAAGGATGAAGGCTCAGCAAGAAACGCCTTGGCTCATCTCTCTGGAGGCCTTCTGACATGACAGTCTGGTCTGTGTTCTATCAACATAGACACCTGTGCACATGCACGAACACACACGAACGCACACACACAAACCTTTTCACCTCTGTCCTGGCCTCCAGAGAGAGGCCTGCTATCTCCTCAAATATTTCCCAAAGCCAAGCTCCCAAAAGCACCCCAAGATTTCCAGAAAATCTAGGGGCTGGGCCTGGGGAAGTGGCAGGGAAAATCCACAGAGAAGAAGGCTTCAGGGCATTTTCCTGTAAGAGTCATTAAGACATCTTAAATTCTGACGCTTCCTCCCCCTGCCTATGCCAGCTTCACCTCCACGCAGGCCTCCCCATCGCCACGTACAGAACATTAGGGCTAAATTGAATTAGAATAATTAACTTTTGGTCACACTTTTAATTTGGTGCAGGAAATAAGAGAGCTAATGGAGATTAAGCAAGGCTCTGACTCCAGAGACCAGCCTGGAAGCTGCACGGGGAGGCCCGGGCTCTGGAGTGGGGGAAAATAAACAGCCAGAGAAAAGAGGCTGAGGCAGATGTGTGCTGTGTGAACTGGCAGGTATGTGTATGTTTGTTGATGCCTGTATTTGTGCTTGTGTGTGTGTGCCCTTATATATGAAAACATGCTCTGTATCATGTAGGTAAACATGTGCATGTACACACGTGTCTGAAGGTTTGTACACATGAATGTCTCTTTGTACATGTGTGAGTAGGAGTGTGCGTGGGTGTACACACATTGCTTTAAACCCTGGGCAAGTAAAACTCCTTGATTTTTATAGAATCCTAGCAGCTCTGACTTAGAAGCCACCTTCATAAATATCTTCAAACCCAGTGTCTCCCACCTGCAGCTAGAATCTCTTCTACAACATTTTCCCCAGGAGAGCACACAACATCTGCCCACACTCCTACACTGATGGGGCATTCACTACCATGGAAGACACCCTGTGGAGCTCTGATTGTTAGAAGCACTTCCTTCCTGCAACATTCACCCAGAGCCCTAGATCCAACTCCAGGGTCACACAGAACAAGCCCAATCTCTCCCCCTGGCATCCCCTGAAGATGATGACTGTTCCCTTCTTCATAGTCTCTTCTCTGGGTTAGAACTCCCCCAATTGTCTTCTAGGACTTCACATGACATGTGACACTGGCACACGGCACCTAACACCCAATCACATGCCAAGCATGAAGAGTCCATCTGGGATGGCACTCATGCCAGTGAGTGCTTAAGGATCATCTGCTCAGGCCGTAGTCAACTCAAACTTCACATGCATCAGAACATCCGGTGTGATTTTTGAAAATGTAGATTCTGGCCAGGCGCGGTGGCTTACACAGCACTTTGGGAGGCCGAGGTGGGCGGATCACAAGGTCAGGAGATAGAGACTATCCTGGCTAACATGGTGAAACCTCATCTCTACTAAAAATACAAAAAAATTAGCCAGGCGTGGTGACAGGCGCCTGTAGTCCCAGCTACTCAGGAGGCTGAGGCAGGAGAATGGCATGAACCCAGGAGGCGGAGGTTGCAGTGAGCTGAGATCGCACCACTGCACTCCAGTCTGGGTGACAGAGCAAGACTCCGTCTCAAAAAAAAAAAAAGTAGATACCCAGGCGCTTCTCCAGGAGCTCTGATTCCAAAGGTCTGTAAAGGGCACTGGTCCTCGGCATTTTAAACAAGCAGCCAGATGGTTCTGATGCAGGAGCCTATGAACCATTATTTGCCATGGTCCCATGGTCTCATTTTACAGATAAGGAAACTGAGGCCCACAGAGAGGAAGAGATGTTCAGAGCAAGTTAGAACCTAAGCCAGAGCTGCATCCTGTCTTCTACTCCCTGGTGCTTGTTCCTAACACCAACCCCAGGATGGATAAATAGAGACTTCATCCCTGCAAGCCCACATTCCCCTGGGGGAGCCCATCCCCACCACCACCACAGAGGCAGGCCCAGATCTAGAAGAGAAGCATCCTTCCGCAAACCCTACATTTCCATCTGGTCCCACAATTATCTCTGGCCAGGGTGTCAGGAAGAAAGAGACAGGGATCCGCAGCCCTGTGTCTGCTAAATAAAGTGTCCTGCACCCTGGAGGAGCTGAGATTCATGGAGGCCACTGCTACATTGGAGGGAAATTCCCATCAGTGTGTGAGAAGCAGATTGGGGTCAGGACCCCAATGAGGATGCCAAGGTGTGGGGAAGGAGCCAGGTGAGAGAAGGCCAGTCTGGAGTTTCCAGTGCAAGAAGCCTAGACCTGCAGGATCCGGTGTCAGCCAAGGGCTCATCCCCGCTGAATCCAGTTACCTCCCAGAGGGCCTGGCCACATGCATTGGCCACACTGCCCTGCTGCCGTCCACCCAGGGGCCCTGATGACCTCTAGTCATAAATGGGGACTGAAGAGGAGAGGTGAGGGCCTCAGATGACATAGCTTTTCAGTCCAGGCTCCCAGCTCCCGGTCTGTGTCCTTTACAGTGCACCACCCTCATGCCTTGTGCAAGAAGCCAGCACCAATGGGAATTGTCACAGGAGGCTAGACGATGAAGACAGACAAATAACAAGCCTAATGTCAGACCAGATCTGCTCCCAACAAAGTCAGGATAAAATCAAAGTCCCAGAGACCAGGACAGGAAAAATTGTGTTTCACCACCAGTGACCTTCCTCATTACCTGCAATCATTGTCTCCCTGTCCTGGTCCCCAGGACTCCTCTCACTTTCTAGGATTAAGCGAGAGTAGGCAGGCATCTGCAAAATTCAGAGCCCTGTGGGTACTGAACACAGGAGAACAGAACAGAAGAAAAGGGAATTTTGCTTCTTTTGAGCTTGCTTCCTGATTTCATTCGACCTGAGGTCTGATTTCTCTTAAGCCAGTGCATTTCATTTCCAAGGCTGTTTTGAAGGTGAGATTCCCCAGAGGGAAAGTGAGGCATCCCTGACTGCTTCTGGAGTCACTCGCTGTCATGATCACTCACCACCAACACCATTCTCTCCCCAGCCTTGGCCCCCCAGCCCTCTGCTTAAAATGTGTCTAGCGCTAGAGAGCTGGGAGCAGTGGGGCTCTGATGAAACAGTGAGCGAAGAGTGAAATGAGGGAGGGGACAGCAGGCTCCAGCCCCCTCCCCACCCCACTGCAACAGCAGGGGTAGAGGGCTGGGCTGGGTAGGTCTGTCTATCTCTCCAGCTGCTGGGAAGGGTGCAAGTGACGAGGGCAATGAGGGATCCCCACCCCACCTATGGGAACCGGTTGGTGGCTTGGTGGGAGTGGGTCCAGTTGGGAAATGGGTGCTGGTTTTTCTGTCCAAGTTCCACCCTCACTGAGTTCTTGGGAACAAATGGCTCATTTCTCAGGGTCTCACGTCCCTAGTTTTCTCCCGGCCCTCTCTCTGGTGAATGTAGGGGAGGAAGATGAGAAGTGGACAAGAGACATCAAGGAATTGTCACTATCTTAAGGTCAGAAGGACAGGGTGCAGGCGCTGCCTGCAGCTCACTACGCACATGGCCCTGGACAGGTCCACTTGTCCTTGGAGCCAGTATTCCCTGTAGGTGTAGTGGTGGCTTATTGCTGACCCTTGCATGGCCTTATGCCTCACATTCTATTCCCCATCCACTGGCATCTTTCATTCCTTCCCTGCTTCCTGTCTTTGCCCCATGATGAACGTTGAAGTAAAATCCTGAGTGCTAGAAAAGGCATGTGCTCGGCACACTGACTTCTCCAGTGATCAGGGGAGGCCCCTGAGAAAGCAACTTGGTATCTGAAACCTGAAAGTTGAGTGGGGCTTGCTCCAGAAAGAGGATTGCAGAGAGTGTTCCAGGTGGAAGAAACAGCTTATTCAAAGCCTTGAGGCAGGAAATGGCTTGACTCATTTTCTCAAGCACTAAAGAGAGCCCCCAGGGTGGGGACTCTGCAGATGGGGCCAAAGGGTCAGGCCTCTGCCTGCTGGTGCAGGTCCTTGAATGTGGTAGTAAGGGTTTTGAATTTTATCCTGAGAGTGGCTGGAAGTGACTGAAGGGTTTCAAACAGGGAGAAACTGGAGAAGATTTGCATCTTTAATAGCCCACTCTAGCTGCAGCCTGAAGAACGCAGACACAGCAGACCTGTTAGGAGGCCGTGAGAGGGCCGGCTCGGTGGCTCGTGCCTGTAATCCCAGCACTTCGGAAAGCCAAGGTGGGAGGATTGCTTGAAGCCAGGAGTTTCAGACCAGCCTGAACAACATGGCAAGACCCTGTCTCTACAAAAAAAAAAAACTAAAACAATTTGCTGGGCATGGTGGTGCGTGCCTGTAGTCTCAATAACTCAGGAGGCTGAGGTGAGATTCTCTCACCTTGAGACCAGTGGGGTGGAGGCTGCCATGAGCCATGTTCACGCCATTGCCCTCCAGCCTGGACAAGAGAGCAAGACCCTGTCTCAGAAAACAAAAGAAAAACAAAAACACAGAAAAGGAAGCCATGAGAACAGTCCTGGAGAGAGACAATGCCAGCTCAGACCCTGGTGGTGGTGGTGGAGGGAACAAAGAGGAATGGAGGGAACCAAGATGCTATATCCTTAGGAGGAACCAACAGGCCCTGGGATTTCCTAGATGTGGGAATAAGGAGAGGGTACCTGGGGAGGCATCAGGCCCAGAAGCGCACATGGGGGTTGCACAAGCAGGCAGCGTCTGTTTGGACACCAAAGCTCCCACTTTCTGCATAAGCTCAGTCAAGCTCCTTAATTAACTACTGTGAGCCTCGGGGGCCTTGTCTATAAAAAGGGGAAAATGCCTTCTAAGCTGGTGTGATGATTTAAATTAAATTGTATTGGTATGAACAGTGCTCAGCACCTAATATGTACTTAACAAAATTGCTTTCCTTGCCCTCCCTCCTATGTCTAGCTCAGAAGCTTGCCTTGCAAGTTCAGCCCTTTCTTCCCTCTGGGGCGTACAGTGTGGCAGTGAAGGTCACCCATCCCCATGACCCCCTTACCTCCTACTAAATACAACTCTATGCCAGAGCAGGTACTGAGCTTTTTCATCTTGCCACCTCATGGAACCTCACTAATGTTGAAAAATGCATCTCCCTGCTCCGGTTCTTGCCCCGTTCACACTAGGCTCCACCCAGCCATCAGAGCCATGGTGTTAAGATGTAAGGTCATGGCACTGCTCTGCTCCAAACCCCCACAGTGGTCTCACTCAGGGTAAAAGCCAGAGTCAGAGCAATGGTCCACAGGGCCTTGCCTGCTCTGCTTCTTGTCTCTCTGCCCCTGTCACCTCCCACTCTCCCCTGCATCCTTTCTCCCCTAGCCACACCAGCCTCTCTGCTGTCCCTCACTCCTGCAGGCCTGCTCCTGCCTCAGGGACTTTGCACATGTACAGATACTCATATGGCTTCCTCCCCGCCTTCAGTTCTTTACTCAGACGTCATCTGCTAGGTAAGGCCTTCCCCAGCTGTCATCTTCAAATTGCATCGCAGATACCCCAACCCCTTTCTGTACTTTACTTCTTTCTCAACAACACTCATCCTCATTAATAATGCTGTATATCTTATTTATTTAGTTTTTTGTCTCTGCCCTCTAAAATGAAAAGTCCTTGAGAGCAGAGATTTTTATCCATTTGGTTCACTGTCATATTCCTCAATACTTAGTATGGTTGCCTGACACATATTGAACATTTGAAAAATGAATAAGAGGGAGAGAGAAAGAGAGGGACGGAGAGAGGAAGTTTCTTCTTCTTAAAGTCCCTAGTTGCTATCAGAGGCACTGGGCATCTCATTTCATATAAGAGCAGGTGTCAGCCGGGCACAGTAGCTCACACCTGTAATCCTAGCATTTTGGGAGGCCAAGACAGGAAGATTACTTGAGCCCAGGATTTCGAGACCAGCCTGGGAAACATGGTAAAACCCTATTTCTACAAAAAATACAAAAATTAGCCAGGTGTGGTGGCAGGCACCTGTAGTCCCAGCTACTGGGGGGCTGAGGTGGGAGAATCACTTGAGCCCAGGAGGTGGAAGTTGCAGTGAGCCAAGATTGCACCACTGCACTCCAGCCTGGGCAACAGAGCAAGACTCTTGCAAAAAAAAAAAAAAAAAAAAAGAGTAGGTATCCATTTGTGGTCAGGGTTTTAGGTGAACAAGAAGCACACAGTTAATTCTGAGCATTCAATGCTCAAAACTAACTGCAGTGAGCATTCTGACTCACAGAGGGGAGGAGGCAAGTTTCCAACCAGGGGCAAGATTTATACCGGGCTGGCATAAATCACAAATTTGCTGTACTTCCCGAGTGACCTCCACCGCCACCCCAGCGTGAGAAGATATACTAGACACAGAATCCAGAGCATCTTAGCATGTCCCTGGCTCCTGGGGCCACTCAATGAAGGTGCTCAGTGCCATTAAGATGCACAGAGCAACGTCAACCTTGCTAGTGAGGCCAGTCCAGGTGCAAACACCACCCTGCGTTTGGCTGGCTCAGGGGGCTCCGGATTTTACTGTATCTCACTGACCTTCCACTTTCCCGCCTTTAAAATGTAGGTGATAATAGTCACTGTGCATTCTACCCCACAGTGTTTTGGCAAAGCTCGAGTGTGTGTGAAAACATAAACTTCTACACAATTATTTTTCTAGTCCCCTTTAATCTCTAAATTTTGCAAAAGGAAAACACATCTTCTCTGGATCCCTTTGCTTGCTTTCTTGCTTTGTGTCTTTGCGTTTCTCTCTGTCTACTTTTTTTTTTTTTTTTTAGATGGAGTCTGGCTCTGTCACCCAGGCTGGAGTGCAGTGATGCAATCTCGGCTCACTGCAACCTCTGCCTTCTGGGCTCAAGTGATTCTCCTGCCTCAGCCTCCCAAGGAGCTAGGATTACAGGCACCCACCACCACACCCAGCTAATTTTTGCATTTTAGTAGAGATGGGGTTTCACCATGTTGGCCAGGCTGGTCTCGAACTCCTGACCTCAGGTGATCCGCCCACCTCAGCCTCCCAAAGTGCTGGGATTACAGGTGTGATCCACTGCGCCTGGCTGCATCTCTTTTTAAGTCAATTGTTATGTCTGTCTAACTGAGCCTCCCTTTGTGTCTGTGTGTGTGTCCACAATTCTCCCTCCTCTGTCTCTGAGTGTCTCTGTTCCTGCTTTCCTCTCTCTCTGCCTCACTCTGTATATATCTGTGTGTCCCTTTCTGCCTCGGATTCGCTGTTTGTCTTCTTTGTCTTCTCCCTCTTCTCAGTTTCTCTTTTGACTCCATCTCTCTGCCTCACTGTCTGTCTCTGTGTGATTATGTTTCTTCTAAGTCCTACCATCTCTCTCCCTCTCTGTCTCTGTGTGATTATGTTTCTTCTGTCTGAGTCCTACCATCTCTCTCCCTCTCTGTCTCTGTCTCTGTCTCTCACTTTCTCTTTCTGTCTCTATCTGAATCTATGTGTGTATCTCTGTGTGCACTCTCTCCCTCTCGCCCTCTCGCTCTCTCACTCTCTCGCTCTCTCCCTACCTCACTCGCCTAATTGCTTCTTGTCTCTGCAGATCACTGTAAGGATTTATGTAACACACAGACAGGGGTGGCAGTAGCCAATTTGAAAGGCTGCTGGCGGACATAAGAACTTAATGCTACACCAGTCTTCAGGAAAATGAGCTGCGATCCCCCCAAAGCCTCCTATGCTTAGCGCAGCCCAGACCGTCTTCCTCCTCCTCCTGAAAAAGAGAGAGGCAACTCTTTAGACAGACCCCTCTTGTGCCCCTGCTGTGTTCAGGGAGCTTTGCATCACAGCATTTGAAAGGTCTGACCCTCCTAGGGAGTCAGATTCACAACAAAGCTCCACTTCTAACAGAGATAAAACTGGGCCTGTAGTCAAGATACCTGGGATCTCACCCCCACTTGATTGGAGGCCTCCGGTAGATCAGGACCCCATTCTGGGCCTCTGTTTCCCCATCTAGAAAATGGCTCCAGCACTCTAGGATTCTAAGAAACCTGGGACATCCTGCTGTAGGGGAATGAAGGGACCCTATATCACACCTGGCAAAACCGGTCAGTGCTTCAACAGACAGAGGCATTGGGGCTGATAGAATAACACAGACACAGAGAGAAGGTGCTGAGAGAATGACTCAGCAGCCAGAGGGGTGGAGAGTGGACTCCATGAGCAGAGACAACAAGGAAAGCCCTCTCCCTCCCCTGTGTCTGGGGCCTGCTTCCTGTTGCTACGCACATGGCATGTGCCAGTGCCACCCAGCTAACTAGGTTTGGTGTGGGTCATGAGTGCCTCTGGTCATTTCTCAGACAGCAGCAGCCAGAGACAAAGTAGGAAGGGTAGGGAGTGCACGGGCACCTGAAGGAAGGCAGTGGGGAGAAATAACCATTGATTGAGCATCTGCTCTGTGGCTTGCTCTGAGCAAAGTGCCAGAACTGAGCCCTGCTCAGAGCAGTTAAATAACCTGGCTGAGATTGAAGCCCACGCCTGCTAGGCCCCCAAAAACTGTGCTTTTTCTGCAGCCATGAGGACTTTTAAAGAGAGAGAGAAACCTCCAAAAAGGAGAGAAGAGGCACCTTGCAAGCACACTTTTCCTACTGTACATGTCCCCAGCCATCATCCTCCATGAAGAAAGGCTGGGTAGGTGGAATTGCTTGGTCTGCAAAAGAGAATCTGGGAAGTATTTTCAGGGAAGCACTCAATTTCTGTTTGCAGGTGCTTGAAGGGTTTACATCAGGGAGGCAAAAAAAAAAAAGTGTCACCTAGTTCCACAAAATAGAGGCAATGGACTCAGACCAGCAAGAGAAACTTGGAGCAGTTTCAAGGAAGGATTGCCTACGTGTCAAAGAACTGGTACAGGCTTGAGTTCACCCTTGAAAGTTACCTAAGTAAAAGAGATCTTTTATTCTTGGTACTTTTTCAAAAGATCAAAATCCTCTGGAAAGGTGCTAACTTGTGTGGACACAGAGGATTGAGCCAAATGACATGTTGGAGGCTCCTACAACTCTTGGGCATCTACTCTCAGTGTGTAGGCACCACACATATTTGCAGGCACACACACACACTCAAAAGCTTGAACATCCATGTTTTTCCCGGATGAGGCTCTGCAGCCCACCTGCAGCTCAGCTTGCCAGTCCCCACCCTCAAATCCCTCTGCATGGTGGGGACTGCCAGGGAGGGGCCCTCTGTAGGCTGATGGGCAGGGTGTCCCCACAGACAGGCAGGAAGCCAGAGCAGACATCACTATCTCCTCATCGCTCCAGGCAGCCACCTCCAAGCCCTCCTGCCTTTCAGGAAGCCAAATCAGGAAATTAACTGGGAGCCAAGACGCCTGCAGACACCTGCCTGGAAATTCAAACCAGGAGCAGGTGGGGGCTGGCTTCGGAGGAGGACAGAGTGGATAAGGGGGCTCCTTGTAGTGGGGCAGTGGGCCCATACAGGGAGTATGTGCCAACCCTTTTTAAGGGAGCCGGTGTCACAGATAACCAACATGAGCTGCCTAGGATGGGACCGTGAAGGACACAACCAGCTTATTCTGGGGAGTGTACTCCACCCAATAGCAGGAGGACCCTTCGCCGGGAAGCCCTGGCAGCAACTTGGTGATCGGTTCTGCTGCTGCTCTACGTGAAATCCCCCAGTGGATGCAGACAGAGGGGACAGAATCAGGAGCTGAAAAGAGGCTGCACTATACCACTATACCAAGGCAAGCACAGGCTTTAGAGCCAGACAAAAGTGGTTCAAACCCACCTTTTGTCACTTACAAGTCCCCGTAACTTTATATCTCAGTTACCATCAATTAAATGGACATAATCATAGCAACCTGCATTTGTCAAGGTAGGCCAACTGTTCCAACAAAAAATCCTAAAAATCTCAGTAGTTTAACATTATAACACCATATTTCTTCTTCTTACAGTCTAATATGGAGTTGGCAGCAGGGCTAACTCCACCTCTAGACCAAAGTTTCTCAGTCTCAGTACTGTTGACATCTGCTGGATAATTATTGTGGGGGCTGTCCTGTGCATGGTAGGATGCTTAGCAGCATCCCTGGCCTCTACCCACTAGACACCAGTAGCACTCCCCCAAGTTGTGACAACCAAAAATGTCTCTAGACATTGCCAAATGTTGCCCCATAGGCAAAATCGCCCCCGGCTGAGAATCATTGCTCTAGATCCTTTGAGGGATCCTCTGCAGCTAGTCGGCAGAGGAAGGAAGAAAGGGTGCACAAGCCTCACAAAGGAGGTCTCTGAGGGGCCAGCCTGCATGCCACAGTGTGCATTGCATCTGCCCATTTTTCACCGGCCAGATCTAGGTCACATGGCCCGAGCTGCAGGGAGGCTGGCAAGTGTAGTCCACTGTGTGTCTGGAAGAAAAAGGAACCTGGGTCTGGGGAGCACATAGTCACGTCTCTGCCCCACCACCTCTCAGGGTTGTCAGGATGATTTGACCAGCTGAGGAGTCTTGGTAAATAAAATGCATGCATGCCATAGCTCTCAGCACATCTAATGACTGATACTCTTTGAGTGTTTGTCATGGCTCCATACTCTGATAGCACTTGGCATGCATTATCTCGCTGGATCTCCATTTGTTGGTGAGGAAATTAAAGTGCGGGGGTGGGAAGGATCACAGAGTTGGGTGCAGGGTCACAGAGCTGCCGGCTCCGGGATGCTGGCTCCAGCACCTGCATCTTGACCTCTGTGCTATACTCTGCTGATTGTTGCTCTCCTGGCCCAAATCCCACGTTTATGCTGTCACATGCAGCATGGTCACTCCGCAAATCATAGACTTACAAAACATTTATCTGCATAGAGGAGGAAACTCTGGGGGCCAAGAAGAAGCGATTGCCCAGGGTCGCTCCACTAGAAAGTGTCAGAGCCAGAATTAGAACCCAGATCTAGTGGGTGAAGACAAAGTACTCTCTCTGAGAAAGAGGCCACTTCTGCCCACCAGCCAGGAGGTAGGGATACTGGCAGAAATCTCTGTTCTGTGCTCTCCCATCCCTGTGTAACTGGGTCTTCAGACACAAGTGAGAGATGGCTCCAGAAGGCAGGGAGCTAATTTTCCCAGACGACCACACTGGGGAGGAGTATGAAATACAAGTGGATGGCCCTGTCCCCCTTGGGTGCTTGGGGAGGGGACAGGAGCCTTGGAAGGGAATCAGGTGGCTCAGCTTGGAGCTCTGGCTTCGCCACTCATTTACTGGGTGGCCCTGAGCAATTCTTTTCCTCTCTGAGCTCCAGATTTCTCTTCTGGCATGGCATCTCAGGTGTAACAAGCACTTCTCAATCATATTCCTGTCTGTGGTCCCATTTAACCCCCTACCCCACAGGCTGTGTGGAAGGTGGGAATGTGGCCTCCATTCTGCACAGCACCCCTGACCACACAGCCAGGAAGAGGCAGAGTTAGGGCTCAAACCCCGTCTTGTCTAGTACCAGACTCAGGGCTTCCCTTCAGGGGTCCCCCATTCCAGCGTTCTAGAATTCTGCTATTCTGTGGCCCAAGTCACCCCCCAGCCAAGATCACCAACACTTGGCCCTCAGCCCATGGAAAGTCTCTGAGGAAAGAGGCCCCCTCTGTTCCTGGGAAAGGTTTCACAAACTTGGGGCACTGGAGGCAAAAGACATTGACCTTGCTGTAAAGAGGGAGTCCTCCTCTACTCTTTCTCCTTCACCTCCATGACCCATCGGACCCCAAGCTGCGTGGCCCAGTTTGGAAGGAGACAAAGGTGTGGTTAAAAGCATCCTCTAGCGAGGTGGCAGGCTGAAGGCCCGGCCCAGAGGAGGGTGAGTGGTGGCCACACACCCCTGCCTCTGCTCAGCAATGAGAACGATGTCATCCAACCTAGCACTCCTGTCACAGACCTCGACCTCCCCTGGACCACTCCCACCTCCCATGATCCCCTGCTCAATGAACATCATGGCTTAGATGGCTCTGCATCATCTCCCTCCCTCAGTCCCCACTGCCACACCCTTAGGTCAGGCCCTTGTTCTGTTAGGGCCTCCCCACTAGCCCCTAGACTTCACTTTACTCCCTCCAACACTTCCTCCACAATGCTGCCACAATGATCTGACAAACCTGGCCATGTCACTCTCCTGCTTGAAACCCTCCATGGCTCCCTGATCCTCTCTGAACAAAACCCAGACTTCTCGGTCAGGCCCACAAGACCCTGTTACCTCACCAACCCTCCAACTTCACTTCAGCCATGCTCTTCCTTGCCCTCAGTGCTGCAAGAACACCAGACTATTCATGGTTTCCCCCAAGCATGTCATTGTTTCAAGCCTCCTGTGACTTTGCCCAAGCTGTTTCCTCTACCTAAACTGTGTTCCTTAAAAGGTTCATAGCAAACTCCTACTCATCCTTCAAAACCCTGCTCAGATAGCACCTTTTCTCTGAAACCTTTCCTTACCTCTTCCTTCCTCCAACAGCACTAAGTATAATACTTAACATTTATTTATACTTTACTAATTATAGTAAAACTTAACATTTAAGTATTACTTACTATAATACATTTGTTAACAACTATAATAATACTATACGCCAGGCATTGTCCTGGACCCTGCATATGTCTCCTTAATTAAATTATCCAAATCTATGAGGCAGGGTGACAGTTTTAAAACCATCTGTTCCACGTAAACCTGGGCAGGCTTGTGACAGCCTAGACCAATAGGAGTGCAGTGGAAGGGATGCAATGTAGCGTCTAAGGCTGGGCTATAAAAAGTCACATGGCTTCCACCATGGTCTCTCGAAATGCTCACCCTCCAGACATTTCCTCCCAGGATGTGCCTCCCAGAACCAGTGCACCACACTGGGAAAAGCCCAAGCCACACAGAGAGGCCACTCGTGGGTGCTCTCGTTGGCAGTCCCAGCTGAGTCCAGCCTTGGAGTCACATGTGAGTGAGAAGTCTCCAGATGATTCCAGCCATTCACATCCCCCTTAAATATTTGAGTCCTCCAGCTGAGGCCCCCCACATCGTGGAGCAGGGACAAACCACCTGCTGCCCTTCCTAAATTCCTGACCACAGAATCTGTCCAGGCATAGTAAAGTGGTCGTTTCTTTACATCTCTGAGTGTGAGGTATTTGTTACCTACCGATAATAGTCACAAAGAGCTTACAGTTCATCCCATTTCACAGATGCGAAAACTGAGGCAAGGAGAGGTTCAATAACGTGCACACTGTCCTAAAGCTAGGGGGAGGCTGAGCCAAGATTTAAACACAGGCAATCAAGTTCCAGAGCCAGCCCTCTCCTGTGCTTCTCTCATGATGAATATCACATGGTGGGTTGCCTGTGTAAGTATTCATCTCCACCATCAGACCCAGCTTCTTGAGGGCAGGGACTGCGGTCTCTCTCTATTCCCAGCACTAGCTCAGTTCCTGGCATGGAGCTGAGGCTGAGGCCAGGTTTGCTGAACTGACCTGAGCATCAAAGGGAAGCCTCTGCATGGGGTTGGGTGAGTGGGGTCAGGGCCACCAGAGCGGAGTTGAGCCTGTTTATGTCATGATCTCCCGACAGAGCTCCTCCAATGCTGCCCTGCTGACCCCCAGGCCCTTGCCCCACCCAAGCCTCTGACTCATCATCTGTGTAAATTGATGATTTTCTGCCCAGCCAGCTCCTTGTGCCCCGGGGGCCCAGCTGACAGCTTCATGAAAAACAGTTGCAGTCAGTGCCTCTCAGTCCAGCAGAGCCTGTGGGCATGTGTCATAGCTGACCCCAAGCCCCCTGGCCACGACCCAACCCCTGCCACCCACAACACAGAGCACAGCCCAGCTTAGAGTCAAGCATTTGAATCTCCACTGGTTATGACCATGGGTGCCCCCCTTCCTGGGTCTGGGGATCAAAGGGCAACCTCTTAAGTCTGATGCCCCCAAGTGGATGAATCCATCCTCAATGGATTCACTGCAGAGAAGAGTGAGATTAGGACCAGGAGTCAGTGGAGACAGGTGTATGCAGACCCTGGATCTGTGCTGGGGAAGTCACCCACCCCCTGGCCCCTTCTGGGTCTGCCTTCCAGCTCCAAGAGGAAAATCTCCAAATGATGCTTCTGGAGTTGAACTTTCAGGGGCTGTGCAGGTCTCCCGGGGGCTGCTTTATAGAGAAAGAGACTTATCCTTCAGCCCCACTGTCCCCTGAACCCTGAAAACCCCCTAAACTCTCCCCTCGGTGACCTCACACAGGTCACTCAACTCTCCCAAGCCTCACCCTTCTCATAGGCTGGTGTAAGGCTGGACCTTGGCTGCGCTTTGTAAACACCATCAGCTGAGAGGTAAGACAGGCATGCAGCCAAGGCCAGCTCAGCTGAGGCAAAGAGGAAATAAGAAGGATAATAAAACAGCTGACATTTGTTGACATTTCTCTATATCCTAGATACTCTTCTAGGTTCTTTACCGGCATGAATTTATGTATTCATCCCAACAACCCTAATCAGTAAACACATTCATTTCCATTTTACAGATGAGGCAACTGAGCCACAGAAAGTCAAGTCACTTGGCCAAGTTCTCTCAGCTAGCAAGTGAAAGAGGCGGGAGCCAAATTCAGGCAGACCAGATCCGCAGTCCTGTCCACTTAACACTCACACCAACGTGAAGTACCCAGCACAGCATGTGGCATGCACTCTAGCAGGCCAAGGACCCTCAGCCCCTTCCCAGAGACGAGGAGAGTGGCTAGGACACATGGACCCCAGGGGCCATAGAGGGCCCCGCCCCCCTCCTCCAGACCCTCCGTACCTGGGGGTGGGTAGCTGAGACCCACCCTGGCCCTGGCATTGGTGCAGGTGAAGAGGCCATCTCAGCATATCATCCTTTTGTCCTTTCACTTGTATGGGAAAGGGATCCAAGAGTTATTTACTGCAGAGATTTCATCGAGATGTTCTCGCCCTTACTGTACATCCTTTAAAGGTGAAATAAAAATATCTAAAGGGGAAAAAAAGCATTTTATTCAGCATCGTAAAAGCCATTGGCAGACGTTCCCCTGGAAGGGGGAAAAACAGCATAAAATTCTGCAGTGACATTGTTCTGGAAGAATCTTCATAGCCAGCCTGAGCAGGTGGAGGGGTGATGGGAGCTGGGGCTGTTAACAGGGGTTCCTCATGGCTTCAGGTGCCACTGGGTGGGTTCCTTGCTGCATCCCCAGAGCCTGCCACTGGGTCAGCACAGAGTGGGAGCTTAATAAATACTTGTTACATTCAAGAGTGAATAAAAGAATGGACTCTAGAGTGAATCCCTTCCCAGTGGAAGGGAAGGGAGGCAGTGGGCCAGAGCATCGTGGCACTCGGGGCTGGACCACTGTCCCTGAGACCCAGTCGTGGCACATCACTGATAGGTCACACTCTCTCTCACATCCATGTCTTTGCACTTGTGTTCCTCTGCCTGAAGGTGTTTTAACCCAGGCTGCTTGCCTCCACTTCCCTGTCCAATATCGACTCCACATCCAGCACTCCCAACCAGGACCACTAAAGGGCCTCCTCCTCCTCCAGCTCGCGCCCATCCTCCCCTCCCCTGTGCTCCTCCAGGCTCTCTGTGCAGCGTAGGGTACATGCCTGTCTCTGTCTCCAAGAGAAAGTGTGCTCCTCAGGATGGAGACCCTGCTCAGTAAGTGTTTCTCAGATGAATGAATGAACGATACTTGCATAAGCCTTGATGCTTTACAAAGCATTTTCCCACAGATGGCTCTAGGAACTCTCAAAGCACCCACACGATGTGGTAGCCAGCTTTGACATCATAAGCCTCATTTTACAGGTAAGAAAGCAGCGACTCAGATAAGGCAAGAGCATTGCCTAAAAGTGTATGGGTAGTGTGGTCTGAATGTTTGTGTTCCCCCCAAAATTCATGTTGGAATTCTAACCCCCAAAGTGATGGCATTAGATGGTAAGGTCTTAGGCAGGGTGTGATGGCTCACGCCTGTAATCCCAGCACTTTAGGAGGCTGAGGTGGGCGGATCACAAGGTCAGGAGTTCAAGACCAGCCTGGCCAGCATGGTGAAACCCTGTCTCTGCTAAAAATAAAAAATAAAAAATAAAAAATAAATTAGCCGGGCATGGTGGCACACATCTGTAATCCCAGCTACTCGGGAAGCTGAGGCAGGAGAATTGCCTGCAACCAGGAGGTGGAGATTGCAGTGAGCCAAGACTGCGCCACTGCACTCCAGCCTTGGCGACAAAGCAAGACTCTGTCTCAAAACAAAATAAAACAAAGAAGGTAAGGCCTTTTAGGAGGTGATCAGGTCATAGGGCCATAGCCCTCATGAATGGGATTAGTGTCCTTATAAAATAGGCCCTAGAGAGCTTGTCTGCCCCCTCCACTATGTGAGGACACAGAAAGCGCCATCTATGAACTGAGAAACGGGCCCTCACCAGACATCAAATCTGCCCGTGCCTTGATCTTGGACTTCTCAGCCTCCAGGACTGTAAGAAATAAACTTATATTGTTTGTAAGTCTATGTATTTTCTTTTTTTTTTTTTTTTTTTTTGAGACGGAGTCTCGCTCTGTCGCCCAGGCTGGAGTGCAGTGGCGCAATCTCGGCTCACTGCAAGCTCCGCCTCCTGGGTTCACGCCATTCTCCTGCCTCAGCCTCCCGAGTAGCTGGGACTACAGGCGCCTGCCACCACGCCCGGCTAATTTTTAGTATTTTTAGTAGAGACGGGGTTTCACCGTGTTAGCCAGGATGGTCTCGATCTCCTGACCTCGTGATCCACCCGCCTCGGCCTCCCAAAGTGCTGGGATTACAGGCGTGAGCCACCGCGCCCGGCAAGTCTATGTATTTTCTTACAGCAGCTCGAGTGGCCTAAGAAAACAGGCGTCCTTGAATCTAGGTCTAATTTAAATCCTTAGCTTTTCTTACTATGCCAAGTTGAAATTCACAAGCTGTAATTTTTGCTCCCTACCTCCCCACACACAAATACATCCACATGCATATGCAGATGCATGTGCTCCGGATACACACATACATATATATGCACCCACATGGATGCATGTACATATCACATGCAGGTATGCATGCACATGTACCTGCATGCACATGAGCAGAAATGATAGGCATGAAGAGAAAAATAGGAGTTGAGAAGAGAGGGAAGGAGTTCCAAAGGCCTCCCTCAATGACTACCATCCACTATCAGGCTTTGCCTTTGATTTTCTGCTTTTAATTTTCACATCATCAGTTACTACATCAAAGCAATTTTA
This sequence comes from Gorilla gorilla gorilla, assembly GCF_029281585.2. Classification (NCBI taxonomy): domain Eukaryota; kingdom Metazoa; phylum Chordata; class Mammalia; order Primates; family Hominidae; genus Gorilla; species Gorilla gorilla. The sequence goes on along the minus strand of NC_073228.2, from coordinate 58,178,442 downwards.
CTGCAGGTGCCCTGGACCCAGACTGTTTCTAGAAGCCCTGATTCCAAATTCCCCTTCCCACTGGGCCCTCGTCATCAATGGCATTTCACTTCTCATTAAATTCCATGTGGGGAGCATGGGGAAGCAGAGGAGACAGTAGTGAAATCACCTCTCACTTCTGTTTCTAACTCTTGTTCACTTGTGTTCAAATGCCGCTTAAGGATTTATGTTCCAATTTCTAGTTAAACACGGCAGATAAAACCTCCTCCCCTGCCTGGACTACTGGGGTCTTGTGGAGACGCATGAGAGAATGGATGTGAATGGACTGTGTAAACTCAAAAGTGCTGTGCGCACATGAGGAAGGCATTCTCTACCTCTCTCCCTCCCAATCCCTCACTAAGTAACTGAAAGGGATTTCATTAAGAAGTAAAAGACAGAGAGAACAGAAAACGAGGCAACCCACAACAAAATGTTCAAGGCTAGGAAGCAGATGGATGAATAATAACTGATTTGGGAGCCCCAAGAAGGCTGAAACCTAAGTTAGCAGTGGGGGAAGCCCACGAACTAGCTAGTTCCTAGGGCAGGAGCCCAGAAAGTCTCATGTACTGGTGACTTCAGCTGCTTCTGAAAGAGGGGCTACAAATTCAGGCTGAAAACAGAAGCATTGCTGGGCACAATGGTGCACACCTGTAGTCCCAGCTACTCAGGAGGCTGATGGGGGTGGATCGTTTGAGCCCAGGAGTTTGAGGCCAGCTTAGGCAACATAGTGAGACCTCCATCTCTAAAAAAATTAAAAATAAAAACAGAAGCATTGATTGAAATTCTACATAAGAAGCAGTTAGATCCTCTAGAAACCACCCCACTCCCCCAGCACAAGAGAGAAGAGAAGTGAATCTGTAGGACTTTAAAATCCAGAACACAAATAAGATCTGGCTGAGGGTAAGATGCTGAATATCCTCCAGTTTCTACCATCCAATCTGGAGCTGGGGGGATTCCTCTCTGATGAAACAGTACAGCCTAGGGACAGATGGAGAGGGGCTGTCCTCTAATGACATCCTCCAGCCTGATCACCTTCCACCCCTATCCACCACACACCAGGCACATGCACAATGAGCTTCCAGGCAGCTGGAGCATCCAGCAGGAAAGATGGAGACCAAAAACAACCAAAACAAAACAAATGGGGCAAAGGGGGCTCAGATGAAACAAAAGCAATGCAGGAAGCCGCGGAACATTTCAAAACCTTAAAGTTACCCTTGGAGAAATAAGAGAAGATACTGCATCTATGAAAAAAAGACAGGAAAAAAAGAGGGATCCTATTTTTTTAAAATCAGGAGACAATGAAAAAGAACTTATAGAATTAAAAAGAGAAAATACTCCAATGGAAGGTTAATGAATAATGTTGAGGAGATCTCCTACAAATTACAACAAAAAGAATGAAAAAAAAAAACAGGAGAAAATTGATTAGAAATTCAGAAAATCTGTCCAGGTGATCCAACATCTAACAGAAGATCCAGAAAGAGAATGGAATCAGAGGTAAGGCAATTATCACCGAAGTAACTTGAGAAAATGTCTTAGTACTGGAGGATGTGAGTTTCCAGATTAGTGGGCCTCCTGACACAAAGACACTTAATTAGGAAATTTCAGAACACTGAGGATGAAGAAAAGACATTAAAGACACCAGAAAGGAAAGAAAAAAATCTGGCTCAATACCAAGGATCAGGAAGCTGAATGGCATTAAACTTCTCATAAGCAGTCTCAGAAATGTTATCTCCCATGCTCCACCAGAATGAAAGCAAAAGCCAAGAAAAAAATGAAGGTGTGGGATCCAGGAAACATGATGTCCAAACAGGAGAGAAGCTAAGGGGTTTCTCAGGGGGTGCTGAAGAAACCCCAGGATTGCAGCTATGCAGGTCAGTGCACAAGAGAGTGGAAGGATGGAGGGCTCCATGAGGGATGTTTTCAAGAAAAAAAAAAAAAAAAAGTGAAAGACCACATGATGCAGTTAAAAACAGGGGGAGCGGATGTGCACATCTGATACAGCGTTTGCAGCCTCCAGGCTCAGAAGAAGAGCTCTGACATGTCTTCTAAGAGACATAAGATGCAAAATTTCCTCACCTACCACCCCCTAACTAAAAGCAGTTTGTAGCTTATCGTAAATCTCAGCTGGTTGCTATGGAAATGATTATACATATACACAGAACAAATACCTTAGGTGCTCGCTTCTTTCCAAAACTGGGCAGAGGAAGTTACTGAAGTAGTGCTTACTTGGGTAAGATGTGGGAGACATTAAATTAAGGTTTAGAGAAGATGTTTACTTATTTTTTCAGGATCCTCCACATCAGAGTAAGGTTACCTGGTAGAGCTGGGAGAAGGCTGTGCAAGAAGTTTAGGTGCAAAACTTCACTTCTGGTGAAAAGAGAGAGGCCTGGAATTTAGAATGTTAAAAGAATTTCAACCATGAAATTGCAAAAAGTCCTAGACTCTGAGAGCAGGTGGGAAATGAGAAATTATGGAGTACAAGCCTTTCACTATACGGAAAGAACTGACCAAGGTCACACAACAGGTTAGCAAGACGAGAACCTCTGCCAAGTGCTTCCAGAAACTTCTCTGTGGAGGTTTATCTCTGAGGTCTTGGGATAATCAGGAGAGTCTGATAGGAGAAAGGATTTGTTAACCCCTTCCCCTAACCTGAGGTCTTGACTCCCCTGCTCTCTTAATTCTCCAACCTCCCAAGCCCACCCCCAACCACCCGGTCCCAGCCTGCAAGGTAATTATAATGAAGTTAAACCAAATTACACACGCAGGGTTTATTTTGTGTTTTTTTCTGCTGCTGCTGTTGCCAATTATGGTGCAATTAGACTGCCTTCATTAGCAAATGAGATTAGAATTAACATTGTTAATTACACGTTCTGTTAAAAGGGGAAGCGGGTGTGGTGGGGAGGGCACTGGGTGGGTGGTGGGGGGAGACAGTCCACATGGCAGGGGGAGGTTTGGAGCCCCCAAGGGCTCCTAGGCCCATGGAAACTGAGGGAGGAAACTGATTTATGAAATGTCAAGGGACAGGTGGGTGAGATGAGATGGAATCTGCCAGGTCAGGAGCAGAGGGCTTTCCTCCTTATTATTCTTCTTCTTACTATTCTTACTATTATTTGTTGAGGACTTGGTCTGTGCAGCACTTTACATGCATTATTCACTTAAACCTTGCAACATTATCAGAAGTAGGTATTAGCATCCCCACTTGACAGAAGAGAAAAGTGACACTCAGGAAAGTTAAGTGACTTTCCCAAAGTCACACAGTGATAGCAAGTGGCAAAATCTAGCATTTCATTCTTGAGCACCAGGACCTTTGGTTCTCATGGGAAAGGGCAGCCCACATATACATTGTATTTTATAGGGTGATAGTTTTATTTTTTTATTCTTTTATTTTTATTTTTGTTTTTTTGAGACAGAGTCTTGTTCTGTCACCCAGGCTAGAGTGCAGTGGCTCAATCTCGGCTCACTGCAAGCTCCACCTCCCCGGTTCACGCCATTCTCCTGCCTCAGCCTCCCGAGTAGCTGGGACTGCAGGTGCCCGCCACCACGCCTGGCTAATTTTTTTGTATTTTTAGTAGAGACAGGGTTTCACTGTGTTAGCCAGGATGGTCTCGATCTCCTGACCTCGTGATCCACCCGCCTCGGCCTCCCAAAGTGCTGGGATTACAGGCGTGAGCCACTGCGCCCAGCCAGGTGATAGTTTTAAATCAGCTCATTTGATACTCAAATTTGCCCCATGAGGAAAACAAATTATTAGCCTCATTTTTCAGGTGAGGAAGCTGAGAGTTTAATCAGGGTTGGCAAACCATGATCTACAGCCTGAATCCAGTCTGCCCCCTATTTTTGTAAATAAAATTTTGTTAGAACACAGCTATGCCACTTATTTATGTGTTATAAATAAATATTTATGTTATTTGTGTGTTATATCTTGCTCTCAAACTAAAACGACAGAATTAAGTAGTTGCATTAGTGGCCGTATGGCTCATCAAACCTATCTGGCCCTTTGCGGAAGAAGTTTGTCAATCCCTGGTTTAAATCATTGATACAAAGTCATACAGTGCATGCACAGAGGCCCTGACACTTGAACCTAGTCCTTTTGGCCCCAAAACCGGACTCTTCTTGCCTAGAAGGAAAGGGAACAGTTCCAGCTAAGCTCAGTTTCCAGTAAGCTCAAAAATGTCTTTATTACCCCCAAGGAAAGAATCACGGCAGACAGACGAATCTGAATTATTTTATCCTGACTTTGAAATTTGATCAGGTTGACTGTTTTCACAAGCAAACAACAGAAAGCCCAATTATGAATGGTTTTTAAAATAAGGTATTTATTATTTCACATAACAGGTCCAGCAGTAAGGCAATTCTGAATGTGGTTAATTCAGCTAGGTCCTCTTTATTCTCCTTTCCTTGGCATCTTATCTGCCCACCTCCCCACCAGCCCCGTAATCCTAATGTGGCTGCCACAACTCCAGACATCACATTCCCATCCAGCAACATCCAAAGGTGGCAGGGTGGGGCAACTACTTCTGGCAAGTCAGTTTTTTAGATCTCAGAAAGCTTTTCCTAGCAGGCACCACTTCCCCACAGCAAGCAAAATAGAATTATTACGTTTGTTTTAGATAAATCAGGATTCATTCCTGGGGTAGAAGGAGTCCCAGACTCCCCTGAAAAATATGGCTGCTAGTATCTGAGTTCTGATACCAAGAAAGAATTGGGCGGTGGGTTGTTGGGAAGGCAATGGACAGAAATTTTAGGGTTGTTCCAGTTGTTCACATGTAGAGTCTGAGGTCTAGGGAGCAGAAATAACCCACATTCCCTTTTTTTTTTTTTTTTTTTGAGATGGAGTGTCACTCAGTCACCCAGGCTGGAGTGTAGTGGCGTAATCTCAGCTCACTGCAACCTCCACCTCCTGGGTTCAAGCGATTCTCCTGCCTCAGTCTCCCAAGTAGCTGGGACTACAGGTGCATGTCATCACACCCAGCTAATTTTTGTATTTTTGGTAGAGACAGGTTTTCACCATGTTGGCCAGTCTGGTCTTGAACTCCTGGTCTCCAGTGATCTGCCCGCCTTGGCCTAACAAAGTGCTGGGATTACAGGCATGAGCCACCGCACCTGGCCCCCATTCCCCTTTTTTCAATGCCCTGTGCTTCCTCTGACTGTGGGGGCAGGGGAGAGGGAAGGGAAGATTCAAAGGGAAGGGTTAATCTCCCCAGCACCATGGCCTCTAATCTACCCATAATATAGGCACAAATTTCTCCCAAAGACCATTTGGCCTTTGGTCCTCTTTTCCCCTAACTCACCTCCCAGACCAGAAAGGCAAAGTTTTCCTGGGCATTTTCCTTTGCAGCTTTGCCTCCTTAGTGCTTGTTATTTCACCCCAGTGTTCAGTGAACTCACAGCCATAAGCTGTGCACCAAGGCCCCAGGTGGTGGCCTAGACTGCCCAGGCTCCCCTTTCTGAGAGGTTCTGAGATCCCCTGCCCACCTGTGCCAAAGGCCAGCACCAAAGTGGCAGTGGCAATGGCCTGGACCCAGCCAGATGGGGCACGTTCCACGATATGAGGTCCCTCTCCCCTCCATCCTTGCCCAGACTGGCTGTTCATATCCTTTGCTTCCAGATTCCCACCAGACTCTCTCTCTCAATCTCTTTCTCTCTCTTTCCCTCTCTCTCTCTCTCTCTTTCTGTCACATATGCACACATGCACACTCACACTCTCACACTCTTCATTTTAGACACTGGGTACCTGGGTTCATGCACCTTGGCCAGGACTTCCTTCCTGCCACCTGGGCAGGATTTGCGAGGCAGAGAGGTCACTCAGGCATTTAAAGAAGATTCAAGGAGAAGGGTGTCAGGCAAGGTGGGTCCCATCTGGGTGCCACCTGTCATGCAAGGCTCAGGGGCAAATCCCACATGGCCACATGGCCTGCCTTAATGAAGAAGAGTTATGGGAGGTGGGCTGTACATGGGGTCAGCAAGGGAAGGCCTGGGTCTCTTTCCTTTCATCCCCATGACAGCGTGCTGTGGCCTGGCCATGTGTTGATAGCCAGCATAGGTTTGCATTTCAGACAATGTTGCTGACAAGCTCAGTCTTGAAGAGATCTCCATTGTGCAAGAGAGAGGAGGCATGTGCCTCCTACCTTGGGTCAGTTGGGCAAGTTATTCTTCAGTGGGAGCCCTGCATTAACTACACACACCACACACAGGTGCGTGCTCACGTACACACACACACACACACACACACACAGTGCCTGCTGGCCCTTTGACTTGACTGGCTCCCCGGATGGCAGTGAACATTAACATTTCTGCCTCCATGAAGTCCTCTAGTCTGGAGGTTTGGCCCAGAGGATCCTCATTTACTTTCCCTGTGCTGTCCCATCTCCATCGCTGCTGGGTTTTCTCAGAATGCCTCTGGGTGGTTTTGAAAGTATTAAGCTTCTCCAGCTGCTTCTCAGGGGGGTAGGGAGCTCTTCTCTTCCTTCCTCCTTGTTCTGTCTGAGTTGTTAGGATTCAAAAAAAAAAAAAAAAAGCCTTCAGATGATTAATGAGGCTCCTAAGATCCAAGCCCTCTCTTCTCCTGCCAACCCTAGCCATGGGTCACTTGTTCACTCTCCCAACAAAGACTACTCCTGTGAGATCCCAGGGAATTTACCCCGAATCTGGGTACCTTGCGGATGGTGACCCCAAAGGGAAAATCCGACTCACCCCTAAGGGGAAATGGCCAGCCCCATGGATTGAATGTAAACATGACAGATCCCAAAGAACAGAAAAAGAAGAGGTTTAAATGACCTCATGCAAAGGCATAAGAATGACACAAAGGACTTCGGGGACTTGGGGGGAAGAGTGGGAGGGGACAAAGGATAAAAGACAACAAATATGGTGCAGTGTACACTGCTCAGGTGATGGGTGTGCCAGGTTCTCACAAATCTCCACTAAAGAACTTACTCATGTAACCAAATACCACCTGTACCCCAATAACTTATGGAAAAATAAAATTTAAAAAAAAAAGAAAAAATAAATGACCTCTCCCAGGTGCCTCCTTAGTGCCGTGGACAGCTTGCAGTCTCGTAAATGAGCTCCCTCTCTTCCTAGTTCATATCTGGAGAGGCCAGTTCCCCTGGTGAAAGGGTTTATATCCTTAAGTCTCCAGGGTTGGGGTTGGACTATGATGCAGGAATAGGATTGTTCGAAAGTAATTCTAGGTCCCCTTCTTCCCACAGGGTGGCTGCACTTAAGCTTAGCTTCCTAAAGTGCTCATCGTTCTCCTAGCCCATCTCTGACCTGCAGCTTCCCATGGGCCCCAAGGACCCCAAGATGCTGGGCAACCAACAGCTGGCAGTCAAATCCAGACTGCTTAGATTCAGTCTGTCCCCTGTAAAAACCGAGACAAGCCTGAGGTGGAGAGTCAGTATCTTCCTACAGGCATGCAAACTCACTCCAGTATCCAACACATAGCCTGGGCCAGAAGTCCTAGGATGATGGGACGGGGAGGGACCAAGCCTTCCCTTTTACTCATCCCTAGCTTTGTAAATGTCCTCTTTCCCAAATGGAGCCTCACCCCAAATGCCTTGTGGTATTTGGAATTCCCAAGCCCTGGTGCAGGACAGGTAGCCACCCTGAAGATGTTCTACCAGGCCCAGCAGAGAGATTGAGGAAAATGAGGAAAAGTAGGAGACAGATCTTGCTTGAGCACCCAAAACATGCCAGGGCTTTTACATATGGGAGGCATGGGGTCTGAGTGGGCAGGGGTCTGACAGTTTGAGGATCTGTTTCCTCAATTACACAATGGAAAGAGTAATAAAAGTGTTGGAAGGCTGAGATGATGGAGTTTGGGAGTTATAACCACAGCTAAGGGGTATTGGAAAGGTCCCATTCAGAGAGGAATCAGCCCTCTGTATACCTGGAGAGAAGTAAGGGAGCCCGAAATGGTGCATTGGAGCCAAATCCCAGAGGGTTTTGAATACCAGATCAGGGACTCCTTATCTGATAGAAAATAGGGAGCCATTGAAGGTTTCTGAGCAAGGGAGTGACCTGTTACAGCCATGACCCTAGCAGAGAAACAAAGATGGGAAAGTTGGAAACATCCAAAAATAAAAATAAAAGCCAAGACTAAATGAAGTTTGTTATTTGCCATCTTACTAGAGAAACAATGCCAGTTCCAGGCAAATGAACTTAAATGACTAAAGACATTCCAAGGCGTGAGCGGAGTCGGAGCTGGGGCCGGATGATGTGGTGTCTCCCGACCACTGGCAAATCCATCTCCCATAGGTTGCCCAAATAAAATGTCAGCTCTGGGCCAGATCCCATCCACCTGACATTCCTGTTAATAACAAAGCCTAATTAGCATGGCTTTTAAGCATCCATTACATTAATTTAATGCGAAAATCTAATGGAGCTTTATTGGAATTTTTCTCGGCAAAATTAACCTTGCGGGTTTCTTACACATGTTTTCATTAGGGGCTGTGAGCAGTGGAGATACTCAGAGAATTAGAATGAGCCCTTGTGGTTTTCGCTGTAATCCAGTTCCTCTGTCTCTAAGCCCCCAAGTCTGTAGGTCTTTGTTTAGCAAAGCTCCTGTGCCCACACCACACAGTTCTCATAAAGACCATTGCCGTAATGAGAGATTCAAGCTCGAGCCTTGAGTGGGTGCCTGTCTGATTCAAACACACCCCATCTCAGCCCAAAAGATGCAATTCTGGGACCCTGAAGAATTTCAGGACACCAGGACAGGATCTCTAGACATTCACCATCAGGGGGTTTGACCCAAACCTGTTCCTCACTCCCCTTCTGGCTATCTTCCAGATGGGAGTGGCCACATCATTCATTCAGAACTATAAGCAATAGGAAGAAGCCTCTGAGGAGGGCATCCTTCCTTCAATTAAAAAAAAAACTAAACTAACTAGAAGAATGATCTCTGCCCATTCATCCTTTCCTCTTCTCCATGTGTGGAACATGGATGTAAGACATGGAGCAGTAGCAGCCATCTTCTGCCACGAGGATAAAAGCCCCAGGTTAAGGGTGGCAGAAAGGAAACCCAGGAAGACTCTGAGCCCCAGATGCACCCTTGAGCTGCTAAGGTACCGATACTCATCAGTCTATGCCTGGCTGCCTGTTGCGTGAAACAAATTTTACTTGCTTAAGCCTCTGTTAGTGAGTTTACTGTTACTTTTGCAGCCAAAAACAATCCTAATTGATCTACCTGGATTCTGGTCCTAGATTCTCTATGACTTTTGACAAGTCCCTGATGCTCTGTTTATCAGTTTCCTCACCTTCTAATTAGAAGGATGGAATAGAGCATGTTTTTAAAAATCTTTTTTTAGGCAATAAACCCTAGCAACCCCACCCCACTCCCAATGAATTTGTGTCCCATGAGAAGTTAATAAAACTTAATCCAGGGTTGAGGTGGTGGCAGGTGGTGGGAGTTCTGGAGTTCTGGAGTTCTTCCTACTGGACTCGGCCCAACCCCACACCAGAGAAGCCATAAAGACATCTCTGAGAACCCCACTGCTCCAAAGGCACAGTTTATGAAACCACCATCCTGAAGACCTCTAAGGCCCTTTTGACATCATGAGGTTCTGCCTCCAGAAAGCATCCTGTGGCTGGAATCTAGGAGCCAATGTGCTAGAAAGAGTTCTACAGTTCTCAACCTTTAATATGCTCTCGAATCTCCCAGGGGTCCTGATAAAATGCAGATCCTGATTGGAGTGTGGGTTGGAGCCTGATTTTCAGTAAGCTCCCAGGTGATGCCTACACTCCTGGTCCACGGATCACACTTTGAGTACCAACTGTAATGTTGTCTCTGTCATCATTGGCATCACCTCCGGCCAGGCCACTGCTCTTGCCCCATAGCACATCCCCAAACAAGTGAACAGCCTGCAGCAGGGAGGGGAGCATGGTTTCAGAGATGGATAGATGGATTTAAATGCTGACTCCATCACTTCACTGTGAGATGTGGACAAGTTTCTCAGCCTCTCTGAGCTTCAGTTTCTTTAGAAATGGTGAATACGGGCCAATCGTGGTGGCTCATGCCTGTAATCCCAGCACTTTGGGAGGCCGAGGCGGGTGGGTCATGAGGTCAGGAGATTGAAACCATCCTGGCTAACACGGTGAAACCCCATCTCTACTAAATATACAAAAAAATTAGCCGGGCATAGTGGCGGGCACCTGTAGTCCCAGCTACTCAGGAGGCTGAGGCAGGAGAATGGCGTGAACCCAGGGGGCGGAGCTTGCAGTGAGCAGAGATCGCGCCACTGCACTCCAGCCCAGCGACAGAGTGAGACTCTGTCTCAAAAAAAAAAAAAATGGTGAATATGAGGGTCACACTGCACAGTTCCAGGCATATCATGGATCCTACAAACCTGAGTCTCACTCTAAAGCCAGGCAGGGGCTGCAGTTGAGTCCCAGCATGACCCTCCTGGAGAACTCAGTCATCCTTTTGGAACAAGGCAACTTGGCAAGACAAAGCCAGGGCTGACATTGGTCGGCAGCGGGGCATAGAAAGCAGGTAGTAGGAGAGGAAGTGGAACAGGGAGGTAGAAATTGGGGTGAGTATGTCAACATTTTGCCATTCAAAGAAAGTGCAAGTTATAATCAAATGGCATTTCTCTCTAATGAGACTGTGATCAGATAAAGACACCTCTCCGTGAGGACGTCTCTCATCTCTGCAGCTTGAGAAGTGGGCCTGGCCCTGGCTTCCTGCTGCCCTCCCAAATACCAGTCCTCAAGATGGGAAGAAAGTCATCACAGAACTTTAGCAACCATCCAATCCAATCCTCTTCCTCCCATTTTGCAGGTGGAGAAACTGAGTCCCAGAGATGTTAAGCAACTTGCTCAAGATCACACAGCAATTTGGTGGCCCTCCGGGCAGCACCCCAGGTCTCCTGTCCATGACTCTATATCAAATGGCAATAGAGAGTGGAAGGAGCACTAAAAAATCTAAGAAGGAGCCGGGCTGAAGGAGGAAGGAAGAGCATGACAAGATGCTGTCACTGGGCCAACTTACACAAAGCTCTTTTGTTAGGCTAAGCAGCCAAGACAGGAAATAAGGGTGTTGGGGCTCTTGCTCCCTAATTAGCGTCAGTGTTTTGCTTTTACCCAGTCCCCTGCAGGTGGCAAGTCTGGCTTCCCTTGGGGCCCCTGCTTCTCGCCAGCTCCTTGAGGGTTTTGGCAAGGCTAACAACTGCAGGGCTTGGGGATGGGGGTGGGACCCCACCTGCCACCTCTGCCTGCCTGCATGGTGTAGGGAAAAACACCTAGGCTTTGACATCACCTAAGCCCAGCTTCCAAAGCCCTCTCTGCCACATACTGGCTTGTGTGACTCTGGTCTTCAGGCTCCCTGGCGATAAAGTGGAAACAGAAATGGTACCACACCAGGAACATTCACCCCTCCTCCAAGGTACTATGTGCCTGACACAACAGGCCCTCAACATATGTGGCTTCCTGCCTGCTTCCCTGCCATCTGATGTTACAGATGCAGACCCTGCCCTTGGAGCGTTTCTAGTCTAATGGGGAGAGAAATTTAGTCTTTGAATAATTCAGAAGCCACTTACTCTTGGGGACCTGGGCTGATTTCTTCCTAGCTCTAGCTGATTTCTTTTCTTTTTCTTAAACTGAGATTCAGCTTTACTTAAGCCAAGATCAAAACGTGTTTGCCTTTCTCAGCTCACAATGGAGGACAATTGAGGGGAGAGGAATGGCCAAAATTGAAGACTTAGAAATTACTAAGTGAAACTGGCCAGGAGTGGGTTCACTCCTGCCACCCCATGGGGCAGTGTAGGCAGTGGAAGAGCCTAGAAGAGGAGTGGAGGAGGCCACCCTGCAGGATATCAGAGCCTCCCTGGCCTCACTGACCAAGGGCCATACAGCTGGTCATCAGCCCAGGCCAGAGAGAAGGAGGGTCCTTCCACCCTGCTCTGAGCACAAGGGCCATCCCTAGCAAGGTGGGAGAAGAAGCTGAGGGTCCAATCAGTAGCTCCATGCCTCCTCGTCCCTTCCTGGGGTGGCCTGTTTCTGTGTCCTGCAGAGTGAGGCTGGGGGCTGGGAGCTCACCCTCCTCTTCACATGCACTACTCCGATTTCAGCCAAACTTCAAGGGTCTCTCAGGCCTCCAGGCCCACGGAGGCTGGGTCATTCTGCACTAGCTTTCTGAGCACTTCCTGCTCTGTCATTCCTCCCCTGAGCACAATAGGCTTAGAGGGTTGGGTCCACGTTTTCTCTTCTCTTATATATGCCCCCTCCCCTAACCTTCCTCTCTTCCGTATACACACACTCCACCAGGTAAGTGTGGGGTCTGGCCATTCCACACTGACAGCTTCCCTTCCTCTCCACTCTCCCTCCTGACACCCTGGCACCCACCCTGCCTTTTGCAGGGAGACGGGAGTGTCTAAGTCACAGTGGCCCAAGACCCATCTAGAACAACCACAGTTGGGCATCTCCTGGGCATACCCAACAGGGAGAACAAAAGAGCCCTGCAGGGGAGTCAGAAGACCTGGTTCTCGCCCCAGTATTACTGCCACCAACTTGCTGTGTGACCTTGACCCCTTGCTGGCCCTCTCTGAGCCTTATCTGTAAAATGTAAGGATTACATGAGATGGTCCTAAGGTCCTTCTTTGCTCCAACATCCTGAGTCCCTCACCACCAAGGGAAGCTGAAAAGGAGAGAAGAGGAGAGCTGGCCCAGACTGACCCCCGGGCATTGGCCACACAGTGTGTGGGGTAATGTTGGGGAGGTGAGCAGAGCTGATATAGGCCTCTGCCTCTGCTCCAAGCCATCCAGGAAAGACATGGTCATGGGGGTGAGAAAGCAAAGCCTCACCCTGGTTTAATTGCACAGTTAATTGGAAATATAGGCCAAGGTTAACTTAAAGGAAAGAATGGTGCTTATTTGGGTGGTTATGCAAATTTATTGCTGCAAAGACTTCCAGGGAAACTGATTATCTGACTATGTGAAGAAACAAGATTAAGAATGAAAAGGGGGAAGACTCTATGTTCTGCAATTCTCAGGACCACCCGCTTAGAAACTGGATCCTCCATCCCTCTCCCAGCCCCACAGAGCAGAACAACTTCTTCCCACAGCACAGAGATGGCAAACAGAGGCCTGAAGAGCATGGGCATACAGCCGGTTAGTGGCACAGCCATTTGAGACCTGCCCTGTCCCAGTGACCTAGGAAGCCCTGCCCTCCTTCTCCAAGGAGACAACTTTATCTCACCGTCCTGCTACAGGAGGTGAGGAGGACTTCTGTCTGCTCTTCCTTGGAAGGAGGGGTGTGGTGTCCAGCCTCCAAGACAGCCTGGCTGATCCTCATCTCCTGATATTCATGCCCTTGTGTGGTTCTCTCCCACAATGTGTAACCAAGGGGTTATCGCAAAATGACAGTGGGTGACATCGAAGGCCAGATCATTGCACTTCCACCTTGTTCTCTCTTACTGGCTCAGGAAAGCCAGCCACCATGTTGTGAGGACACTCAAGCAGCTGTAGAGAGGTCCAAGTGGTGAAGGACTGAGGTCTTCTGACCATATCAGCACCACCTTGCCAGGCATTGAGTGAGCCATCTTGGAATGGAATGAATATCTTAGGGCAGATTCTCCAGCCTAATCAAGCCCTCAGACGACTGCAGCCCTGGGCCAGCATCTTGACTGTAACTTCGGAAGAAACCCCAAGCTAGGCTGTTCCCAAATTTCTAACCCAAAGAAACTATGAGAGACAATAAGTATTTGTTGTTTTTTAAGCCACTTAGTTCTGGGGTAATCTGTTATGCATCAATAGGCAACTGATGCAAGGTGGTGGTGTTTTAAAACGTGCATTTCATTATTATTCAGGTGTGGTGAGGCTAACAGATTAGGAGTGGCTACCATTGAAAAGATGGTTTGTTACCGTTCCCAAGGGGAGGGGGCATGCCAAGCCATGCAGGGGCCACATGGGAAGCCAGGGCTGTTCGGCAGGCAGAGGGAGCAAGATGAAAACATGGGCAAATGCCTTTATTGTGGTCTTTACGGGAAGGGTGGGTGAGGCAGGGTAAGCAGGCTCAGGATTGGCTGGTTTGCATTATTTCAGCGAGTTCTGAGATGTAGGGGCCATCTCTAGTTGGGGTGATTAGGGCAGAGGAATATCAGCATAAGAGCATGATAAAGAAGGTGGTTGGGGTAGGGACTCTCTATGGGTTGGTTTGCATAGGAAATGCACGCTCTAGGAATTGGCTGGCAATGGGAGAGGCGGTATCTCCAAGGTCAGCCAGGCCCCAGACCACAAAGCATCAGAAACACAAAAAATAAAAAGGGAGAATAGGCCAGAGCAGTAGGGACCCTCCTTCCCACAGCTTGGCTTCCTCTTCTTGGGAGTCCATGACTTCAAGAAGCTCAAGGGACTGGGATGGGGAGGTTGGGGGCAGGAGAAGTGGGGTGGGAGGCTGGGTTCTTATGGCCGGCTCCAGAGAGACAGCAGCAGCCCTGGACATGGGGTGATCTCCATTCCACTAGCTCCTCCTCAGCCACCTTCTAGGTCCTGTGGCCTGAAGATCAAATCCATACATCCTAGTATAGCACACGAGGCCCACCCATAGCCTGTCTGGGGCCTGCCTCTGTGGTCTCATCCCTCTCCCACCAAGGATTCCAGCCCCAGCCCTCAACCCTGCCCCAGCCCATGACCCCTCCTGTCTTCTTCAATGGGCCTCTCATATTCCCTAAACAAGACAAGCCCTCCTGGCTCTCCCCAGCTCTACATATGTTATTCCCTCAGCCTGGCATGTGCTCCTCCCCTGTCACTTGGCAAATTCCTGATTGAAACCTCAGCTTGCAGGCAGTCCCTCCAGGAAGTCCCTATGGCCCCAGGTAGGCTAGGTCCCTCCACCTCAGCACCCACAGCACTTAGTGATGTGTGGCTTCACCTCCTGAGTCTCTCCCTGTGGAATCCGAGTTCCTGCCAGGAGGGACTGTGTCTTACTCATCCTTGGGTCTTCATCAACCTTGGGCCTTCATCATCCTTGGGTCTTTCTCACATGGCACTGGACCTGATATTCAGTCTGGCATTCCCAGTAAAGAGCTTTGTTAAATTAATGAATGAATACATAAGCAAATGGGGCCTTGAGCAATTCACTCCTGCTCTCTGGGGCTCAGTGATTCACCTCTAAAATCAGAATCATCATCAACATCATCATGATCACCATCCCTTCCCTGCTCACCTCACAGCCTGTCATAGCAATGCAGTGAGACAAAGAAGGTACATGAGCTGTGTAAACTGTGAAGTGTGGTGCACCCATGAGGGGGGCTTTCCTTAACTCTCCTGGGACCTAGCATCACTGCACTCTGCATGGCTGCTCTCTCCCCTAGCCCAGGTTTCAGGGAAGTTCCTAGGACCTTCTGGGAAGAAGGCAGAAAATTGCCTCCTCCGGTTCTCCCTCCCTCCCTGTTCTTGGAGCAAGTCTGCTTCTGCCCCTTCCCAGCTTCCTCAACAGCAAGTGGAGATCCCTGCAGCCACAGTCTCCCCTCTCCTTTCATTCTTCCCCTCTCTCTTTTCAACAAGCAAACTTGAGAAATGGTAACCACTTTCCCCATTATTCAAATGCATGGAAATTACCTACTTGGCATTCCTCTTTGACATGGAGCCTTTAATTAGCCACTGGCTGCCCAGTCCCTGGGTGTTTCTCTGGCTCTGCAGCTCCCTGGCTTCCTCACTCCCCTCCCTCCATTAGCATCCTAATCAGAGATGCCCAGGTTCCAGGGAAGACAGAGAAGGGACGGTAGTTTCCAGAAATAGCTCATCCATGGCTGGAGATGGAGAGCTGGGTTTGGGTCTCTGTTCCTGTCACCAACTCCTCAGTGACCTCAGACTTGTGTGGGGTCACCTACAAGTTGGGGGCAGAGCTGGACTCAGATCAGGGCTTTGGCCCCATTCCAGATCTCTACCCTCAATTCCACGAAGAATCATTGCCCCCACTTCAAAGACACCTCTCCCGGACCCCATCATCTTGGCTCCTGCCCTTCCTCTGCCCCACCCTCTTCTGAGAGTTTAACTCCATTGCTCCCTTGGCCATGGCTTTGCAGTTCCCAAACCCTAGTGCCTCCAGGGATGTGAGAGTGGAACCCAATGGGCAGGGTCAGCTCTCAGCCTGGAAGGCCTCAGGCGGCGCCTTGTGGATGTCCAGTTCAAATCAACCAGGCTTGACTAGTCAGTGCCTGGTCCCAGCAGGTCATCCCTGTGGGGTGGATGAGAAGTGGCCAGTGCCCGCTGTCATGAGCCTACAGGAGTATGAGCAGCTATCCTGGCTCTCAACGAACTGGCAAACTGATTGAGAGGTCTAGACTGTCACATAAAATGCCACCAAGCATCAGAGAGGAGGCCCAGATGCTGGCCAAGCCACACTACCTCTTGGATGTGTTTGCTAAGATCACACTAGCTGCTACACAGGTAAACCCTGAAATCCCAGGGCCTTCATTCAGTGCAAGCGTGTGCCTTGACCACATAGAGTCCAAAATTGCACTGGGATGGGAGGAAGAGAGGGTGCCATTTACAGACCCAGGCTGCAAGAGGCTCTGCCATCTTCAACATGCAGCTTCCCAGATGGCCCAGGGCACAACGTTCAGCTGGCAGACAGCAGAAGAGAGGATGGAGAAGATACAGCCATGCCCTAACTCTTCGCCAGAGTAATAATACAACATCCTGTCAGCTCACGTTCTATTGGTGAGAACCAGACTGGGAAAAGTCCAGTCCCTTTGGGGCAGCCGCTTCCCAACAGTAACTCTATTCCAACGAAGGGGAGCACAGTCAGTTGTCTCTGCCACCATAAGCCTCAGTTTTATTGTCTGTAAAACGAGGGCAGGGTGGACTGGACTGAATATCAGGACTGGAAGGAAACACAGAGTTCATGCAGTCCAACCTGCCATCCTCCCCACCATTCTACTTGGGAACAAACCAAGGTCTGAAAAGTTAAATGTCTCACCCCGTGATCACAATGGCACACCCAAAATTCTAGATCTCTTGACTCTCAGCCAGCGATAAAAATAAGAGCTACCACTCATGGAGCACCGGCCTCACACAGGCCCTTTATGTACACTGTCTCCGATTGTCTCAACAATGGTGTGGAGTAGGTATCACTGTCCCTATTTTACAAATGAGGAAACTAAGGTTCAGAGAGAGCAACTTGCTTAAGGGCGCTTGACCAGCAGGAAGGTAGCAAGGCCAGGAGCTGACCCTGTCCCACACCGCCTCCCCCTTCACTACACCATTTTCTTCTCAAACAGCTAATTCTGAACTCCCCTTTGTGAAGGAACTGAGACCCCAGCCCTTCCCATGTTCTGTCCCCTTGGAGCTGAAATCTCCCTGCTGCCCAGTCACCCCTCCCGACTGCACAGGTCCAGCCAGCAGAGGTCCAGAGAGGCTGAGCCCCAGCAAGGAAGGGGCCACACATGAGATGAAAATGAAATCTTAAGCTCCCAACCAATTGAATGAAGCCCTCTTGGCCAAGAAGATTCCAGAAAAACCTCAAAACCTAAGTTTTCCAGTAATGACAAGACAGGTCAATCCTGCTTCTTTATACCCTGTCCCTTGCTAACCACCAGCAGACTTTTTTTTTCTAAAAATTAAACAGAAACCAGCCCTGGAAACAAAGAACGGAAGACTCAGTCCTTCACTGACTTCAACCAACTGCCTGGCACCACTCCCTTCCCCTCTCGCCAGCATTCCTTCCCTATAAGTGACTACCAACCCCAAGCTGGGTCTGGCAGTTCACAGAAGCTATGCCCAGGGTGCCTCTGTGTCCTCCTTGTGCCTTTTGACATATATAGCTTAATTTTACTACATTTTAATGTTGTCTCCACCCCAAAGTAAACAAATAGAGGATGTATGTAACATATATGTTTGCTTTCCACACGAGTGTGACTTCCCCTCATGAATATTTGTATCTTCCTCCTATAACCTATTAAATATGTATGTCTAGTTAATCTACCAAGCAGAAAACTCCTGTAACATCTTCCCTCCCTCTAAGTGCCTGCTTTCCGTCCCTATGGGAGGCTATGCTTCCCAGCCTGCAGGTTGCAATCCTTCACAAGAAATAAAGTTCTCCTTTCCAAATGTATAGATTTTGTGATTGTAAGTTGGCATATATAAATCAGAATTGGGCTTAGCTGTCACATTCCAGATGAGAGCCCAGGGTTGTCAGGGTGTCTTCGGTGTCAGGGACTCAGCTCCACCCATTTTGTTGCTCCATAGCCTCTTCCCTAACCTCACCTCGTGGCCCACTCTGGCTGGTGCAGTGCTAATCATTACATCTGCATTGCAGCCAGCAGAGAGGAAAAAGCAGAAGAGAAGGTCCTCTCCTCCCTTTAATGACACTTCCTGGAAGTTGCAGAGACCATTTCTGGTTTCATTCCATTGTCTGGAATCTGGTCATATGGCCACACCTAGTTGTGAGGAAAGCTGGAAAAGGTAGTCTTTATTCAGAATGAAAATACCCCTTTTCAGCCGAGGGGGCCTATACAGGTACCTTAACCTGCCTGAGCCTTGATTTCCTCACCAGTAAGACTGAGTCATCATAACTACCTCATGGGGTTGGGGTAAATATTGGATTCAATGAGATCACATACATCAAAGTTCTGGCACATAGTGGGTGCTCAGTTAATCTTAGTTTCTCTTCCCTGCCCCTATGCCCTACCTAGAGTGAAGCCCAGTGAATTGGTAAGTGCAGGCCATGGCCATATCCTCAGGCAGTCAGTTATCTAGGGCCCATATATTCACAAGCAGGTAGCACAAAAGCACACAAAGGAACATGAAAATGACTTCCGACTACCCCTCCCACACCAACCCAGGGTTTATACACTTCCAGGAAAGCTCCTCTCCTTATTTTGCGCTTCAAGGCCATCGTCCCATCTTACTCCTTGCTCACCTAGAAACATGGTAGGGTGGGTGTGGTTAGGGGCCACCATGCCTGTATCCTCAGCCCCATACACCACCCCTCCATCGCAGTATAATGGTGCCATCCACCCCCTGGAGTTGATCAGAATTCCATCCCTCCACTTCCCAACACTGTCCCAGACCCTACATCCTATGGGTTAAGGAAGAACTGGGGTGAGAAGGAGGGAGGCCCTGTCAAGGCGTATTGGTGGGAGAGCTTTTGGCCTATCATGATGAAGACTGAGGGTGCTCTGAAGGCCCTTTAAAATGTTAAGACATTTCTGCCCCTCTCTGGAGAGAGCATCCAGGAGACAAGCTCTGGTCCTGCTTGTGTCACTACTGCAGAGAGGCCAAGGCCTCAATGCCTCATCTGCAACACACGACCATCCCTGTCCCTCCAACCTGACCATTCAGTGATGCAAGTGAGGACACCAGCGGCCACATCCCCTGCCTTTAAGCACCCAGCCTCCCTGTCAGGAAGCCCCCCACTCTGTGTGCTGTGGGCAGGGTTGGAAGCTCACCCGCGGTAGAGCCTCCTGGCTGGGCTGCCCTGCTTCCTCTCCGGGCTTCCTGCTTTGTGGTAGCCCCCTCACTACACGCTGTCCCCAAGACTACCCTCCCAGCCTTGTTTTGATCTCGGGAGGACAAATAAACCTTAAATTGAATCCCCTTTTTGTGAAGTTACCCAGAATTGGTTTTCATTGCTGAAAGACAAATACCCCAACCAATACAGAAGTCATTCCCACCCCCTGGACACAGACATCCCCTTTCTTTAATGTGGGCTCTTGCCCTGCTGCCCATCCTTGGCTTTTTCCTTGCCCCTGCCCCCGTTTTTCATTATCAGCTAATTCCCTCTGGTCCCTCTTTTAAGGAAGAAAAAGGAGGGGGTAAATTTGGGATGAACAAAACTATTTAGATGTATAACCTTCAAGGTAGCTCCCATCCCTGCACCCCCACAACAACAACAACAACAACAACAACAACAAACTCATAGCCAACCAAACTGCATTGCTTTGAATTAGATTGTGTTTGTTGAGTGGCCCTTCCTGGAGCTGAGTGCCAGGCACTGTGCTAGGCACATGGGATGCCAATGAATAAAGACGAGCCTTCCCTGGAGCAGCTCACAGTCTAGCCTCCCCAAACTCATCAAAATCAAAGCCACTCAGCAGTAATAGTGTCCTCACGTTTTATGAGATTTTGCATTATGTGAATCTGACACTATGATATAAAGATATTAATAAAGTCTCACTTTATATGCAAAATTTGAAATAATATGTATCCCAAACATTTGCTTTTAAGCATGAAGAATGTTGAAGCTGGCAGGCCAGTGAATTGTAAACTTACCGTCTGCATGCTTACCGCACAGCAATGCCACTTTAACTGATAAACAGAAACACCTACCAACCTTTGTCAGGATTTGTTCTAAATTATGCAAGTTTCTAAATTATACAAGACCTTCTGGAGCATGTGTCTCAGACATGATGCAACGGGTCTGGTGTTCGGAGTTCTGGCTCTGGAATCAGAGTGCTGGGATTTCACTCCTGACTCCATCCACCGTGATCTTGGGCAAGGCATGGAGCCTTTCTGTGCCTCAGTTTCCACATATGTATGATCAAGATAATGGTGCTGATCTCTAGGGGGCTTTTGAAGATTAAATGAGTTCTTCCATGCAATCTGCTCAGAACAGCACCTGCAGCACTGCAGCAAGCAGGGGCTTGCAGCATCTCGCTGAGCTGTGGGTTGGCAGGAAGGGGACATCTGCTCATGCACTATGGGGAACCTAAACCGCCGTCCAGAGCTGGAGCAGGTACAGCATCGCTTTGCATGTCCCTGGACCCTGAGGTCTAGTCAGTCGCACAGCTGCTGGAGACCCTCTTCACAAAGGCAGGCCTCCTCCTACTCCAGCGACGGCATTGCCCTTCCACGTGCGAGGGCATCAACCAGACACTTGACCCTGACAGTCTCTGTGCTCTCATTTCAGAGAATGTTCATAGACGCTCCAGACTCTTAAAGCTGACCCAGCCACATCTTCGTCCAGAGTAGAAAACAGAGTTGGTGCCTCGGTGTCGCCAAACAAAGCCCCTGCTCACCACCCCAGTGTTCCAGAAGCCTATCTCTCCAAAATGCTCCATCACAATTCACTTTTTTAAGAGCCAATCTAATATGATAGATACCACCCTGGAGCTTACCCTAGGAAAGCACAAAGGGAAGCCCACTTAACGCAGCTTGGAGGTCTGGGGAGGATTTCCCAGAGGGAGGAGGAGTCACTGCACTTCACTTCCCAAAGAGCACCAAGGAGCCAGGTGATAGGGGGAGGGGTGGGGAGGGCAGCTGACCCAGCATGGGGAATAGGGGGAGGGGCGGGGAGGGCAGCTGACCCAACATGGGGAATAGGGGGAGGGGCGGGGAGGGCAGCTGACCCAACATGGGGAATAGGGGGAGGGGCGGGGAGGGCAGCTGACCCAACATGGGGAATAGGGGGAGGGGCGGGGAGGGCAGCTGACCCAGCATGGGGAATACCTTGCACAAAGGTGTGGAAAAGAGAGAACTTGGCACATTCCAGGAATTGCCGGTAGCTCCATATAGAGTGGAAAGAGTGTGAACCAAGATCTAACTGACTCACTCCCAAATAACATGGTTTCTGGGGCACATGAGTGAGGCCCAGAGATACCCTCTAGGAGGTATTCATCATCTTCTTTGCACTGTGGCTGCCTTTGGTGAGCATACAGGATCCTTCTCAGAATTATGCCTTTAAAAGCATAAAATAAAATCTATAGGATCAAAGTATCATCAAAATACTTTTTAAATGCAATCTGTAGTAATATATGTGCCTTTTATCAATGTATTACATGACAAGATCTTGTGGTAGGAAGTAATTGATGAGCAAAAATTATTTTTCAAAGTATTAAAACATCTGTAATATAGTATGAAAACATCTGTGATTCCTATTAGTGACAAATCCAAGGTGTGGCTAATTCTGCCATGGTTTGTTACCTGCTTTCATAATGAAAGGAAATGCTCAATTTCAGTTAAAGTTTAGTGAAAAGGAAGATGCAACTTTTTCCCATCCAAGGTCATGGACCCTCTGACTTTTCCCACACTCTCCTGCTTTATACAAAGACCCAGCTTTGTGCCTACAGCCCAGTGGTTAAGAGCATCCAAGCCAGACCTGTTTGCTCAGTTACTGCTGCAGTACTTGGGGCAAGACACTCAGCCTTCCAGTGCCTCTGTTTCTTCATACCTGTGAAGACCAAATGAGTTAATACACACAAAGCAGTTAGAATAATGCCTGCCACATAGTAGGTGCTCACTAAAGAAGGACAAGCTGTTTTCTTTCTTATTCTCAGCCCCAAAGACAATGGAGAGAGAAGCCCACAGATGTGGGGCATTATTTACTAACCAGAGTCGTGTTAATAAGCTCACAAAGCACAATTACGTCATTTCAATTCTGAGGTTTGCTTGACTATAAAAGCTTCACATTTCTTCCTCCCTGATTTCTCTGCTAATTACAACTGCCGCCGTCCATCGCAGCTGCCACACAACATGGGTGCTGACTGCCTCTAACGTAGTTGTTAAGGCGGCATAATGGGGCACAATGACTAATTGGCCATCATGCTCAGGATGAATGCGTCAGACAACAGCGGCTGGCCAGTTCCTGGCCTTGGGACCCCGAGCTGCACAGCCCCAGCACTCTCCCAGTGCACCTGTCCTCCACCTCCCCAAGCTGCCTGATGGGACCAGGCGATGAAAGGGTGCAGGGACAGGCGTGCAGAACTGGGAGGCTCTGGGGGCCCTCCCTGAGGCCAGCCCTGCCCCTAACATGCTGTGTGACCATGAGTTAGCCACTGAGTGTCTCTGGGCTGCACTTTAATCATCTATAAAATGGAGGTAGGAGGAAGTAGGTCTAGATGCTTCCTACGGTCCTTCCAGCTCCCACCTACTCTACTTTGATTATTCTATGGGAGGTTCCCCTTCAAGTGCCTGCACAGCCACTCCCCAGCCACTAGGGCATCTCCGCCTGCCTGAGGGTGAGAAAGGGCAGGTGGAGTTCAGCAGAAACAGCCATGCTCACCAAATATTCCATCTGGAACCCCACACTTCCCAGCCACCTTGCAGTTAGCTGAGATCACGTGACAGCTCTGACCAATGGGCTGTGGGCAGAAGCAACAGGCACCATTTCCAGGCTGAAGCATGGAGAAGCAGACAAGCATGTGATCTCCCCGCAGTCTCTTCTGGTCTTGTGACCCAGAAGGCCTTGTGGTGAGATGGTGGAACTGAGCTGAGCTGGAAGCAGCCCAGGTTGCCAAATTGTCACTTGGAAGACACCCCTGGCAACCTTTGTAGAGGTACGAAAAGAACCTTATGCCATTAACATTTTCAGGCTATTGTCACCATGGCATAACCTGACCTATCTTGTCTAAATAGCTATTTTCCCAAAAGGACTCAAATAATGGGTGTTTTATATAAAGGATTTAGGAGGCAACTGCTTCATAGTGCAACTAAGTAAAGAGATCCATTAGAGCAAAAGAATGTGAACTTTCTAACAATGAGGCAGGATCAACAATGAAATGAGCAGTCATCCCAAGGCCCCCTCACTGTACTCCCCATAACTCTTCAAGTGAGAAGCTTAAAACCAAGTTTAATGAACCAGAAATATATAAGAAGTCCGAAGGGCTGGTGACCAAGGTAGAGAGTGAGATACAGGGTGTTCTCTGGCACCCAGGGGGGAATTTTCGCCTGGTGGTGAAAATGAGTCTAGTGAAAGAAGATTCATGGGGTAAATTTCAGGATTGAGAAGGAAATGTTTGGGGGTAGGTTTTACTCTAGGATTCCATCTATCAAGAGGATGTTAATGAAGAATTGAGCTCAGTTTGGTTTTTCTCTTTCCCAGCAGCAAAATTTCACCCAAGGGGATCTCCCATTCCTCTTTCCTGGAAGAGACTCCAGGGTAAGCAAAAAATAGATCCCATCTCACCTCTACAGGGTGTGAGAATCCTACAGAACTCTTGGTGCATTTTGTAAAACCACAAACTTCTTGAGTTTGGAAAGAATTCTGGAGTCTTTCAGTCCTAAGTCACAGACCCCAGCATTGATTATGGAGTCTACAGCAGCACAGAATTCCAGAGTCACAGAAATCAAAGCTCCAGGACAGTCCTGGAAAGAAACAGGAGAGCGTGGCCACCCATCTGCCCAGCCACCAAGGCCTAACCCACTAGGGGGGCTATATTGGCTTCTTCTTGGGGATGCCCAGTACAGCAGGCCCCCCGGTCCTCCCTCCCCAGGCCTGTGTCTCACGTCCCCACAGTGGGATTGCAAGCAAGCTGTCCCCATGCAGCAGATAAATAAATAAATAAATAAAGAGCATGACTTTGTGTTTGAAGGACGAATGCCAAGTTTCCTCTCTGGGGCCCTCTCACAAACCTCCATATATCACCTTCACATGACCAGGCTGGCAGACCTGCCACCCCCAGCTCTGCTTGGCTGTGATAAACACAGAAGACAACGCATTGCCTACACCCTCAGGCCCTGAAATCAGGGAGGGGGTGGAAAAATCCATCGAAGCCATTCTAGATTTATGTTTGAAACATTCCAGATTTATGTTTTCCTTTGTCAGAGGAGAAAACAAGCAGATGTTCCTAAAGGTGAACCTTATAAGCCAGCGCACATGTGAAGGGGCATCGTGCTGTTTTTGGCAACCACGCTGAGTTCAGTTTTTGCACCAGGACCTGGACGTGCACACTGACAGGCCCTCATCCCACCACCTTTGGCTTCGCTGCATCCTTCCTTGCTTTGAATCACTTCCTCGACTCCTTCTCCAGGAATACTTCCCAGATTAGACTCATCTATTTCCCAGCCCTTCACCTCAAGCTCTGGGACTCTTCTCAGCCCCCAATGAGTATAGGTCATTCCATAATTGTTTGTTTCTTTTCATTCCATGAGCTCCTAGAGAATGTTGGCTGCCTTTCCCGCCCTCAGACCAGGAACTCCCCCAGGGAAGGGACATGCTTCCCATCAATCCAGGTACTCCTACGGACAGAATGCCTGCCCTCCCACACTATCCTTTTGGTAGGTTAATTCACCCTGCATTAAAAAGAATGTGACTATACCGTCTAAACGGGTATTCCAAACAAGGAGAGACACTTGTGGAGCTTGAAAGTGCATGCAAAATGCTTGTCTATACTTACTGTTTTTTGGAAAGAGGGACTATCACTTTCAAGTGATTCCTAAATAGATCTGTTGAGAGCCAAAGTGAGACCTTAGGAAGCACCCAGCACTGAAAAGACTGTGGTGCTGCCCTACTAGCACCCACATAGGTAATTCAAGACAAAACGGCACTGAGCTGTGCAATGCCAAGCGCCCATGATGCCTAAGTTCATCAGAGCTAAACAGCTCATAATTTTGCTAATATTCTTAGTGCATGCTAAGTCCCCTTAACATATAGGTGACTCCTGCCCTGGATTTGCCATGTAGAAAAGGTGAAAAAGCACAGTTTCTGGGGGAGGTTGAGAGCAAAGCTGGTGACTCCCAGGATGGAGATGGAGAACAGAACACGTCCCTCCCAGCCTCGGAGGTAGGCAAACAGGCAGGATATTAGTCTATATCTGCCACTCGAAACCTCTGTTTCCCCAATCGGGGGAGGAGCTAAGGAGGTGGAGTCATTTCTATGTTTTCCAAACTGGGATCAGACACAGAATGAAACTATAATATCAGCTGGGCTTTGCTGGGCTTAGAAACCACTGAGTTCTTACCTCCCCAAATATCCACGCCTACCCCTTCCCTGCCCTCCCTCTCTGAACCCAGGAAAGCACCTGAAATGCTCCAGTGAAGAAAGGACTTGAAGACGCTCATGAAATCCTCCACTGTCTTCAAAAAGCCTTCAGCCCTGAATCTGGTCATCCTCATACACCCCAAACCCACTCTGCCATGGCCAAACCAAACACTCTACGCACAGCCCTGGAAGCCAAATCACCCAAGCCAAAGGATCAAGGTGAAGGCTGAGACCCTGCTTCTCAACTCTCTCAGGGCTCAGAGACCATCAGGAGATGCGCAGTGGATGTTGGATAATGTCTGGGGCTCCAGATTAGGAATTGGGAAAACCAGTTCCAGTTTCTGGATCAGCCACTGCTGTGCTACTAGAAATTCTATCAACTGAAAATTACAATAGCACTTGACCCCCACACCCTGCCAACAACCCCAAACCCAGGAGAGCCGCAGAACTGAGGCCAGCCTCTGAACAGCAGCACCAATGGAGGGTTCAGAAAAGGATGAATGGCAAAGTGAGAAAGGGGAGCTGAAGAGAATAAAAACACAACCTAAGCCTGGAAGTGGGGCCGGGGGGGTGCGGGCAACAGGGCAGTTGCAAACAGGTAGGAGGGGGAGAGGAGGTCGTCCTGCATACATGCGGGATGGGGAAGGTAATCTCTATCCTGTACCCCCAGCACCCTGAGAATTAAAACCACAATCCTGACCCATGCACACAACAGAACACTGCAGGGCCATAAACTACAATGTTGGGAGGATATTTATTGATGTGGAAAAATGCTTACATATATTTCAAGTGAAAAGGCAGGTTGCAAAATAATATGTACAGTATGATGCCATTCTTGTAAGGGGAAAAATGTCTTTATACAAGTCTGGAAATATATACACCCAAAATTCCAACAGTGCTTATCTCCAGGTGGTAGATTGTGCATTTTTATCATCTTTACACTTACCTATATTTTCTAATTCTTTTATAATAATAGGCATTATCTGTGTAATTGGTTAAGGCTTTCTTAAAATAAGTAAATACATCAATAATTTTTGCAGGGTAGTATGGGCAGGAAAAGAACAGCCAGCCACCTGGATCCAGGGGGTGGGGAAAATGGGAGGTGGAAGGAAGGACTCACCTAGGAGGGGGTGGGGGAGGATGGAGGGTGGGAGGATTCACCCAGGATGGGGGTTAGGGGAGGGTAGAGGGTGAGAGGACTCAGCCAGGAGGGGTTGGAGAGGATGGAAGGTGGGAGGACTCACCTAGGAGGAGGGTGGGGAGGATGGAGGATGGGAGGACTCACCCAGGAGGGGTTGGAGAGGATGGAGAGTGGGAGGATTCACCTAGGAAGGGGGTGGGGAGGATGAAGGGTGGAAGGACTCAGGATGGGGGTGGGGAGGATGGAGGGTGGAAGGACTCACTTAGGATGGGGGTGGGGAGGATGGAGGGTGGGAGGACTTACCCAAGATGGGGTGGGGGGAGGATGGAGGATGGGAGGACTCTCTTAGGATGGGAGTAGAGGAGGATGGAGAGTGGAAGGGCTCACCCAGGAGAAGGTGGGGGGAGGATGGAAGGTGGAAGGACTCACTTAGGATGGGTGGAGGGGAGGATGGAAGGTGAAAGGACTCACTTAAGATGGAGGTAGGGAAGGATGGAGGATAGGAGGACTCACTTAGGAGGGGGGTGGGGAGGAACAAGGGTGGAAGGACTCACCCAGGAGAAGGTGGATGGAGGGTGGAAGGACTCACTTAGGATGGAGGTGGGAGAGGATGCAGGGTGGGAGGACTCACCCAGGATGGAGGTAAAGTAGGAAGGAAGAAGATGCCTCCCTAATAGGACAAAGGCCTTGTTACAAAGACTAGATTGTGGGGCCCTGCCTCTTCCAACTTCTTTCCCTTCCCAAATCTCCACAGAGCCCAGAGGTCCTCCCACTCCTCAGAGGAGAGAAGTCTAGTCTGGAAGCCCACAGCTGCCCCATATAGGGCAGAGGCAAGGGATGCAGCAGCAGGAAATCCCGAGGAGAGATGCGGGCTTGTCAGGCTAAGCCTGGCGCATGTGAGACGAAGGCAGGCATCTGAGACAGTAGTGAGCTTGGGGAGGCTCCTGGGGAGGGATATCCCATAACGACCCCTCCAGGGCAGGCAGGTGGCCCAGGGTGACAGGAGAGGCAGCTTGGAGGGCCCTGAGAAGCAAATGACCCAGCAGTTAATCCAGGCCCCATTGGTTGGCAACTTTAGGGCTGGCTGGGCCGGGAGCTCTGTGGAGCTCTTGGCCTGGTGGGAAGAGGGAGGCAGGGAAGGTGAATAGCACTTCCCAGCCTTCTCAGATGGCAAGATAGGAAAGGCTGAGCAGACCCCGGTGGTCACTGCCTGTGTCACTTGGGTGTTTGTTATTCTCTTTGTTCCTGTCTGTTTCCCCTCTGTCATTAGCAGTTGAAACCCTTAAAATGGCCAGGAGCCTTCTTGACTGGATAATAATCAGAGCTCCTAAAACATCCATGGGCTGCCTTTATAGGTGGTGAGCTTCCTGTCCCCGGAGATATTCACACAGAAACTGGGCCACTATCCTGGTCAGCTCTCAAGGGTTATTGAGTCAGAAAGAGAGTCACACCTCTGAGGTCCATCCCATTCCTGAGATCCTCTGAGTCCATGAGAGTGCGTTTTAGGGGCAATGGCTGGGAAGAAGGCACCTGGCCTAAAAATTGAAATTGGTGAAGGCAGACATTCCCCATCCTGTCCCCAGTCCTCATAGACCAGCATTTGAAGGACAAACGCATCTGCCTGCAGGACTGGCCCAGCAAGGACTCTGGTCCTGGAAGAGGTGCCTTTGCCCTGTATGACCACCTGCTTGGGCAGAAGTGGGGGTTTCTGGTCAGCCTTGCTAGATATCTGTACCAAGCAGGTTACATGCCTGGTATAAAAAGAAGCAGAAGCATTTCAGCTCCAGGTCATCTGGGACAGTTTACAAGGTCACAGGGTTCCTTACACACTGAAATACTGGACCCATCATATTCATCTTTTAGCAAACACATCAATGTGAGAACACAAACCTTCCACAAGCACCCAGCAGCATGCAGAATCAGGGCAAACATCAGTATCATCATCGTTCATAGACAGAGGGGAATCAACAAACATAAAAAGAAAAAAGCTATGAAAACTTGCATTGGTCGTGCAAAACCTACAATTAGTAGTCAAACTGGATATTTCCCATTTCCCCCAAATGCAGCCTGGTAACCACTGTATTTGTTGTTAAATGGAGAGGATTTCTAGAAAAGCATACTTGGGCTTGCTCTAAGGGAGAGTTTCCCAGTAATGAGGGCTGTTGGACAGTGGGACCTGTTGCTCAGGGACGCTGTGCACTCCCTGTACCTGGAATGCTCGAGTGGAGACCAGCTGTGATGGAGGGCCGGCTGGGTCTCCTCCACTCCCCTCTCAGATCCACTCTGTCTTCACCCTGTTCCTGCCCAAGGAAGCTGACCAGCCTGGACCCCATCACAGGCCCTGACTCCTTCTGACTTCTGTCGGTCTGACCAGTGGGGAGCCATGGAAGGGGACCGAAGAGAAGAGAGGTGAACATTTCCCAGGCTGCTTCTCTGCCGGGCTTCCTTCCATAGAAGGTCACAGCTCCTCTCTGACCAGACTGCATCACACAGTCCCTGTGACATCTGGCTCATGGTCATCACTCTCTGCTCTCACCAATCGCTGCCTAAGGAGGGTCACAGCCAGGTAATACTTGTTACTAACCCCAAGGGACTACACTAATCTGTGTGCTTTCTCTATACCCTGCCCACACCTTAATAAATTGTCACTGTACTGAAAACCCCCATGGAATTATCCTAATGTGAGTGTGCCATCTGTTTCCTGCCAAGATCCTGACTAATACACAGGATCCCTAATCAGACAAAAAAAGTAAACGATACAGTCTCTCTTCATTGTGCAGTTAAGTCAGTAGTTCCAGGAAATGTGAGTAAGATTCACTTGGTTGTCGGCTTCATTTCATTACGGTACTAAACTTGAGGTTATCAGTTGTGGCTCGTGGCTCACAACTTCCCAAACCATTGCTCCCTATGCCCACTTGTTCTACAGATGGAGAAACTGAGTCCTAGAACCTTACCCAAGATCACAAGCAAACACAGAAGGCCAGAAACTCCAGGACCCCTCCCCAGGTGCCTTCTCCGAGCAGAGCAAGCCAAGGGGGCTCCGCCACCCTTCCCTGTCCCCCTCCCACAACTGAGACTGCCGCCTCTTCTCTCCCCAGTCCCCTTCCCTCCCCAGTCCCTGGTGGAGGAGGCCCTTGGGGAAAATGATGAGTTTTTTATAGCATTTCGTGGTAAGCACTTAATAACTCTCCAGGCTATAGATCTGTGCCTCGCATGGGCTGGGGATAATTCACAGTAAAATATGACTTTTCATTTATCATACTGACGTGTAATAAATACCTCTCAGTAAAGCTTGGGCTTAAAAGGGGGGTAGTGTGAGCAACCATCAGATGAGGCTCTGTGACTGAGTGTTGGGGTTCAGGCTCATGGCAGGCACACTCAGGGCCTGAGCAAACCTGAGCCTGAAGCTAGCAGAACCCTGGGTCAAGGGGCACTTCCAATGTAATGAGCCAAGGCTGCCCCTCAGTTCTCCACCAGCTTTGCCACCATTTCTGAGAAATCAAGTCCCCCGCTCCTGGAGCCAAACTCCTTGAGGACAGTGGGGCCTGTGTCCAAAAAGTCCAGGCAAATTTCCTCTTCCTCCCCTTCCCATCTGGTTCCCTCTGACTGGTCTCAAGGAGCTTCCTATTCCCCCAACCTTCCCAGCCCCACGGACACTGTGCTAATCATCGGACATTTGGGTTGTTTTCAAACTTTCTGCATATCCAATAACCACAACAGCTCCTATTCATTCAGCATTTGCCATGAATCAGAAACATTTGCTCAGTTAATTCTCAAAACCACCCAAGGCATTATCGCCATCCCCAGCTCTCAAGAGGGGGCACTGACACTCAGTGGGTTGAGTGACTTGCCTACAATTGTATTGTGGTGATATGATGGGGTCAGACTCAAACCAACTACAAGACAGCCAGATCTGGATTAAGTCTGATGCCACTGTCTTAATGACTATGTGTCTTAGGTCAGGCTCTCCCAGATACAGATCCTGAGACAGGATTTGAGTACAAGAAGTTTATTTATGAGGTGACTCCAGGAAGCATCAGAGGGAGAGGAGGGCTATGAGACAGGGAAGAGAAGGAAGTCAATAACCAGGTCAGTGACCAGGTTTCTATGGAGGACAACTGAGGAACTCAGGGACAGCAGAGAGCAGACTTCAGGGTTATCCACACAACAAGAAAGGAAGCTGGGGTACACAACCTCCAGCTCCTGTCAGTCAGGAGCAGAGGGCATGAGATGGCTGAGCAGGTTCCAGTAGCCAGAAAGGCCTTAGGGCAAAGAGTCTCAGGTTGCAAACTGGCAGTTGGCAATCATATGGTCCTCATGCATGGAGACAGGGAGTGCCAAGGGGACATGGGCAAGGCACTGGTAGCATCTGCCTCTCTGCTCGGACCTCACCAGACTGCTGTTGTCACCTGCCTGGAATATGCTGTGGTCTCCTAGATGAGACCTGTCTTGGTCTTGCCCCATGTGGTACATCCTCCAGCTCCAAATAGGAAACACATTCCACTTTAGCCCACACAGCAAAGAATAGACTGGGAAAGTGCCCCCTCCACCAGGAAAGACACCTTACTGAAGCCTGCAGGTGCATCCCTGACCACACAAAGGCAGAGACCACCAGGCCTGGATTCTCTCTGAATCCTCACCCTGGGCCCAAGGAGTGTCTCATGCACAGTAAGTACTCAGTGACTCTTGCTGCATTTGAAATAAATCTCCCCAGGTACACTTTGTACTGAGGGGAGTGCTTCTTCCCAAGGAGCACCCTGCTCTATGGCCCCACCTTGCAGGGACAAGGGTGCTGAGTGTTGGGTGCTGGCCCAATCCCTTCAGCGTCTGAGCCTGCCCCTGTGAGCTCCCAGGGAGTGGAGAACCCTCACAACGCAGAGGACCTGAGTGGTGGGCAGTCTCATCTAGAAGAACTGGTGGAGGACAGGGACAACGGCAGGAGTGGCAAGAGCACTGTGCTGGGGGTTGGGAGGCCAGGGTGCTTGTCCCAGCCAAGCCACTTGCCCACAGTGTGAAGACTCAAGGGGTCTGTTTGCAATGAGCACTTAGGGATGAGGAGCATGTCCCAGATGAAGAGCACTGCACATGGGATGGAGGGAAGAGTTTTGACCCCACAGTCCAATTCTGCAGTTAACTTGGAAGACGTGGCCACTTGGTCCTGGTCCCCTCTACTTACACCTTCTTCATTAGGAATAATTACACTGGAAAAAAAAAAAAACTATCAGAAAAATAGGAACCCTCTCCCTCTCCCTCTCCCTCTCTCTCTCCCTCTCCCTCTCCGTCTCCGTCTCCGTCTCCGTCTCCCTCTCCCCACGGTCTCCCTCTGATGCCCAGCCGAGGCTGGACGGTGCTGCTGCCATCTCAGCTCACTGCAACCTCCCTGCCTGATTCTCCTGCCTCAGCCTGCCGAGTGCCTGCGATTGCAGGCGCGCGCCGCCACCCCTGACTGGTTTTCGTATTTTTTTGGTGGAGACGGGGTTTCGCTGTGTTGGCCGGGCTGGTCTCCAGCTCCTAACCGCGAGTGATCTGCCAGCCTCGGCCTCCCGAGGTGCCGGGATTGCAGACGGAGTCTCGTTAACTCAGTGCTCAATGGCGCCCAGGCTGGAGTGCAGTGGCGTGATCTCGGCTCGCTACAACCACCTCCCAGCTGCCTGCCTTGGCCTCCCAAAGTGCCGAGATTGCAGCCTCTGCCCGGCCGCCACCCCGTCTGGGAAGTGAGGAGCGTCTCCGCCTGGC
Organism: Gorilla gorilla gorilla; assembly: GCF_029281585.2. Taxonomy (NCBI): domain Eukaryota; kingdom Metazoa; phylum Chordata; class Mammalia; order Primates; family Hominidae; genus Gorilla; species Gorilla gorilla. The sequence goes on along the minus strand of NC_073228.2, from coordinate 58,145,908 downwards.
CGCCCATCGTCTGGCATGTGAGGAGCCCCTCTGCCTGGCTGCCCAGCCTGGAAAGTGAGGAGCGTCTCTGCCCGGCCGCCATCCCATCTGGGAAGTGAGGAGCGCCTCTTCCCGGCCGCCATCACATCTGGGAAGTGAGGAGCGTCTCTGCCCGGCCGCCCATCGTCTGAGATGTGGGGAGCACCTCTGCCCTGCCACCCCGTCCGGGATGTAAGGAGCGTCTCTGCCCGGCCGCCCCGTGTGAGAAGTGAGGAGACCCTCTGCCTGGCAACCGCCCCGTCTGAGAAGTGAGCAGCCCCTCCGCCCGGCAGCCACCGCGTCTGAGAAGTGAGGAGCCCCTCGGCCCAGCAGCCACCCCGTCTGGGAAGTGAGGAGCGTCTCCGCCCGGCAGCCACCTCGTCCGGGAGGGAGGTGGGGGTTCAGCCCCCCGCCCGGCCAGCCGCCCCGTCCGGGAGGGAGGTGGGGGGGTCAGCCCCCCGCCCGGCCAGCCGCCCCGTCTGGGAGGGAGGTGGGGGGATCAGCCCCCCGCCCGGCCAGCCGCCCTGTCCGGGAGGTGAGGGGCGCCTCTGCCTGGCCGCCCCTACTGGGAAGTGAGGAGCCCCTCTGCCCGGCCAGCCGCCCCGTCCGGGAGGGAGGTGGGGGGTCAGCCCCCCGCCTGGCCAGCTGCCCCGTCCGGGAGGGAGGTGGGGGGTCAGCCCCCCGCCCGGCCAGCCGCCCCGTCCCGAAGGGAGGTGGGGGGGTCAGCCCCCCGCCCGGCCAGCCGCCCCATCCCGGAGGGAGGTGGGGGGGTTAGCCCCCCGCCTGGCCAGCCGCCCCGTCCGGGAGGTGAGGGGCGCCTCTGCCCAGCCGCCCCTACTGGGAAGTGAGGAGCCCCTCTTCCCGGCCAGCCGCTCCGTCCGGGAGGGAGGTGGGGGGGTCAGCCCCCCGCCCGGCCAGCCGCCCCGTCCGGGAGGGAGGTGGGGGGGTCAGCCCCCCGCCCGGCCAGCCGCCCCGTCTGGGAGGGAGGTGGGGGGGTTAGCCCCCCGCCTGGCCAGCCGCCCCGTCCGGGAGGTGAGGGGCGCCTCTGCCCGGCCGCCCCTACTGGGAAGTGAGAAGCCCCTCTGCCCGGCCAGCTGCCCCGTCCGGGTGGGAGGTGGGGGGGTCAGCCCCCTGCCCGGCCAGCCGCCCCGTCCGGGAGGTGAGGGGCGCCTCTGCCCGGCCGCCCCTACTGGGAAGTGAGGAGCCCCTCTGCCCGGCCAGCCGCCCCGTCCGGGAGGGAGGTGGGGGGGTCAGCCCACCGCCCAGCCAGCCGCCCCGTCCGGGAGGGAGGTGGGGGGTTCAGCCCCCCGCCCGCCAGCCGCCCCGTCGGGGAAGTGAGGGGCGCCTCTGCCCGGCTGCCCCTACTGGGAAGTGAGGAGCCCCTCTGCCCGGCCAGCCGCCCCGTCCGGGAGGGAGGTGGGGGGTCAGCCCCCCGCCCGGCCAGCCGCCCCGTCCGGGAGGGAGGTGGGGGGGGTCAGCCCCCCGCCCGGCCAGCCGCCCCGTCCGGGAGGTGAGGGGCGCCTCTGCCCGCCCGCCCCTACTGGGAAGTGAGGAGCCCCTCTGCCCGGCCAGCCGCCCCGTCCGGGAGGGAGGTGGGGGGGTCAGCCCACCGCCCAGCCAGCCGCCCCGTCCGGGAGGGAGGTGGGGGGTTCAGCCCCCCGCCCGCCAGCCGCCCCGTCGGGGAAGTGAGGGGCGCCTCTGCCCGGCTGCCCCTACTGGGAAGTGAGGAGCCCCTCTGCCCGGCCAGCCGCCCCGTCCGGGAGGGAGGTGGGGGGTCAGCCCCCCGCCCGGCCAGCCGCCCCGTCCGGGAGGGAGGTGGGGGGGGTCAGCCCCCCGCCCGGCCAGCCGCCCCGTCCGGGAGGTGAGGGGCGCCTCTGCCCGCCCGCCCCTACTGGGAAGTGAGGAGCCCCTCTGCCCGGCCAGCCACCCGGCCCAGGAGGGAGGTGGGGAGGGTCAGCCCCCCGCCCGGCCAGCCGCCCCGTCCGGGAGGTGAGGGGCACCTCTGCCCGGCCGCCCCTACTGGGAAGTGAGGAGCCCCTCTGCCCGGCCACCACCCCATCTGGGAGGTGTACCCAACAGCTCATTGACAACGGGCCATGAAGACAATGGCTGTTTTGTGGAATAGAAAGGGGGGAAAGGTGGGGAAAAGATTGAGAAATCGGATGGTTGCCGTGTCTGTGTAGAAAGAGGTAGACATGGGAGACTTTTCATTTTGTTCTGTACTAAGAAAAATTCTTCTGCCTTGGGATCCTGTAGATCTGTGACCTTACCCCCAACCCTGTGCTCTCTGAAACATGTGCTGTATCCACTCAGGGTTGAATGGATTAAGGGCGGTGCAAGATGTGCTTTGTTAAACAGATGCTTGAAGGCAGCATGCTCGTTAAGAGTCATCACCACTCCCTAATCTCAAGTACCCAGGGACACAAACACTGCGGAAGGCCGCAGGGTCCTCTGCCTAGGAAAACCAGAGAACTTTGTTCACTTGTTTATCTGCTGACCTTCCCTCCACTATTGTCCTACGACCCTGCCAAATCCCCCTCTGCGAGAAACACCCAAGAATGATCAATAAAAAATAAAAAATAAAATGTTAAAAAAAAAGAAAAATAGGAACTTAAAAAAAAAAAAGGAATAATTACACTGTAATAATTCTAAGAAAATCCATATAGTATAATAACACTCAAGGCATCCTATATGACATGAAGATCCCCTCCTCCAAGAAGCCTTCCCGGATATCCCCTCTCTACCACTTCTAATGAAGAATGGACCATGCCCTCCTCGGTAGCTTGCTCTGTCCAGTGTATGCTGCCACCCCAGCCCCCAGTGTGTGGTTGCCTCCCCTAGTTAACTATGTCCCAGCACCATGCTGAGCTCCTTACATACTTTGTCACATTCAGTACTTACAACAATCCTATGAAATAAGGTAAAGTCTTCATTTTATAGAATGAGAAAACTGAGGCTGAGAGAGGTTAAGTAACTTGGCAAAGTCACACAGCTAGTAAGTGGTGGAGCCAGGATTCAAACCAAGAGGTCTGCCTCCAAGCCTGCACGCTGAAGCCCTCTACCTGCCTGTCTCCTTAGAGCATTACAGGAGGTCTCTCTGGACCTCAGGGTCTCCATGCAGCTCAGAGACAGCAGAGGGGCCTGTGTGAGTATCCAAAGGTATAATTTACTAGAGATGGTTAAAAAAAACAAAACAAAAAAAAAGAAAGAACCAAAAACCTCCTCCCATCTCTGCCCCTGTTGAGATACAGAAAAGGGCAAGGAAAGAAGAGGAAGAAATAAGTTGAGTAACTTTTGTTTTAGCCTTTCAGCTGCATAAATCATCCCGGGGCCAGAGAACTGAAATAATTCGGAGGGAAGATGAGCACGCATTTATCACGCCCTGCACATACTAAGTGTCCCCTATTGAAGTCCAGTCTCACCACCGGAGCTAGGATACACACTGTCCCACCACCTTCACCTTTGCTCTGGGAATAAGGCCTCCAGTCCAGAGGGCTTCTTTTTCTTCCCCTGACCCAAAACTCGCTAATAGACCCCCCAGAAAAATGGTAGTTAGATAGGAATTTCAGGGACTAAGGCAGGACTCCCCTTGACTAGGGACTCAAGTCACAAAGGCCACCAGACCAGCTTCCCACAGCCTCTATTCCCACCCTCCATCCTCCCTCTGCCATCACTCCACTCTGGAGCTGGGGCTGCCTGGAAAGACCTCAGGAAGACAGAGAATCCAGCTCTCACTCAGAGGAGCCAGGTGGGAATGGCCTTAGCAATGTCCTCCTCCAACAACCCCATTTTACACAGAGACACTGAGCCCCAAAGCATGCAAAGCCTATCAGAGGTCCCAGGGCTCATTGTGAGCAAAGCCCAGAGGCTCCTGATTGAGTGCTCTCCTCTTTCACTAACCATCCCCCAGCCTCCAGTCATGGCTATGTCATTGTCCACCAGACCCCGCACTGTGTATGTGAGGCTGAGGTGCTACAGGGCCCACCAGATCCCTGCGGCTCCTCCACCCTGGGGCTGAACTGGGAAGGTGGAGAGAGGCAGCCTGGTGCAAAGGAACCCATCCAGAGTTTCCACGCCAGGCAGGCCTGGCTTCAAATCCCAGCTTGGCCATTGTATTCATTGTCCATTGCTGTGTAATCATTATTCCCAAAATTTAGCAGCTTAAAACAACACATCTATTATCTCACAGTGTCTGAGGGTCAAGAATTTGTGTGCAACTTAGCTGAGTCCTCTGCAAGCCATGGTTTCTCACAAGGCTGCAATCAAGGGGTTGGCCCAAGGTCTGCAGTCTTATTTAATGGTTTGAGTAGGGAAGAATCTACTTCCAAGCTCATTCACATAGCTGTTGGCAGGATTCCGTTTCTTGCAGGCCGTCGCAATGAGGGCCTCCGTTCCTGACCGCATGGGCCTCCCCCTCATGGCAGCTTGCTTCATCAAAGCATGCAAGCCAAGAGGGCAATAAAGAGCCTGCTAGCAACACTGATGTCACAATCTTCAGTAACCTAATCAGAAAAGGGACATCCTACCACCTTTGCGACACTGTTGGTTAGAATCAAGTCACTAGGTCCAGCCCACACTCAGAGACAGGGAATTACTCAAGGGCATAGATACCAAGGGGCAGGAATTCTGGGGTCATTGGGGGACTATCTTATAAGTTTGCCACCCACAGCCATTTCCAGCTTTGTATCCCTGGCCACCTTCCTTAACCTCACTGAGTGTCCGTTTTTCCCTCTGTAACCATAGGGATGAAGACACTGTGTTCAGCATCAGGCATGTAAAAGGTGCTCAAGAAATGGTGGTTATTATGCTTCCAAGTGGTATCAGCAGCCTAGGAGGCTAGGATAGATGTGCTGGGCTGATAAGCAGCCAGACACACACAGGGAGACAGAACCTACACACTGTGCAGGGACGGAGGATGAGGTTCATGGGCCTCCCCAGTCTAGGGGGAGAAAGATTTGCTTAAGAAGCAGAATCATTTGCTTAGCAGGATTCCAGAGACAGTGTCATAGGTAGCATTTGGGGAATAGAATAAGTGGGGAACCTGAAGATGCTGGCCCAGGAACCCTGAAAGTGAGCCACACAGAGCTCCCCTATACATCACAACTGCAGGAAATGGCCTGGGACTGCCCCCCTCAGGAACAGGGATTTGAAGTCTCAAGGAGCTGGTCTCCTTCCACAGGGATCAGCTGCTGCGGAGCTGAGTCCAGCACACGCTAGCTGGCTGATCGTGCAGGACATTCCTAGGTCAGATGTTTGCAAGCCAGGTTTGCACCAAGCACTAGATGCTCACACCACCAGCCAGTGCTTGGTGAAAGATGGTACCTATGGAGAGCAAGAACTTTCCTGGAAAGCTCTGCTTCACCCTGTTAAAACAATGATCTGATTAAAACCATAGCCAGATGCTGTAGGCTATGATCCATGGAGAAGGAAAAGAACAGAATCCTTGAGTATCCAAGCTAGTATGACCTTAGAGGACTGCAGATGGGATGTCGGGGATCTGCGAGCCTCCTGAAATTATGTACAAAATTACATGTGTGTGGCTGCACATTTTCCAGAGGGAGAAAACCTGTCCACCACATACAAACAGATTAGGAACAAAAATCCAATTTGGCCCTCCCATTTTACGGAGGAAGAGACTGAGGCCCAGGGAGTACCAAGGACTCTCCCAGGCCGTACAGTTGCCTTTCAAGGGAGCTAGAGAGAGAACCCGGGCCTCCAGACTGCAGGCCAGCCCATTCCACCTTTCTTGGGCAGACTTGAAGTCTACCCTTCACTAATAAAGCATTCTCCTAATAAAGCAGCCATGTCTCTGAACAATGTTTAATTATTTTGCAAGAGAATGACTGTAATGGGCCACGTGAAACTTAAAGGATTTTTAATAAAATCTCACATGCTCTGAGGGCTCCAGCTCCCTCCATGTGCCCCCCTTTGTTATTTCTCCTGATTCCATGAAGATATAGCATTTGTCACTGTTTCATTAGGAGCCACGGTGCCCCATGTTATTTATGAGTTTGCTATTTATTGAAAATTGTATTTTTGAGGGGGATAAAGGGGGAGCTGAAGTTTATCACAAAGAAGCCTTGGCAAGAAAATTAGTGACATTTCAAAGTATCCAAATCTCTGCTCCTGTAAAGACTGAATGAGTTCACAGCCACCAGATTTCAAAGCATTACTGGAAGTCCTGTTCCAGGTCGGGGGCTGACTAGGGGCTCTTTGATGCCTTGATTGTCCTTAGGAAAAGATGATGGTTTTATAATCTCCTCCTAGATCTGGCCTGCATTCCTTTTTCTTTAAAAAAAAAAAAAAAAAAGTCTGTTTTTATTCAAAGTCGTATATGCACAAGGTTAAAAACAGTTTCCTGTTAAAATACTTCTTACTCCCTGTTCTGTCCCCCCAGACAGCCACATCTAACTTTTTAAAATGTATTTTCTTATATTTACCTCCATTTTTCTAAATAATATGCTTCTACTGATATTTCTTGATTCATCAATTTTAGACACAATCTATTGACTTACTGCTAGAATACACAAGGATTTATCTCACTCACACCACCTCCATCCCTCCTGCCATATCTCTATTTTTAGTTCTTCTATTGGTTACTTTTGTGATCTTCCATCCTCTACAGATGCACTTTTTAAAGAGAATTTGTACATTGTACAAAGAGAATATTTCTACCCCCATCCTTCCCTTCACCTCACCTCTCCCACTTCTACTTCCTAATGCTGTCTGTCATCTACACGTCTACTTTTACATTGTAAAAACTGATAATATCTACATCTACTCTGTAACCACAATAGTTCTTTCAGATTGATTCCAAGAGTTGAAAATCACTGAAAAGTATTTCTATTATTGTGCCTAGGTAAAGACTGTTCACTGCAGAGCCAAGTAGTGTACTATAATCACAGTTTCATTTCAGATACAAATGTGTATGTGTGTTGTTTATACGTTTTGAGTTGTCTTTCTTTATTCTTTAGTCCTAATTGTCTTTGTCACATTTCCAATTTTTTAAAAGTCTTTATAAGCCCATTCTACTGAGTTCCCCTTTTATTTAGGGACCACCACCACCCCTGCCTGCTGGAGCACTCAGTTCTCTTGCTTCAACCTGGACTGGTTGTTCTTTATGCTTGTGCACAGCTCTTCTGATTTCTATGTATAGCTTTTTGCATTCCCAGTCTTCCCCTATTTTGTTTACTCCCTTACTTATTAAAAGACATCCTCAAGTTGCTTCCTTAAAAAGGATTTATGGGAGACAGTCTATGGGTTCTTGCAATTTGAATAATGGGTTGGTGGGATGTAGAAAGCTTAGGTTGAAAATCATTTCTTTCAGAATGTGAAAGTATCTGATGTTGTTGATGAGAGTCTCGTGCAGGTCTGATTCTTGTTCCTCTGAAAGTGACCTGGCTTCCTTCTTGGAAATCTTTAGAATATTCTCTTCTCCTGTGGCTCTTTTGACTCACAATGATGTGTGAATTGGTGTGGGCTCTTTTCATTTATTGTGTTGGATGCTTAAGGGGCCCTTTATTTCTTATTTTAAGCTGGAACTTACAGGTAGTTTTGTAGCTATTGTAACAAATTTTGTAACATATTATAAACTACACAAATACATATCAAGATATAAACATTTCCAGGACCCCAATGAGTCCCTTTATGTCTCCTCCTAGTTGATAACTTTCCAAGAGTAGCCATTGTTCTGACCTCTATGACCATAGATTAGTTTTTCCTTTTTTGAGTTTCATCTAAATGGACTTTTACAATATGTATTCTTTTTTTGTTTGACTTCTTTTGCCTAACATTTCTCTGACATTCACCCATATTGTTCCTTGTAGAGGTTTTTAGTTCTTTTTCATTACTGCATAATATTTTGTTGTGTGTACAATTTCTTTAAACAAAGTTGATGGACATTTGAAATTGTCCCCAGTTTTTTAAAAACCATGTTTAGGGGGTAAAATTGCAGGCCTCTTGCATACATATGTTATGTTGTGGTGAAGTTTGAGCTTTTTGTGTACCCATCACCCAAATAGTGAACACTGTACCCAATATGTAATTTTTCAACCCTCATCTCCCTCCCATCCTTTCACCTTCTATATTTTATCCAATGTCTGTTATGCCACCCTGTATGTCCACGTGTACCCATTGTTTAGCTCCCCCTTGTAAGTGAGAGCATGCAGTATTTGACTTTCTGTTTCTGAATTATTTCACTTAGTGAAATTGTCCCCAGTTTTGAGCTGTTATAAACAGTGCTTCTACAACATTCTTGTACATGTCTTTTGGTGGAAATAAGTATTCATTTCACTTGAGTGTATATCTATAGATAGAATGGTTGGATCACAGGGTAAGCATATATTTAGCTTTTGTAGATCCTGCCAAACAGCTTTTCAAAGTGATTGTACAAACCTAAACTACCACCAGCAATGTTTGAGAGTTTCAGTTGCTCCACATTCTTGCCAGTACTTTCAGACCTTTATTTTTGCAATTCTAGTAGGGATGTAATGGTATTTAATTGTGGTTTTAATTAGCATTTCCATGATGACTAATAATATTGAGCACTTTTTAATATGTTTATTGACCACTCTGTATTTCTTTTATTGACTTTCGTTGTAAAGTGCCTATTCAAATCCTTTGCTTATTCTTAAAAGCAAAAATTTCTTCCTTTATGAATGAATTTATGTGGTTTCCTTATAGACTGTAGATACAATTCCTTTTTTGGATATATGTGAATAATGTGTGTGTGTGTGTGTGTGTGTGTGTGTGTGTGTGTGTATACACATATACCCAAAAAAGGAATTTGATATATATCCTATATATATCAAATTCATAATACATATCAAGATATAAGCATTTCCAGGACCCCAGTGAGTCCCTTCATGTCTCCTCCCAGTTGATAACTTTCCAAAAGTAGCCACTTGGGAAATTAGCTCATATATATATGTATATAAAATCAAATATTTTTCCATTTTTGGCTTGCCTTTTCACTATCTTAATATGGTCTCTTACTGAAGAGGAGTTCTTGATTTTAACAGGGTTGGCCGGGTGCGGTGGCTCATGCCTATAATCCCAGCACTTTGGGAGGCTGAGGCGGGTGGATCACTTGAGATCAGGAGTTCAAGACCAGCCTGGCCAACATGGTGAAACCCTGTCCTTACTAAAAATACACAAATTAGCAGGGCATAGTGGCACACGTCTGTAATCTCAGCTACTCAGGAGGCAAGATAATCGCTTGAACCTGGGAGGCAGAGGTTGCAGTGAGCCAAGATCACGCCACTGCACTCCAGCCTGGGTGACAGGGCAACTCTGTCTCAAAACAAAACAAAACAAAACAAAACAAAAATTAATAGGGTCTTATTTAATGATATTTTCTTTTATAATTAATGAGTTTTCTAATTCTGTTTAAGAAGCCTTTGCCCATCTCAAAGACATGAAGCAATTCTTCTGGGGGGTGGGGCGGGTTTCCTTTGGAACCTTTATTGCTTTACTTTTTGCATTTATGTCTATGATCCATCCTGAATTAATTTTTGTGTATAGTATGATATCAGAACTAAGATTAATTTCTTTTTCACATGGATCTCCAATTGGCCCAGTCTTGACAGACCCTTTCAGTGTGTAGATTCAGGTTATTCCACGTAGGCAATTATTTGTATTGTTTTTAAATAATCTTTACCCCTTTGTTTTCTCTGTTTTGGAGTTCCTATTATTCTGATGTTAGAATTCTTGGAATATTCCTCTGGGTCTCTTTTCAACACACACACACACATATTCTCTCTCTTTCTCTCTACCCTCTCCACACACACACACACACACACACACACACACACACACACACACACACACGCCCTGTGTGAAAACAGGACCCTGAAACTCCCTCTCTGTACTAGATACTACTATGGGGAAATAAAGGAATTGGTGCAGTGTTATTCCCTCATATCCATGACTCCCTCCTGCCATACTCACACTTACCACTGTAGCTGATAAATGAGATGGGGGGAAAATGGCTGGGGGAGAGGGAAGGTGAATGATAAGAAGGACAGGCCCAAGAGCTGTGTCCTGGACCAGAAGTGTGGGATAGAGTTAAAACCAATAAAACTAGCATCTTTGCACCAAAGCCTCCCACCTCAACCCCCAGCTCAGCCCTGTGTCTTCCCAATGCCTCCTGGGAGCAAAATAATGTAAAATATCCTTCCAAGTAGCTAATCTGCACTACAAAGAGAAGTTGAGGGGAAAGACTTAGGCTACAGGGAAGGATTCAAATAGAAAATGCTCAGGGGGGCCCAATAATAAAGACAATAATTCAGCTCCTTACTGAGCAAACCCAGAACAAAGAGGAGAAATTGCCGAGCTCCTGCCTGAGTGGGATGGAGGGACAGGGAGCAGTGAAACAGGGACAGGTTGGCAGACAGGACTTGAACCACAAATGCCCCTTTGAGTTTCTCTGGAGAAACTTAGAGGTCTATAGTTTTAATAAACCCTGTTATGGGGCCAAAACCAAACTTTGCCCTGGCTGCTTAAGGCTCCCAAGTGGAGCTGTAAATATTCCTGCCACAGGGTAAGCTTGACCAGAGTCCTGGATTCAGTGGGAGTCTTCCTGCACCAAGATTTGCCCGTCCAAAGAAAGGAGTGGGCACTAACGTTGGAATCAACAGTTACACGTCAGGAAGTATGCTAGCTACTCTGTTCCTTATTGCATACAATCTCCAATGGCCCAGTGATAATGGTAATAATAAAATAGTGAGCACTTACTGAGAGCTCATTATATACTAGAGGCTGTGCTTTATCTCATTGTCCCTCACAACAAAACTGAGAGGTAGAACCTATTAATAACCCCCACTTTTCCTTGGCAACAGCTTTGTGAAGATATAATTCACATACTGCAGAATTCGCCCAGTGAAGTGCACAATTTGATGGTTTTTATTCTATTCACAGAGTTGTGTGACTTATCGCCACAATTTTAGAACATTTACATCACCCCAAGAAAGAAACTCCTCTCCCCTTTAGTTATCATTTCACCCCAACCCTCTCATCCACCCAGCTCTAGACAACCACAAATCTACTTTCTGTCTCAGTAGATTTTCCTATTCTGCACATTTCACGTAAGTGGAATTATACAATATGTGGTCTTTTGCAACTGGCTTCTTTCACTCAGCATTAAGTTTTCAGGGTTCAACCATGTTATAGTATATATTAGTACTTCATGCTTTTTATGGCCAAATAATATTCCATTGTATGGATATACCACATTTTGCTTACCCATTTCATAGCTGACGGACATTTGGGTTGTTTCTATCTTTTGACTATTGTGAATAAATGCTGCTGTGAATGTTTGTGTACACATTTTTGTGTAGATGTATGTTTTCATTATTTTGTGGGTATATTCGTAGGAGCAGAATTGCTTGGTCATATGGAAACTCTGCGTTTAACTTTTGAGGAACTTCCAGACAAAATGGCTCACCACTTTATATTCTCCTATAGTGCATGAGGGTTCCAATTGCTCCACATTCTCCTCAACACTTGTTATTATCTGTCTTTTTTATATAGTCATCCCACCAGATATAAAGTGATAAAGTGGTATCTCATTGTGGTTTTGATTTGCATTTCCGTAAGGGGAATGATATTAAGCATCTTTTCATTTGCTTATTGGCCATCCATATGCCTTATTTGAAGAAGTGTCTATTAAGATTCTCTGCTCTCAGGTCTCACTCTGTTGCCCAGGCTGGAGTGCAATAGCACAATAGCGGCTCACTTCAACCTCCACCTACCAGGTTCAAGAGATTCTTCTGCCTCAGCCTGCCAAGTGGCTGAGATTACAGGCACGTGCCACTGTGCGTGGCTAATTTTTGTATTTTTAGTAGAGACAGGGTTTCACCATGTTGGCCAAGCTGGTCTTGAACTCCTGACCTCAGGTTATTTGCCTGCCTCGGCCTCCTAAAGTGCTGGGATTACAGGTGTTAGCCACTATGCCCAGCCATTTGCCCATTTTCAAATTGAGTTATTTGTCCCTTTATTATTGAGTTGCAAGAGTTCTTTATATATTCTAAATACAAGTTCTTTATCAGATATATTATTGAGTTGCAAGAGTTCTTTATATATTCTAAATACAAGATCTTTATCAGATATCAGATATATCAGAAAATATATGAAATCTTTTCTCCCATTCAGTGGGTTATTTTTTCACTTCCTTGCTAGTATCTTATGAAGCACAAAAGTTTTAATTTTGATGAAGTCCAATGTATCTATTTTTTCTTTTGTTATTTGTAATAACCCCATTTTATATATGAAAAAAGTGAGGCAGAGCAATTTAGCAACTTGCCTGAGAACATATAATAATAATGGACAGAGCCAAGATTCAAATCCAGGTCTGCAGACCCCAAAGCTTCCTTTGAGGGCATGGAGAAGTCCCCATGAGCAAGGACTGTGTTTCCTGTGATCACGACTGAACTTCTCCTTACTAGGAGCCCCAAGCCCTGGGGAAATGTCCACCACTGCCTGTGTGCATGGGGGTCAGGAATGGCCCCCATCAGGCCACAGCAATCAAATGGTGCTACCCTGTCCCAGAGGCAGTACTTTAACCACCGCTCAGAAAGGGCCACAAAGCACAACAAAGAAACTTTCCCTCCTGGAAAGTTCTGTATAGTGTGGCCTAGGGTAGTGAGCAGGTAAAAGAAATCTCTCCATCTGTGGCCCATCAACTCACCAGAGGCCAAGGGCTCACACAATAAATAATATTGAGGTATTCTCACAAAGTCCTTCATGCTCCAGTTTAATATTTCCCATACATCACCTCATTTTTCTCAATAAATATTCATTCCTCAATAAATGTGTATCAGGTGCCCATTCAATGTAAAGCAGTAAGCTGAGAAACTGTGGAAGACAAAGTGTTTTTATCATAAGATTACCCTAGGAGAGCGGAGAAACTAATGTCTCTAGCCAAGAGATGAGGAAATGTAGGCACCAGAACATTTCATGACCTGACCAATGTGACAAAACCAGACAGTGGTGATCTAATAGAGCCTAGATCTCTGGCCTATAGATCCAGGCTCTGTCTACACCATGCTGAATGTCCAGTCAATGTAGTCAAAGGGACCTGGAGCAGGGGACCATCTCAAGGTCATCCTTGCCTCTGTTTTCCCATCTCAGAATGGGACTCATCCATTAGAGAAATATCACTCAAGACCACAAAAGCGGAAGCAAGTGGGTCTCACAGCAGACATTCCTTCTGCCTGTTCTGCTGAGACAAAACGGTAGCTCCCCAGCTTCAGAAAGAAGCCACTGCCAGATGCTGACTCAGCAATCCAGCTTCCTGCCTTGGAAGATCAGGGCCAAAGCAATCTTTTGATTGTTATTATTTTATGACTAATTTTCCAGGCAAATCTTTTATTTGTGCAAAAGCCCATCCAGCCTTGAGCACATTCTTCTTGTCTTTGAATTTTATCTCTCTTTTTAATTAAAAAAAAAAAAACACTCACATAAGGAGACACAAATTAGGTCACCATCAAAGACTGCTCTTCCCAAAGAGCATTTCCACAGATATTAACCCTGGCACTGCCACTCACTCAGGGGATGGCTGTTCACATCGCTTCACCTCTCTAGGCTCAGTGTTTTTGCTCTGTCCACCCCTCACATTCTAAGGTCCTGATTTATTGGCCTGAATCACAAAGACAAAACTCTATATACCTAGGATAGCATGGCAGCCAAGTTGCCCAATGACCTTCAATGCAAACCAAAGGCACGCTTCCCCTGTTCTTGAGGACGACAGGCCCATTTGTTGAGCACCTGTAATGTGTCAGAAACCTCATCTTTAATCTTTGATCACCATTCGATCGGCCAAAAGAATTCTTTTTAAATATAAGTCAAAGCATATCATTTATCTGCTCAAAACGCTCCAAGGCTTCCTTTTCACTTGGAGTCAAAACCAAAATCCTAACAATGCCCCACAGGGCCCTACATGACCTGCCATCTTGCCAGCCCTCTCTTCTCCTGCTGACCCCTACTCACTGCACTGCAGCCATGCTGGGATCCTCACTGGACCATGGCACGCCAAGCATGTGCTCACCTGTGGGGCTCTGCTCTGGCTGTTCCCTCTACCTGGGATTCTCTTCCCCCAGACCAGTGGTTCTCAACCAGGGAACAGTGTTGCCCCCAAGGGACATTTGATGTTTTTGGTTGTCGCAACTGGAGAGAGGGTGCTACTGGCACCTAGTGGGTAGAGACCACGGATGCTGCTAAACATCCTAAAATGCACAGGACAGTCCACATCACAAAGAATTAACCAATCAAGAATGTCACTAGTACTAAGGTGGATAAACCTTGACCTAGATGGTCTCCTGGCTCACTTCTTTCAGGTGTCTACTCTGAAAAAAATAAAAAGCTGCCTAACTCAGCAGTCCCTGTCTCCTACTGCCTTATTTTTCTCCATAGAACTTAACACCCTCTGACTCCAGTCATTTCCCGTTTCCAGCTACCATGTAAGCGGGGGCTTTGTTTTGTTTGCTGCCATATTCTCTAGCACCTGAAAGAGATTCTGAACAAATAAATCAATTCTCTCCATTTCATAAGTGGAAACTGAGTCCCCACTTGAGCTAAGCGCCTTGCTCAAGGTCACTGTGGTGGATACTGTGGTATGCTGCCAAGGTCTCCCCCTAAGGGCTGAGGCTCTCACTTTCCCAGCTGCCAGGTCTGCTGACAACTGAGGGCTCACAGCTGAGTCCCTCCTCAGGCATTGCCTTCAGTCAAAAGCTGCCTCACCCAAGCATATGCCCCTTCCCTGGAAAGCCCACCTCCAGTGACTGTTCTACGAGAGTTACAAAGGTACAGCCTCCTTTTCCTCAGTCTGGGATAATGTTCAAGTGCTATTCTAGCCCCAGAACTCCCCCAGGGGGTTGGCTGAGGCCTCTGCTGCAACAGCAGCAGAGTGATTCAACTTCTCCCTCCACCCCATCCTGCTTCCCTCACTCCCTTACAGGTATTTTTCCTGAGTGCACACCCCTGTAAACCTTCTGCACACAAATTTAGTTCTCCAGAATCTGTTTGCAGGAGAAACTGACCTATGGCAGTCACAGAGCTTGAACACAGCGGAACTGGGATTCTAATTCAAATGTGATTGACTCGGACACCATCACTCTTTCTGTTCTTCCACAATGCCTCTGCCTTGACTTTGATCAGTCATGGTGGGTTAGGGTCTGGGGATCCCCAGGTGAATATGACACAGGCCTTGTCTTTAGGATATCCTATTCCTCTGGAAGAAGCAGTTCCTCAGGAACAGGGTGCCAAGGGCAGAGCAGATGCTGGAGGAACCCATGGGCAGCCCCACTGGGATAGGCTATCTTGGGATCTAGACCACAGCAATGCCCCTGCCAAAGGTCAACGAGACAGGTCCTCTGCTCCAGGCTCAGAGCCTACAACCTCCAGAGAGGATCTCAGCCAGCAGGGCTTACAGCAGGCACTGCTACATGAGTCCCCTGCGGTAAACATGGACCAAAAGCCACCTAGGTGTCTGGTTTTTTTGGAAAAGGATGTAGAATTCCCAGTCCCTGGCTGGGTCCCTGCAGGCTCAGCTTAATTCTCAGCTCCTTGAAGGCCCAATATCCTCTTAAATGTCCTTCTTCCAGCTTCTCCTGAGGTTTGGCGCTGCTCTGATGACCACCTTTATCTTTTCTGCAGTTTCTCTCCATTCTCTCCTGTGGCTCCGCCTGTTCCTGGGAGTCTCAAGAAACTCTCCAAACATACTCGCCCTGTCTCCTATGATTCCACTGCCCAGTGCTGCTTCCCAGGCCTCTATCACGCCTCTCAGATGCTCAACAAGTATCAGAAAGGAGAAAGGGAGACAGGAAGGAAAGGAGGAAACAGAAAGGGAGGAAAAGGGAAGAGCAGTTGTTGAGGGAAATGGGAAGAAAGATCAAATGATAGGGATGCCCTATATTTATCTGTTTTAATGTCTCAGGCCTCCAAAGCATCATTTGGTGTTTCTCCAAACACTGTCATCCTCCAAGGCAGGTCCCTTGCCTTCAGTTCACAGCTGGAAACACTGGGCCTCAAGAAAAAGGGAGAAAGCTTTCCTGAGTACATTCCGAAGCAGCAGCAAGTGATTCAGATCTTGGGCATCCTAATTGCCTGGCAATGTTGAGACCCTAGGTGTGAAGTACTAATGGGCAGATTCCACCCACGTAATGATCAGAGAGCGGTGAACAGATGCTTGCAGGCAGATCAGAGCCACATCAGCAGGAGCGGGAGTCACTCCAGGCATTCTTCACATCCCCTGCTGGCTTCAGGTAAGGGCCGCTGGGCCTCAGGAGAGGCACAGTTTCTGGGGGAAACCACAGCCCTGGTGCCTTCAGGGCACAGAGAGTACATGCACTCTCTGCCATCCAGCACTGGCTTCAGAGGCTAAAAGGCTGAGGCCTAGCTCCAGCTCGTCCTCCTATTTGCTATGTAGCCTTGGCCAAGTCTCTTTCCTATTCTGGCCTCCGTCTTCCTGCCTGTAAAATGTGAAGGGTGGATGCAGTGGTTTCTGAGGGACCTCCAGAAGGGAGACCTCCAGGATCCAGGGCCCACCAGGTGAGAGACACACGTGGACCAGCCCCACATTGAGGCTCACTCAGTCCCCTCATGGGGTTGAACACCAGCCTCAAAAAACCAGAGGCAGCTGGAGCCCCTCAAGGTACCTGGCCTAGTCCCCCTCGATTTCCTCCAGGTCTGTGCATCTAGACTCCTGGTTCTGGGGCTGGGCCCTGAACCTCTCTTAGCTGTAGAAGAGTAGGAAGAGAAAGACTAACACTTGCTAAGCACCTCTTCTGGGCTGGGCACAGAACCATTGGCTTTTACACACATTTCTTGCTGGGATCCCCCCAGTGAGTGGTCTTATCCCCACCTAAAAAATCTAAGGTTCAGGGAAGTTAAGTAACTTGCTCAACATCACCCAGCTCTTGGTTGCCAAGGTCAGAATTCCAGCCTGGAGCAGTGCATGTTTACCTTTGCATTGTCAGAGAAGTTATTTGCCATCAGATCCCATCCCTTTCCTCTCCAAACCAAAGATCCCCTGTGCATTTTGGAAGAGGAAGATAGCATGTTGCCCTGAGAATCCAGGTTTCAGGGCTCATGTGAGAGGAGGTCAGACATAATGGAAGAAACCCAGGCTCTGGGGGCAGCAGCCTTGAGGTTGGGTCCTGACTCTGCTACCTGCTAACTAGGTAAACTTGAGCAAGTTATAACCTCAATTTTCTTATCTGGAATGAAAGGATATTAATATCTGCTGCATGGAGTTGTTGCAGTAATTGAGCCTGACAATGGATATAAAAATATCTGGCATAGAATATGTGTTGGATAAATACAACCCTCCTTCCATTTCTGCACAGCCCAGCTTCTCTTAGGCTCAAGTTCTGATTCTCTCTCATATTTTAAGCCCTGAGGGATGGACTTGGATACATTTACTCTAGCAAAATGTCTCTATCATAAAGGCAAGCTCAAGAAAGTGGTTTTCTTCCTCTGCCCCCGGCCACAGAACCCCATCAAGGAGGCACAGTGCAGGCAGTGGCCTCGGAAGCAGAGCTGGCCATAGCAGGCGCTGCCTTCCTCCCCCAAGCCTCAGAGTTTGCCATCTCTATGCCTTCCCCTTTAAGCTGAAAGCTGGCACACAGGCACCACAAGCCAGATGTTTGAGTTTTGTTAAGAGCAGCTTAAATAAAGCCTTTAGAACAATAATTCTCAGCCATCAAAGGGACATTTCTCTTCTGGCTTCATCTCTGACACACAGGAGATTTTTAAAAGAAGAAACAGGGGAGGAAACAACGCCTCTACAAAGCAGGAACATTTTTAAAAGCACAGCGATTTTGCCATCATGCTCTGGCCTTTCTGATATCTCCAATGAAAGAGGAAAGGAATTTTGTGGAAGAGCCAATTTTCCCCAGCTCTTGGCACACATCTGGAACCCCAGAAGTGTCTGGGGGAACCTGAACAGGTGGTGGCCATCTGACAAGCCACCTAAGGCAGAGTTTAAAGAGACATACACTTGGATGACATTGCCAAGTTGGGAAGTGTGCCTCTCTCTCCCTTCTGACACCTCTTCTTCTCCCAATCAAGACTTTGCCAAGAGTGTGCTTGAGGAAGGGACAAAGCCCACCCCTCCACCTCCATGCAAGAGGGCACCTGGGAGAGGGACCTGAGGCTGGATGCCCCTTGTAGCCTAGAGTTCTCCTTCCCAAGGAAGGTGATAGTAAAGGGAACACAGAAGGTAACACCACCCAGAAGGTTGGCATACACATGGTTGCAAACGCTTCCAAGAGCCAGGTACAACACATCATTGTCATGGTATAAGTATCTACTGCTAGGAGTTGAAGACCAGATTCCTAGAGACTCTGCTGAGCCTGACGTAGCTTTAAGAACAAACCCTGCCTGGTAAGAGCCATTGGAGGAATCACCTGCTCAAAAATGAAACAAGGCTTTCAATAATGATCAAATGGCTACCATCAGATCTGTCCTCCCTCAGATAACAACTATAAACTCTGGAAAAGATATTTTAAAGCTACTTAAAGGCACTGGTGAAACAAAAAGCAGGCAAAAACGGAAGGGAATTGACACTTGGAAGAATAGCACTGGGTGGACTTAATGTTTTTAAAGCTTTTCTCCTGAGGGCAGATCATAATCAGTGTCACATAATGTAGCTAAGTTTATAGGAAATCCAGTCTTAGTTGCTTGAAGAATCAGAGAAAATGTGGGTGAACAAATCCAGTGGAAAGTGATTTGAGAAATCCTATAAGGGAGAGAGTCACAGAGATTAAACCCCAATTTCTATGTATAAACTGCCCAAATCTCTGGCTGATCCTTCAGCATACATACATAGGGAAGGTTCCAACCCAGCTGAGATTAAAAGAAATAAACTGAGGTTTTGGCTACTGTGCACCAGAGGTGAGACAGAGTTTGAATTCTGAGTTCAGCCAATTTTTTTTTAAATCAACACTCTTCAGAGGAATACAATAGAACCCAGAGTCTCTCCAATATATCATTCACAATGTTCATGATACTATCCAAAATTACTAGACATATGAAGAAACAGGAAAATGTGACCATACTCAAGAGAAAAGGCAATCAATTGAGACCATGCTGACTTGACATTGTGGCTTCAATGGAACAGAAGTGGGCCTGGAATAAGAAATTGCTTTGCAGGGGAAGCTCTAACTATGAGGTCAGATATGCCTGGGTTTGTGTCCCACCTCTAACACTCACAGCTATGTGACCTTGACAATTAGTTCCTTTACTTATCTGAGCCTCAGTTTTCTCATCTGCTAAAAGAAGTCTGCCAAAAGAAACTAACACTGCCTTCCTTCCATGGTTATTATAGAATCAAATGAAATAATGAATATGAAGGTACCTGGAACGACATTTGGCATATAAGATAAGATCATTTATTGGCTCAAAATAATGATTTTCAAATCAACAGTATATCCCTATCTTCTCTA
This sequence comes from Gorilla gorilla gorilla, assembly GCF_029281585.2. Classification (NCBI taxonomy): domain Eukaryota; kingdom Metazoa; phylum Chordata; class Mammalia; order Primates; family Hominidae; genus Gorilla; species Gorilla gorilla. Next base: position 58,126,448 of record NC_073228.2, on the reverse strand, counting down.
CCACAACAGTCTTTAAGTCCTCTGACATTCCATCTCCTTCACTTATTTCTTTTTTGTTTGTTTGTTTGTTTGTTTGAGACAGAGTCTCACTCTGTCACCCAGGCTGGAGTGCAGTGGTGCAATCTCGGCTCACTGCAACCTCTGCTTCCCAGATTCAAGCAATTCTCCTGTCTCAGTCTCCCAAGTAGCTGGGATTACAGGCGTGGGCCACCGCACCTGGCTCATTTTTGTATTTTTAGTAGAGACGGGGTTTCACCATGTTGGCCAGGCTGGTCTCAAACTCCTGACCTCAGGTGATGCACCCACCTCAGCCTCCCAAAGTGGTGGGATTACAGGCATGAGCCACCACACCCGGCCCATCTCCTTCATTTCTTAAAATGGAAATGTTTTGAATCAAATGCCCTGAGTTCTAGAGAAATCTCTCTAATACAACCTAAGGGACAGCCCCTCCCATCTGTACTTGGTCATAATAATGCATGCATTCAAACACATCTTCAGGAGGACCCTAGAAGAGATTAAGAGAAGAGAAAGTAGCAAGGCCCCTACCTAGAAATCATTTTTGTTAAATGGTTGTCTGAACAAAGTCCTCCCTCCTCCAAACCCTAGAACCTGGAAGCCTCACCTGCAACTGGAAGCATGTTGATCAGGAACTGAGGGACCACGATAGTCATAGGATCAGATGTTACTCAGGGTAGAGGGAAACTGAGAGTTGACTTTGTCTAATCTCTTCCTTTCAGACATGGGGAAGCTAAAGCCCAGAAAAGAGCTGTCGTTGTGGCAGATGCCCATGGAAAATTAGTAGAAGAATCCATCACCTTCATACAGCACCTTAGAGGATACCAAGCACATATCAATTTATAATTTTATTTCATACTACACTAATACTACAGCTTTATTAGCTATGAGGAAGGGCTGATGGAAGGGAATGCTCTTCCCATTTTTGAGATGAAGAAATTGAGATTCTAAAATGCGATAGCGATATGACTTGCTTCATGTCACCCTGACAAGCAATGGCTACTTGGAACTCATTCTAGGTCTCTCAATCCTTGATCCTCAGAGATAGCCATTTCTATCAAACCATGTACCTGAGAATGCTCTTCTTGGAGTTCATCCCAAGCAGAGGAAACTGGACAGAAAGTAGGACAATCCCAGGAGGATCCACCTTGGGAGGTGGCAGGGACCAGCCTCTACTGGTTAGTTATGGGGGCAAAGCCAGTCAGATTCCAACCCCACTTGTTCTAGGCCCATAAAGCTCTTGGGCTTTGATCTTGGGGATAGCCTTTGGGACATCTCTCTAGGCTTCTGGGGCTGGATTGCTGTAGGGGATCTCACCACCCTCAGACTGAAAGGACCCCCTGGGAGACTGCAAAAGTCTCAGAAGAAGCCTTTTGGACAACTGGGTCTCTCTCTCTCTCTCTCTCACACACACACACACACACAAACACACATACACACACTCCTGAAGAAGGCTATGTTTGCTCTGGAAGGCCAGCCAAGCCCCTTGATGCTGGCCTAGTGCCCCCTTCCCTCTGCCCTCACCCTCTTCTCCTCAGTACCCAGCCCAGGCCTGGTCTACAGAGAAATCAGATTAGGGTTTGTGAGTAGCCCCTCCCTCTAATGCCTAAGGACAGTCCTTGCTTCCTCATTGGACCACGCTTGCCCCATCTGTCCAGGGCACAGACAACTTCCCCCAAGGCTCATAGTCTGGGGCTGAGGCCCAGGCCCCCTACACTCTCTCCAGCCCCACGCCCACCTCTGCCTCCCCGCACTGTTCCCCCCGCCCTCAGACCTGTCCTCCATCCCTTCCTCATCCCCACGTGCCACTATTCTGGGGTGCTCATAAATCGCCAAGTTTGACTCATTTTTCTTCATAAATCCAGAGCTTCTGGCCTCCTGTTTGATTTGTGTTCCTGAATTATCCATGAAATTTTCAATAGCTTAGCGAGCAATGGTTTCAATCTTCAGGAGCAGAGGTCCCCCTCAGCCCCTGAGAGATGCTGAGCTGGTGATGGTGGCGTCACCAAAGGGGGTAAAATCAGAAAAGAAACGGACTTAGCGGGGCACACAGTCTGCTCCTGGAACAACGACGCGTCCCCTCACATTTCTTTGAGCCCAGGATCATGAATCCCCAAAGTATGAAGTCTGGAAGGAAACTTCAAACTCACCTGATGTTTTAGAGGTTTCCTTTTTTATTGTGGTATAACATGCATACTGTAAAATTTACCATTTCCACCATTTCTAAGTGTACATTTGAGCAGCATTAAGTGCATTCACATTGTTGGGCAACCATCACCACCCTCCACCTCTAGCGCTTCCCTTGATTTTCCAGACTGAAAAGCCAAGTGCAGAAAGACAAAAGCCACGCCTCAGGCTGCACAGCATGTCCTAGCAGAGGCCAGCTTAGAATCTGTCCAGCCAAGGGTTGCCGAGAAGCCAGCCCCGGTGGGGACAGGGCTGAGTCTGTACTCCCAGAGAGAAAGGGCTTGTCCCTGCAGTCTTCTCACCTGCCCCTTGCCTGGGGGCCCCCCCTGACAGGGGACCCCCCCCCAGCACCTACTCACCCCCTTCCTCCTCTAGGAACTTGAGAAATGGCCCCCAGCTGCAATGGAGCCAGCCTGCGGTGGGGATTGAGGCCCCCAGCTGCAATGGAGCCAGCCTGCGGTGGGGATTGAGGCCCCCAGCTGCAATGGAGCCAGCCTGCGGTGGGGATTGAGGCCCCCAGCTGCAATGGAGCCAGCCTGCGGCAGGGGCTGAGGCCCCCAGCAGGTTTATGGAAGCCATCCATCCCCAGCTGAGAGCTTAAACGCATCTACATAATCAGCTCCTCTCGACCCGCTGCTCCCACCATTTCTCATGAAACCTCACTGAGGCACTGAGTCTTTTCCTTTTTTCTTTTTTGTTTTTTAATAGAAAACATCAATCGACAGAGAGCAGTCCAGAAACCTCCTGCCTCCATTGCCAACCCTTCCCCTCCCCCGACCAAGTGGCTGGGTAGGGGTGGGGCTCTGTGTAGACACAGGACTCTGGTGTGACACAGGCTAGATGCAACCCTGGGGTAGGAGGGGGACAGTGATAAAATGCATCTCCCCGGCACACACAGACACATGCTGTGCACAACAGGTGCACGTGAGTGTGAGCATTTAATTGCCGTGGGAAACCATTTCCTGACAATAAATGCCACCCCATCTCTGTCCCTCTCGGCTCTTGCCAGATGACTTTTGCTGAAATATTTGTCCCCATAATGAGCCCTCAGCCTCTATGTGAATAATTCATACCTGAGTAGAACTGGGTCTCATTGGGAGGTTTGGGATGAAGTGGAGGAACTGGGGAAAGCAGCTCCTAACAGAGATGGGGGCTTAGGCCAGTCCATCAGAAGTGGGAGGGAAGATCATTCCCTGAGAAGGTGACATTTAAACTGACAGCTGAAAGTTTTAAAAGATCCAGTCATGGGAAACAGGGAGGGGAGAGCATTTCCAGGCAGAGGGACCACAGGTCTCCAGCCCTTGCCCGCCAACACCTTGTCCAAGCCAATCTCTTCCAGGTAGGGAGTGTCCCTCTGCCCTGCTCACCACTACCTCCTATTCAGGAACACAGCCACCCTGTGTGATGGGACCAGGCAGACATTTTAGAGAGGAGGAAAGTGCAGCTTAGAGACATTGAGGGACCTGCTCAAGGCCCTGTGGACCAGGACAAGCCAGCCCTCCTACCTCTAGATCCTGTTCTACGTACTTCCCTGGAGGCCCCAGACAAACTGAATGGGACCGCTGAGGCCAGCACAGGTCCCAGCTCCTCCCCAGGGCCCCTTCATTCCACTGTGCAGCACAGAGAAATGCTG